>NC_077230.1:364048106-364348106 GCF_027887165.1 Monodelphis domestica
CAATCAATTTTCTACTTATGTGACATTCTACAATTTGATTGGATATTATAAAATCATCTAAAAAACTCTCTTGTGACGTTACTACAATAAAGAATTTTGTGATCATTTACTAGGTTTCTACAACACTCTGTGATAGATATGTTTAATGTGAATAAAGCCATTTGTAGGTTAGTACCCCTTGACCTGCTGAGAGGATCATTGGGCTTTTGGTCAGCTTTCATTATCAATCATAATTGCTTGGGAGATGAACAACAAAACATCTTAGTATCTAGGTGTGAGGTCTTAAAGCAGACCAGTTTTGTTTTCCTTAATTTACAAGTTCTGTTTTTCTTGTGTTACTTCAAAGTGCCTAGCAATGCTGCTTAGCTTCTGTTTCAACAAATTCATTGGAGTGTGGTAACTGTAGGAAAAGATTCATTATAGTACTCAAGCATTTGGCCGGTGTTTATTATAGGGCCTTGGCGTGTGTCTTGTGCTTGAGAAAGGAGGGGTCATGGGCAGTAATATTTGGGTTTTAATTCTGTAATTGCAATCTTTTGGGAGTAATAACCTAGGGGGCTTAAATATATATATATATATATATATATATATATATATATATATTGACCCTTTAAGTATTTGCTCTCATATTATTTCTCCTGTATTGGGGAGAGAATAATAATCATAACAAGTCTATTAGTGGAGAAAATTTGGGGAGAAAAGTCATAGAGAGGGATCAGCAGGGGGCCTTCATTCTGGAGTCTGCTTTGCAGACCTCCTTTCCTTATACTGTGACCTTGTCAGCCAGACAGGGGTATGATGGCCTCTGGCATCTCCTAAAAGTAAACAACTTCATCTCAATTTGGACTTGACCTATGGTGGATCCTAGGCATTGAATGATAATTGGAAAGCAAACAAGAATGAGAAAAAATAAGACAAGAGCAAATCCACGACAATAAGGGTGTAAATGAGACTGTTATGGGATACATAGGAAGAAACACTGTCATTAAAGGAACTTGCAATGGATGAGGCTGAATAAAGGGATGTGCTGGAATGGTTAATATCCATAATTTGTTTGTGCACTGTTTTTAGATCAACAGAAAATTCTGAGTGGTTCCAATTTCCAAAAATGTGGTGTTGTGTGTTCTCCCAAGGAATATCTGATTGATTATAAGGAAGAGAAACACAAATCCATTTGTACTCAGGATGGCACTTTGATTTAAGTCTCACTTTTATATTCTGTAACTGATTGCCAATATAAATGATGGCTTCTTCTAATATATTTAAACAAGCCTCTAACCCCTTATCTATGTGTTCTTGGGTTAAGAGGGCAAGTGAAACATTCTTAGAAAGATTGTCTAAATGTTGTGTAGTGTGGACTCCTTGAGCAATGGCTGCAGTGGAGGTTGCTAGGTATGTAAGCTTAAAGTAGCTTAAATTTTGGGAAATTGATTGTGGGGTATAGATGCCTATTGTTCAACAACAAATACAGTGAAAGAATTAGAACAATTGGTTAAAATACACCCTGAACAAGAGATTTTTAAGAGTCATGAGGGATATCATATCTCTCTGTAGGACCACTGAGAAAGTCAGAGTCATTTGAAGGCAGCAGTGCAATCAGAAGGTGAAAATTCCAGCTTGTGGTTGGGCTGCAGGTGTCTTGATTTATTCCCAAATTGGTAGAGCATTCTGGGCTCTTGTCTTAAAACAGACTCTCTGTATCTGCATTCTCTTCATCACCTTCCTGCTGGGGTGTGTCGTGAAGCTTGTTGTTGGAGTCATGGTGAGGACATGTCCTAAAGGTCCCAACCTTTAACTTAAAATTTTTAATTATACATCCCTAGTAAAGAGCTAAATTATACTTTTGACATTTAATTGTAGGCCAATCAGAATCTCAGAAATGCAGGGAAAAGGATCATGTTTTAGAAATATACATACATAGACTAAGCTTCAGGTATCAATAAAGGCAAGGTATAATATGTGTGGTTATTTACTTCTTGAAGGACAAAAATTTTCACCCATAATCGATAATACTCCAATTTAATCATTATCATAATTTGGAAATGGGTTGCTTTGCATGTTCACATATTTACCTCAAATAAGTATAAGGTTCTCACTAACTTTGCTACATTTGTCACTGAAGTGGTGAAAAATTATCCTATCCTATCTTAAAGTATGTTTAAATTTAGTATAATCCTACTCGTGATCGAATTTTTGGTGCTTTCTAAGAATCCTTTTTACTGCAGTAGAAAAAGGGAGGGGTAACAGGTAACTTGCTAAAGCAGGTGAAAAGGTATGTGTATGATGAGACAGGTTAACTCAAAAATTAAATTAAAGTCTTTAAGAGTAGGGTTTTAATAACATAGGATCTTTGTTTTTAAAAATATATGTGGATTCCCATACATAAAGGTGTCTAATGGAGTCCATTTTCTAGCAACCAATGAAATTATTTGTAATCAAAAAACCTGTTTCTGGTTGACAGCCAGTACATGTCTGTTTCACTCTAGTTGGGAGGAGAAAGAAAAGGAGAGGGAGTGAGGAAATGATTTCCTCAAGTTTGTATCTTAGCAACTCCAAACAATCTCCTTTGAGGGGTCAACACACTCAACTTCTCAAAATGTGATCCCACATCCACACCATGGATGCACCATGGCCCGCACAGAAGCATCCACGGGAAAGACTGATATGTAGATGTATGAAGGTAGTTTAGATGTTCTCTCAAAAAATTTATCCTAACCACCTGAACCATGAATCTTTTAATTCTGATATATTCTCATTGACATCTTAAACAGTTGGTCCAATTATTCATAAGTTATTGTATTATTAATTTGGTTTAACTAATTTTAGCATATCAGTTGTTGTGATTAAGGGGAAAATCTATTCTTTAACCTGAGCTTCTTTAGAAATCTGAATTTGTAGTTTGGACTTTGCAGTTTTATCACTTAGCCAAATTGTATAGTTTCAACTGAAAGACCCTTTTGTTGTTGTTGTAGTGGTTGTTGTGTTGTTTCTAGAAAAGCTCACATTTTTACTTAATAGTGGTATGTAGAAATTATGGTACTTGGGCATGCTCAAATAAACCCTTGAAATTCCTGTTAATATATCATATTGTCAGATCAAAATCTATTCTAGCTGTCAATTAATTTCTCAGGGCTCTCAAATTGTATCTCTAAAATTTTAGATAAGGAAACTGAGAACTTTTTCCTATTTAAAATGTTTTGCTGGATTGCTTCTTTAATATAAATGTTGGGTAATTGCAAACACTTTGATCTCCTTCTCATGTCTGAGAAAGGGGTTCACTTATTTTTGGAAAGGGTCCAAAGGTTTTTTCTTCACATTTAACTGCCTTTGGCTATATTCCTAGTAAATGGGTATTTTGCTGAGGGAAAAACTTTTTATTCTTTTCTTTTCAATTTAACACTTAAGTTACATCTTTTTTAAAACCTTTGATATTAGATCACTCCCAAGATATTAATTAACACTTCACTTCCAAATTAACTTTGATTAAAGTTCCCTAACAATGTTTCCTTAAGATTCCAGTTTTCCTTTCAAACTTCTGCTCCAAGTAGAATAAAACCTTTAGTTTTTTGACTCTATTACTCTTACTATAAATAGGGGACAGGTGACTATCTTTTACTTAAATATTTAGTAGCCTAATAATGAATCTTATTTGATTTCTGGACTGGTTGAATTTTCTTTGCCAATAGCATTATACATAGTTTGCATAAAAAGTAATTTTCTTCACAGCACAGCTTCATACAAATTCTGTGTATATCCATTAAGATTATATTTGAATAGATAAAAACAATTTCTCAGTACAATCAAGTACAACACTGATTAAAAATTCCCATTTAAGTCACACACCAAATTCTTAATACCTATGCAAATACACATATATTGATTATCAAATTAAGCTTCTAGAATTTCAATGCTCCCATGTAGTACATGTAATTAAAAAACATCCCATATAAAACCCAAAATTTCAGTCTTAGAAAGATTCTCCACAATGCACCATAACCTTTGTCTGACTGAATTTTGCACAAATTCCCTCTTGGTGTCAAGCTGGCTATTAATTACATTCCAACAGTTCTGAAGTTTCTTAATGACAATAAACAATTCTCTAGTATGGGTATGGTGCAGAATCGAATTTTGCTAACATTTCACCTGTGATTAATATACAATTATCACCATAAAATCACACTACATCATGGTACATTTTCAGGCTAACTAGCAATTTTCCAATGTTAAATATATAAGTTTTTAACATTAAATCTTAAAGAATAGCCAATTTATAGGATAAAATTTCCCTTTGTGTGTTCCAAATCAATCCCTTTTTCTTTTTCTGGGGGACCTTCCCAAAATAAGAAAGAGGAAGATTTATGGAACACCCTATCAATTTTAGAGGCCAAAATTAATTACCTCCTTTCAGGAGGACTCTGATCATAATTTGTGAATGCCCAATTAGGGAGACATTTAGACAGGACTTGTTAACACGGACACACATAGAGACACACAAAACAAATATTAAACACAGACTAAGGGAAGCATGCTTTTAAGAATTAAGGTGTTTACTCAGGATCTTGAGGAAGAAAAAAGGGGGAAGGAATGCAAAATCCATCTTGCTGTTTCCAAGGTACTGTCTCTTAACTGTGAGAAGGGAAGAAAAGTTCTGGCTCACGAGCCTTGAGTGTAAACATTTGAAAAGGCGGGTGACAAAGGATTAGAATAGGGGATCCTCCCTGCTAGAACCAAGGATCCGGTCGAGGAGGTGGAAAAGGAGGACCTCCCACCTCCGTCCATCCTCTCCTCCCTTCCCCCTCTCCTCCCTTCCCCAAGCGGAGGAAAATTCTTGGGAGGAGGTGGGAGAGGAGGAGGAGTTGCTGCTGGTGACTGCCTAAACTGGGGATTGTTATACGTAGCTGCGTCACCTTCTGACACAGCCTTGTTTCCAAGAGGGAGTCTCTCCTCTTCAGGATCTTGACACTGAAGTCTTAAAGTCAAAGACTTCAGTCTTGGGTTTCTGCCCAGATTGTAAGGGTGTTTTCTCCATGGCAGACAAGTTAGAAAAAGTCTGCCCAAGACGAATAGCCTCGTGGGTGGGGTCTAAAGAATCTCTGAAGAGTGAACCCAAGGAAAATGTCTCAACTGGTCCTTTGTCAGTGTAATAGGTTTTTAAATGGAGTCCAATTCGTTCCCAAGTTTGCAAGTCGCCCCCAAGGACTACAAATTTGAATGAAGTCCAAGAACTTAGCCAACTGTGACTTGCTTGCTTTTCTTACTTTTGCTCCCCTTTTCTGAGTGTGCTTAATTTTTCCAGTAAATAGCTTTCTTTTGATTCACTGTGCCCCTTTCCTGTTTAACTTCTGGAAAGTTCTGAATTTACCCACTCCTCCTTACCTATACTCACTTTCAGGAGTTCTGCAGCACTCTTGGGTGGGATCCTAACCTTCCGAAATTGGAGAGAGTCTTTTGTTCCAGGGGGGCCTTTTTTTTAATATCTGGCGGAGGGAGGCTTACCTAGTCAAGAGTCCCTGGTCCCCAGCGCCAGTTGCTGTGGGGTGGGCCAGCCTCCCACAGGGGATGGGGTCTTGGAGGTGGGATGGTGTCAGCGAAATGATGGATAGGACATAGTTTTCACATAAAACCTGCAGCACAGGTTTCACAGGATAAATTGCTGCGCCTTGGTTGAGGCATGACTTTATTTTATACCTTCATGATCACACGTCTACTTGGCATGCAATTTCATTCTCAACATACATGTTTCCATGGAACCTAACAACAGACAGGAAGCCTAGGGAGATAGTCAATGAAACATTGTTGCTAAGGGCAGGATCAGTGGGTAGAATTAACATGATCTAGATATAGGTTAGGGAATTCAGAGCACAGATTTGCCAGAAGTTTTTATGCCTAGAAAAGAGGGTCCTATCTTAGTGGGTATATAAAAATCCTTAGGTTCAATTTTGTAACTGGACTCTCCTGGTAATATCCTGGGGGGACAGAGTGGGACATCTGTATTAACTCTGCAAGCATGTTGCTCTCATCTATTTTTCTTGGGGCTAAGTAAGAACAATAATCATGGCAATTCCAATAATAAGGAGATGTTAATAATGAAAGTCACTTAGGGGGGGTTTCAGTGGGCGTTTCCATCCTTCCTGGGAGCTGTTTTGTAGTCCCTGGTTTCCACGTGGATTGTGTCAAACAGCATGATCCTTGAGGGCTCCCGGCAGTCTTGGAAAATAAGAGTTTAAAAAAAAAGGATAGTCTTTAGTGGCCTTGGGAAAGACCACTAAATTTGACAATTAAGAGATCCCTGATAATTTTAGAGAGAGCAGTTTCAGTTGAATGAATGATCAGGTCAGAAGTCAGACTGCAATCAAGAAAAGAGTTGAGAAGAAAGGAAGCAGAGGCATGCATCAGTTGTAGACAGTCTTCTCAAGAAGTTTAGCTGCAAAAGAAAGAAGATATGGGAAGATATGGGAAGAAACAAGAATTGATCGATCAAGTGAGAATTTTTTTGAGTATGGGGACACTACTGGCATAGTTGTAAGGAGCAGAGAAGCAATCAGTTGACAGGGAGAAATTGCAGATAATTTGGGAATGGGGATGATAGAAATGACATTCTGCTCATTCTTCCCTAGGCTGTACAACTGACTTTTTTTTCCCCATGACCTCTGTTGAGTACCTTTGTCTCTTCTCATTCCCCTCATACACTTTTCAGCTTTCTTTTATGTGTTGTCTTCCACTATTAGTATATAAGCTCCTTGAGGGCAGGGATTGTATCTTTCTTCTTTTGTGTTTATATTCCTAGCACTAACAGTGGTTGAACAACCTAGAAAAGGGCTCAGAAAACCATTTGGAGTCTACCTGTAACCCAACTCTCACTGGTGGCTCCACGAAGCTGTGATATGAGCAATGGCCATACCCCATTAAAACTATCTAGACAGACAGGCTCAACTAGGTTGAGAGTAACAGACAGGCCTCAAACCTGTTGGTGAGTTAGGGAAATGACTACCCCTAAGCATGTGAAGACTTCCCCTGGTAGAACAGGTGGATGAGGACAATTTTTCCAAGACTACAGAGGCAGCCAAAGCCGACACTTTGGAGCACTCCATGACTGGTCCTCTTTCAAAATAAAGTACAAAAAACCCCAGCAATATTGGTATTCCCCTCACTTGACACAGCTTAGCACATATTAAGCATTTAATAAAGGCTTGTTGACTCACTTTCTGGAAAAGATAGAGGGAAATAAGGTCATTTGTGCATGTAGAGGGGTTTACCTTAGCAAGAAGGGCCACCCCATCCTGTGAAACAGGGATGAAAGAAGAGATCATGACAGAAGGCATCTCAATGATATGAAATGAGGAGGAGAGAAATGGAATCTCTCAGCTAATGGCCTCAATTTTTTTCAGCAAAATAAGGGGCAAGATTCTCAACTGAGAGGGTGGAAAGGGAAAGCCTTGGGGGATTTGATGTAGGATAAAAAGCTTTTTAAGACAAGCAAGAGGCAACTAGATAGCAAATGAATAGAGCACCAAACCTGGAGTCTGGTGGACCTGAGTTCAAGTCCAGATTCAGACAATTCCTAGCTTTGTGACCCAGGGCAAGTTATTTGACTCCAACTGCCTAGCCCTTGCTGCTCTTATCTCTTTGAACTGATATTAAGGCTAAAGATTAGAACGGATGTGGATGCTATAGTGAGTTGATTAAAGAAGTGTTAAGGGATTTCCAGAAGCAGTTAGGTGGTTCAGTTGATAGAGGGCTGGACCTAGAATCAGGTGTTCAAATCTGACCTCAGATACTCATTAGTTGTGTGACAGGGTCAAGTCACTTTTATCCTGTGTTTGCCCGAATCCAGTACATTGGTAAATGGCAGTCCACATTAGTATCTTTGCCAAGAAAACCCAAAACAAGGGGTCGAGAAGAGGTGGGGACAACTGAAGGATTCGCAATCCACAACCCACAAAAGGATTGTCTGGCAGGGGAAAAGGTTCCATTGAGGTTCTATAATATCCATTTGTAGTAATTCCAGTCACCCTGGTTGTGTGATTTTTTTTATTCCAACTTCATTCAGCAATATGGGCAATAAAAGAAAAGCAGCAGTGATGTTAGTTAAGCTCTAATAGTTTAAAAAGAAAAGAAATTTAAATCATGGAATTACACTAGGCCCCATCCAGTGCTAAAAAATATATAATTCTACAAGTCAAGAGGCAACTGAAGAGCTGTGGTAAGACCAGTGAACCAGTGCCATATTTCCACATCCCCTCCAGCATTTGTCATTTTGTCCTTTTATCATTTTAGCCAATCTGATGGGAGTGGGGTGATATCTCAGAATTGTTTTGATTTGTATTTCTCTAATCAATAATGACTTAAAGCATTTTTCATATAGTTATACATAGAGAAAGCTTTGATTTTTTCATTCAAAAACTGTCTATTTGTGTCTTTTGACCATTTATCAATTAGGGAAGAGTTCATATTCTTATAAATTCGACAAAGTTCTCTGTAAATTTCCAACCATTTTGTAGAGCATTCTGGAATTATGCCCCAGAGGTTATAAAACTGGGTACACCTTTTGACCCAGCAATAACACTATAATGTTTATTTCCTAAGGTGACCAGGTATAAAAGGGAAAGAATCTATATGTTCTAAAATATTTATAGTCGCTCTCTTTGTAGTGACAAAAAACTAGACATTGAAAGGACGTCCATCAATAGAGGATACCTAAAAAAGTTGTGGCATATGGTTGTACCATAAGAAATGATGAGCACATTAGTTTTAAAGAAACATGGAAGGGCAGCTAGGTAGCTCAACGGATAAAGAGCTAAGCCTAGAAATGGATGTCCTGGGTTCAAATGTGGTCTCAGATACTTCCTAGTTGTGTGACCCTGAGCAAGTCACCTAACTACCATCAGTTAGCCCTTACCACTCTTCTGCCTTGGAACCAATACAAAACAAAAGTTGGTTTGTTTTTTGAAGAAAAAGAAAACTTGAAAGTATGAAGAGTGAAATGAACAGAACCAAGAGGACATAATATACAGCAACAGAAATATTGTTTGAAGAATTGTGTGTTAACCTCCAGATAAAGAATTGATGGATAGAAATAAGCAAGACATAGCTTTATGTATACATATGTCTTTTTGTCAAATGATACCATCTCTGATAGGGGTAGATGAGAGAGAGGGGGGAGTTGTCTAGGAACTTTAATATAATAAACAAATAGATAAATAAATACATTTGAATTTTTTTAAGAGGCAGGTGCATTGGTTGGTAGAACTGAAAAGTGGTCCATTCATTCTAGGAAGCAATTAGGAATTTTGCTTGAGAGACACTAAAATGCCTACAACTTTTGATCCAGAGTTATCACCACTGGGTATATAATCTAAGGAGATCAAAAATGAAATGTCAGGTCCTATATATACCAAAATAATCATAGCACCCTCTTTTGAAGTAACTAAGAAATAGAAACAAAGTCAATGCCATTTGGTTGGGGGAGGACTAAACAAATTGTAGTTCATGAATGGAATGGAATATTCTTTCACCATAAGAAACAATGGCTATGAAAAATATGGAAAACCATGTCAGGAAAACATGTGAATAGATAAGATGTGAAATAAGAAGGACCCAGATCATGACTATAGTCATGAAAATCTACAGAAAGAAGAGGAACCACAAAAAACCGTACTGAATGTAGAATGTTAAAGATAAAATTTGGTCCAAAAAAGAGATGAAAAAATGCATCTCTCCCTTCTTTACAAAGGTGTAGAACTTGGTATGTGCAGTCACTTGGGTTGCACCTACAATTGGTTGGTTGCGAAGGATGATGTATGCATGTACACACGTACATGCTATTTATAAGTATTCAATTTATATGTATGTTCGTGGGTTGAAATTAAGGTGATACAAAGCTAAACAAAAATGTGTCCATTTTTAAGAGTCAATTGTATGAGTCTTTGTTCTTTCCCTCAATTTCTTGACAAGCAGGTCCTTTTCTATTGATGAGAGGTAGGGAGATCTAGGCGACCAGAGGTTAGGGATTCGTTAGTTCTTAGCTGGGAGAGAACAAGAGCTGGCCCAAAATGCCAAGCTCTGTCTTCCAGGGAAACCTGTTAGAATAAAAAGTCTCCTGATCGAAGATCCCTGGGTGACTCATTTGGAAAAGTCTGGGCCTACTCAGCCCAATGGAAGAAGAGACTATTAAGAAAGAGCAGTGAACCATGTTATAAATCACATTCCCCAAGACTCCAGCCCCCCTACCCCCAGAGAACAGAATAATAACAATAATTAAGTGTGTCTATTTATGTTTCTGAAGTCAGCAGTTCAGGGCAGCACCTGCCACAGAGGGAGCTGAGCTGGGGAAAATTTTTCAAGACCTTCCCAAGTCTCCTGCACTTAGTGAAATAGCCCATGGGAGCTTCGACCCCTCCGAAAGGGAAAGCACCCACTATTTATAACACCCCGTTCCTTGGGATCAGAAAGAGTCGGCCAGGAGCTCTCTTAAGGGCGCTCACTTCCCATTGTGAAATTCAGTGTGTGGCTGGGGCCCATCACTCAGCGTAAGCCACTCAGACTTATTTATATTTTGCACGAAAGAGGGAAATTACTTAGCCGTAGGGATCAATTCTTCAACCCAATGTTTCTAACACGGCAATAAATATATTTCATGGTCTCCCTCTTTCTCCTCCTTTCTTCAGCTTAAAGGACTAAGCCACAGCCTGGGCAGGCAAAGATAGGAAGGGACATTAAAGGGAAATTGGACCTAAGAGAAACCAGGCTTGGGGCAACTCCGAATTTTAATAAAATGTGACAGTGTTGCTCAGAGCAGCGATTGCTTTCGATCACACAGTGTTAGAGCCAAGACCGACAGCCTTTAGAGATCACCAGCAGCAGAAAGGGCATAGCCATGGGCAACCTCACAGTGGGGGCACATCTGAAAGGATAAGTAAGTCCCTGGAGGCATATTGTAGGGCCAAGGAAAGGAGGGTTGCCAAGCAGAATGGGGGTGCATGGAACTCTTTGTGAGCATTCCTCCGGCCCCAGTGGAGCCTCAAGAGTTAGAGATGGAGCTTAGACTGAAGACAGGAACAGGATAACTCTAAAAAGAAGACAGTCTTCTCAAAAAAACAGATTAAGCGCTCTCAGAACATTGGCGGCGCTCATAACATGTTTGGGAAAATCAAACTTGGAATTTCAGAACCAAAAGAAACCATCTAGTCCCGTTACCTAAATTGATCCTCCTTCCTCTGGGTAAGGCCATCCTCAATTAGTCTCATTGATGACTAGAGTGCTGCCTGGTTATAGGACAACATGGATGAGTCCCTGCCAACACCTTATTTTATGATTCTTTAATAATTCTGTAAATACTAAATAACGTTAAAATTCTACAAATATATAAGGGGTTTGTATTAGATTAGCTCTAAAGTCCCTTCCATCTGTGGAATTCTAAATCCTACAGTTTCTCCCACTCTGACAAGCTTTGTTCTGTGTTCTAAAGATAGATAATCTGTATTCTTAGGGCCCTCCAAGTTCTGAACCTGTGTTCTAAGGACATTCCCAGCTCTGTCATGCTATATTCTAAGGATCCTCCCAGTTCTGACATTCTGTGTTCCAAGGATATTTCAGTTCTAATATTCTGTGTTCTAAGGACATTCCCAGTTCTAATGGTCTGTGTTCTAAGAACATTCCCAGCTCTGACATTCTGTATTCTAAGAACATTTCCAGTTCTAATATTTTGTGTTCTAAGGACATTCCCAGTTCTAACATTTTGTGTTCTAAGAACATTCTTGGGTCTAATATTCTGTGTTCTAAGAACATTTCCAGCTCTGACATTCTGTATTCTAAGGACATTCCCAGCTCTAATATTCTGTATTCAAAGGATCCTCCCAGTTCTGATATTCTCTGTTCTAAGAACATTCTCAGCTCTGACATTCTATGTTCTAAGGACATTCCCAGCTCTGACATTCTTTGTTTTAAGGTCTCTCCCAGCTCTGACATTCTGTGTTCTAAGGATCCTCTCAGTTCTAATATTCTGGGTTCTAAGGACATTCCCAGCTCTGACATTCTTTGTTTTAAGGTCTCTCCCAGCTCTGACATTCTGTGTTCTAAGGATCCTCTCAGTTCTAATATTCTGTGTTCTAAGGACATTCCCAGCTCTGACATTCTGTGTTCTAAGAACATTTCCAGTTCTAATATTTTGTGTTCTAAGGACATTCCCAGTTCTAATATTCTGTGTTCTAAGAACATTTCCAGTTCTAATATTTTGTGTTCTAAGGACATTTCCAGTTCTAATGGTCTGTGTTCTAAGGACATTCCAAGCTCTGACATTCTGTATTCTAAGAACATTTCCAGTTCTAATATTCTGTGTTCTAAGGACATTCCCAGTTCTGACATTCTTTGTTTTAAGGTCTCTCCCAGCTCTGACATTCTATGTTCTAAGGATCCTCTCAGTTCTAATATTCTGTGTTCTAAGGACATTTCCAGTTCTGACATTCTGTGTCCTAAAGACAATTCCAGCTCTGACATCCTGTATTCTAAGGACATACCCAGCTCTGACATTCTGTATTCAAAGGATCCTCCCAGTTCTGACATTCTCTGTTCTAAGAACATTCCCAGTTCTATTATTCTTTGTTCTAAGGACCCCCCTAGCTCTGATATTTTGTATCCGAAGGACTCTCCCACTGCTGACATTCTATGTTTTGTGTTCTGAGCACCTCCCTAATCTGACAATCCATGTTCTAACAGCCTCTCCAACTCCAACAATCTATGCATTCATGTCTCCTCATGATTGGCACAATGGTTTAAATCCCCAATCAGAAAGACCCAATTTAATTCACTAATCAGAGAGGCAATGCAATCATGTCCCTTACAAACAAAAGGAGGCATTCTTATTCACTGTAACCTTGGGAAGAATAGGAATTATTCAATTTCATGTTATTTAATGTAATGCAGGTTCTCCCCAATGCAGAGGGAGCCTGGAGTCTTATGCTCAGGGAGCTGACCCTCTTCATTTTGGAAAAGCAATTTCTTTTGATGTTTTTTCAGGTGCTGCTACATCTTTGAGCTGAATGACAGCTTGGTGAGCTCATCCTCCCCCTTACTACCTCCACCACCCTCCAATAACAGACCTGTTCTATGTCATAGATCATCAGAGCTGGAAGAAAACTTAGAGGTCATTGAATCATAGAATCACAGGATCAGAGCTTGATGTGATCTGAGACATCATCTCATCCAGTGTCCTCATCTTACAGATGAGTAAACTGAGATCCATAGAGGGGAAGAGACCTGCCCAAGGTCAGGTACCAAGTGTTAGGGCTGAGACTAGAACCCAAATCTCCCAGATCTTAGCAATAATGATAAATTACATTTCTTTAGCATTTTGTGACATACAGTGTGCCTTTCTCACAATATTAATAATACCTGAAATTTAGATGATGATGACAGCTAGCATTAAATATCACTTTACAAATATTAACTCATTTTATCCTCATAGCAACCTTGGGAGGTAGGTGCTATTATTATTTCCATTTTATAGATGAAAGAAACTGAGGTAAATAGAGTTTGAATGACTTGCCCAACAGAGAGTGTTCGAGAGAGATTTAGAACTCAAGTATCTGCTGTCTTTAAGTTCAGTTGCATCACCCAGCTTTAAGGTTTACATAGCCTTTTGCCTACATGATCTCATCTGAGCCAACAACAACCCCCTGGAGCAGATAAGAGGAGTATTATTATCCCCATTGTATGGATTAGGAAAGTAGGACTGAGAGATGACTTGCCCAAGGTATCACAATTGGGGAATGTAAAAGGCAGGAGTCGAACACAAGCCTCTTCTGACACTTAGTCTATAACTCTTCCCATGATACCACAATGCCTTTCATAAAACCTGAGAGGGGCAGGTACTCTTCTTCTCACTTTGTGGAAGATAAAACTTGGGATCACACAGGTTGAGTGATTTCTTCAAGATCACATATCTAGTTAGTATCGGACCCAGGTCTGAAGCTGGTTTAGTGGATAGAGTTCTGGCTCAGAGTCAAGGAAGATCAGAGATCAAATCCAGCCTCAGCCACTGCCTAGCTATGTGACCTTGGGCCAGTCACTTACTCTCTGTAAACCTAGGAAACAGCTAAGTGGCTGGGTGAATAGAGTGCTAGCCTGGAGTCAGGAAGACCTGAGTTCAATTTCAGCCTTGGATACTTCTTAACTATATGATCCTGAGCAAGTCACTTAACCTCTGATTGACTAACAAAAGGATCTACTGGAAAAGGAAATGGTGAACTACCCCAGTATTTTTGCCAAGAAAACGCCATGGACAGTATTGGCATGGAATCACAAAGAGTTGGACATGATCGAACAACACCACTGCTCACTTGAATTCCCACCCCAGCTCTCTGACTCCTAGTCTGGTAGTCCTTCTACCAACCACTAGTAGAGAGATACTTAACTGTTCTCAAAATATCCCCGAATCATCAAATAAGGGAGAATGAGGGCATTGGCAGGGAGCTCTCAAGGTCGTTCTGACCTTGCTCCTCCAGGGGGGCAGCAGCACTCAGTCCATCGTCCAAGCTGTGGGGCACCCTCTTTGTTCAGGCTCCTTTGACAGGAAGACACCACAGCCCACCCAGAAGTGTGTGCCCATTTCTTGACTCATATATATCCCCTTTGAAAGGAAAGTTCTTTCTTTTAGTTAATCCAACTCCTTTGTGTTCTAGAAGGTGTTCAAAGGGGAAAATTCATTTTCTGTAATAACTGGGGTATGAAAGTAAAAAGGAGAAGGAACAGGATAAACCTAAATAAAGAGGACTGAGAGAAGAAGAGGGCAGCAAGACCCAAGGCAAACCCCCTGAGCAGAGAAAATGCTCTTCTAAAGTGTGTGCCAAACAGATTGGGGCAGAGAGAGAGCAGTATGCTCTTCATTGCCCCTTCTGGGTGAAAATACACAGGACTAGTTACCGGGAGACCTGGGTCTGAGTCCAGTTTTGCCACTGTCTTGTGATGTGATTTGGGGCTCCATTCCTCCTCTCTGCATCTCACGTTCTTCATCAAGATGGTCTAGATGGTTGCTTCCAACCTTGGTCTTCTCTGATTGACTTTCTGTGTGACTTTATTTTTTTTATTTAAATTGATTTATTTAGTCAGTTTAGAACATTATTCCTTGGTTACATGAATTATATTATTTCCCTCCCTCCCCTTACCCCACCCTTCCCACAGCCAACATGCAATTTCACTGGGTATTACATGTGTCCTTGATCAGAACCTATTTCCATGTTGTTGGTGTTTGCATTAGGATGTTCATTTAGAGTCTACATCCCCAACCATATCCCCTTGACCCATGTAATTAAGCAGTTGTTTTTCTTCTGTGTTTCTACTCCCACAGCTTTCCCTCTGAATGTGGATAATATTTTTTTCTCATAGATTCCTCCAAGTTGTTCAGGATCATTGCATTGCCACTAATGGAGAAGTCCCTTATATTCGATTGTGCCACAATGTATCAGTCTCTGTGTACAGTGTTTTCCTGGTTCTGCTCCTCTCACTTTACATCACTTCCTGGAGGTCGTTCCAGCCTCCATGGAATTCCTCCACTTTATTATTCCTTTGAGATAATACTATTCCATCACCAACATATGCCACAATTTTTTCAGCCATTCCCCAACTGAAGGGCATCCCCTCATTTTCCAATTTTTTTGCCACTCTGTGTGACTTTAAGCAAGTCTCTGAACCTGTTTCCTTCTCTTCCTACAGAGGCTGATCATCTCTATCCTCCTTGATCCACAGGGTTATTGTTAGCTAGTTTTGTAAACCTCAATGTGCCATACAAATGGAAACTGTCATCTTTAATATGGTTAGGCTTTAGGCTGCTGAGCAGTTTTTGAAACTCTCATATACCTGCCTAAGGTGGAAATTAAGCCAAGATGGAAGAGTGTGGAGCCAAGCTCTGGAAAGTTTCCAAACTATCTTTAAAATGTCACCAATCACGCTGGTGGCCTGACTTGCTGTAGATTTCCCTCCCTCCCAATAAGCCTCAATTATCCCAGACTATCTCAACTATTCCCCAAATTATGCCCCCCCTTCACCTCCTTCCCACTCTCCCTCATTCCCAATCTATCCTTTGTCTTTGCTCTCCCCAGGCTTGTTTCCATCTTCATCCAGCCCTGCCAATATCAAAATACTTTAGAGATTAAGTTAAAACCAAATCTACAGAATGATAAAGGAAACTTAGCAGGAAGCTAGAACTACCATAAATCACCCCCTCTTAGTAGCTCCTCTTATCTTGGGTTAGGAAAAAGGACCTGTCCGAGTCTACAAGGAGGAGTCAGTGGCAGGGCAGGACTAGAATCCACATCTTCCTAGGAAACACTCTTTCCATTGAATTGTGCCCCATCCTTGTAGTATAACACACTAATTATGAATGATCAGAGTGATTTTTCTATCTCCCCTTGAAGGCAAGAACAAGAGTGAAAGTTGGGGGGACAGGAAGCTTAGCTTATGGAAGTAAATAGGTAAGATAGATAAGAAAGAAGATGACAAAAAAAGGAGGAAGAAGAGGAAGAAAATGAAGAGGATGGTGAAGAAAAGGAAGAGAGAGGGAGAAATAAAATAGAAGAAATTATAGAAAAACTCAATCGACACTGGAAAGAAACACACTACTTAAACAACCCAGACAACGAGGTTTCTGACCAAGAAACTGGAAGAGAATCCTGGCATTTTAGTGAAGCAGGCAAAGGATCTTGGAGTGATCATTGGCCGAATGGAGAAAAGATGTAGGTAGGGAAAGGAGGTTGGCAGAATAGCCCAAGTAACAGAAAGCTAGACCCTACTGGACTGGCTCCTCATCTATAAAATTAGGAGGCTGGACAAGATGATTCCAATAGTCTGTCTTAACTCTAATGTTCTTAGAATTCTTCTTTCCAGTCTTCACTTTCTCCATCTTTTAAAAATGAACAGTTTAGTCATAATCATAATCACATAATTTTAGAGCTGGAAAGGACTTCAGTGGCCATCAAGTACAACTTACCTGATAAATGGGAATCCAGACTCTGCTCAAAATCTTCCCAAGGAGAGGGAGTCCCCTAACTCCCAGAGCAACCCATTACACTTTAGACAGCTCTTAATATTAGGCAGGTTTTCTTCACCAAATATAAACTTGCAACTTCCCAATTTCCCCCTGGTTCTTCCTTCTATAGTCAAATAGAATAAGCTTCATCTCTCATAGACAAGTAGTCTTTCAAATATTTGAAGACAACTATAATATCCATATTCTTACCCCTTGTCTCCTCCAGACTAAAAATGCCCAGTTCCTTCAAACAATCATCTTATATCATGTGACCCTTCAGTGTTCACCATCTTAATTGAACTCTTCTGGATACTCTCTAAGCTTATCAAATGTTCTTCTAGAAGAGGATACCTAAAATTCACATAATTACTATAACCTTACTTTTCTATAGTGTCTTTTGATTTACAAAGTGCTTTTCCTACAGCAGTTCAGAAACTAGGATCCTATGAATTCACAGACTTCTAACTTGTAAGAAACTTCCCAAGCTATCCAGGCTACCCAGGACTCCAAAAGAGTACTCATCTCCTGTTTCCTTGGTTCTCTCTCCTATTGTGGGAAGAGTTCCATATCAGATGCAATGGGGTCAGGTGGAACCTGAAAGTACAGATAAACAGCTATTTTCCTGAAAAGATATTCAGTGATCCCCAGATAAAAGTAACCCACAAAGAGAATCCATGTGGTCTTGAAATAATACATAGAGCCCTCCATACTACCTATTAAAATATTTATAGAAGAACTTTTTCTGGTAGCAAATAACTGGAAGCAAAATAGATGTTCATCTGCTGGGAAATAAAAAATTTGTAGTATATGAACATAATGGGATATTATTGTTCTGGAAGAAACAATGAGCATGACAAATACAGAGAAGAATGGAAAGATTTGCATGAGCTGATGCAAATGGAAGCAAGCAGAACCAAGAAACCATTTCTAAGTTGACTACAAGTAACTAGAAAGAACAATCACCACAGAGCAATTGAAAATGAATGTGTCAAAATCACGAAGAACAAGCTTACCCCCAAAGAATAGGGAGAAAATACCCTTTGAAGAGGTGTAAACATTTCATGTATTGGCAGATTGTTTAATAAATTGATGTTACAAAATGCAAATGATGATACAAAAATAATTCATTATAGAAATAATTATGGACCCAAAAAAAGAGACTTTTTATCTCTTATTTATCTTTTTTTTTAACTCTTATCTTCCACCTTAGCCTTAGAATTGATACTGTGTATTGGTTCCAAGGCAGAAGAGGGATAAGGGCTAGGTAATGAGGGTTAAGTGACTTGCCCAGGGTCACACAGCTGGGAAGTATATGAGGTCATATTTGAATCCAGGACCTCCCATCTCTAGGCCTAACTCTCAATCCACTGAGCTACCCAGATGCTCCCTTATTTCTCTCTCTCTCTCTCTCTCTCTCTCTCTCTCTCTCTCTCTCTCTCTCTCTCTCTCTCTCTCTCTCTCTCTCTCTCTCTCTCTCTCTCTCTCTCTCTCTCCCCCCCACCCCCGCTCTCTCTCTCTTTCTCTCTCTCTCTCTCTCTTTTTTAATTCTTTATTATAAAATCAATGAAAAGTAAGGGATACAGGGAAAATTGTGATGATATAAAAACAAAAGATATCAACAAATATCTATTTTTTTAAATAAAATAATAGAGAGAGTAGTCTTTATATACTTCTTATCCAAAAGACCCACAGCTGGGTTTCAAGCAATCTACTAAGGGAAAATTTACCCTCAAGGTCCTTGCCTGATCTGTAGCATAACTTCCTGACACAACAGCCAACATTGGGGGGGGGGGAGGAGGAAGAGAGGTGATAACTCAGAACTCAAGCTGCCCTGGTTCTGAGTCACAGCATCCTCGTGCACACTGCCTCCCTGATACAGAATGAAACTGGAATAGATGGTTTATAGATTTGCAGAGGCAGAGATGAAAGGTCCTTTAGAGACTGTCTAGTCTGACACCTCCCACCCCCTTTTCTTATTAAAAAAAACTCAGATCCACAGCGGTTAAGTGACTTGTTTAAGTTCATCTGGGTAGGAAGCATCAGAGGGGAAGTTCAAGCCCTCACCTGCTCCAGTATTCTTTTGTGTGGTCACCCTATAGTTAATTTGGATGATGAGAGTCCAACCCTATCTAAACCTAAATACCCTCTACTGTAGAAGGCTGAGCCCCTTTCTTTCTTCCCCTTTAACAGTTCCCCTTTAACACACACCAAGGGTACCCTGACTCATCATGCAGGTCTCCACTCCCACCCTGCTTTCTATCTGTGCCCCTCCTTAAATATGTCTGCATGCTTGTCACCGCGGCCAGACGCCTCTACTCTGCTCCCTCATCCCTACTGTGCCTTGGTTTCCACGTCTCAAAAATGGGGACAGCATCTGTCTTCCCTCACAGGGGTGTTAAAGGAGCAGAGCAGGAAATCAATGTAAAATGTTTCATAAATCTTAAGCACTAGAGAAATTATCAGTAACTGTTATAATGGTAACTCCTCCTTCCCCTTCCACGGAGCATTGTCAAGACAGACAGACAGAGCATTCATTAAGCATTTATTATGTGCCAAGCACAGTGCTAAGTACTCTGAATACAAATACAAAGAGAAAGATTGTGGATGGGGGCAACCAGGTGGCTCAGTGGATTGAGAGCCAGGCCTAGATCTGGCCTCAGACACTTCCCAGCTGTGTGACCCTGGGCAAGTCACTTAACCCCCATTCCTTAGTCCTTACCATTCTTCTGCCTTGGAGCCAATATCCGGTATTGATTCTAAGGCAGAAAGTAAGGGGTTTTGTTTTGTTTTTAAATTAAGAGCAACCACAGATATTGCTACATATCCCATATTATAGTTCTAAAAGAACCACACAATGGGATAGCAAAGAGGCTGAGTCCCAAAGATACTGCTTCCTCATTGTACTAAATCTTCCTGGAGCCACATTTGCTTCAAGGATCCAGTGGGGGTCTCTCATTCAAAGATGGTATAAGGATGATGGCCAGAATTGTGCCCACAAGATCTATGTCCTTGTATCGGTAGATCAATCAATCGACAAGCTTTTATTATGCTGCCATGGCGTACAAGGCCCTGTGCTACAGAGTTGAAATACAAAAATGAAGCCATCACCACCCTTAAAAGATATGGCAAGCCAGCAGAGGAGATGCTACATGCATAAAGAATGGGAGTAATCAGGGGAGCACCTGGATCTCCTGAACAGAACCTTTCAGGATCCATTCCATGTATAGGGCTGAGCCTGAACCCCAAGCCTTTCTTCTGGGTCACATTATTAAGCCACTTCTGGAAACATATTTGCTCTGGTCCCATGCTAAAGAGAATGGGCAGGAGCGAAGTGGCTCAGTGGATTGAGAGCCAGGCATAGAGACAGGACAGGATGGGTTCAAATCTGGTCTCATACACTTCCTTGCTCTGTGACCCTGGGCAAGTCACTTAACCTCAATTGTCTAGCCCTTACTACTCTTCTGCCTTGGAATTGGTACTTAGTATCAATTCTAAGAGAGAAGGTAAAGGTTTTTTAAAATGAAATATTAAATAAAGAGCAAGAGCAACTAGGTGACAAATATAGGTGACAAATGGGTTATCATGCCAGAATCAGAGTAAAAAAAAAAACAAACCTGAATTCAAATACAAATTCAGATGCTTAATCACTGTCTGTCCTTGGGCAAGTCATTTAACTTCTGGTTGCTTCAGTTTCCTCATCTGTAAAATGGGGGCAATAACAGCACCTAACTCCCAGGATTGTTGTGAGCATCAAATGAGATCATCATAAAGGGTTTAGCATAGTCCCTGGAACATAGTGTGAAGATGGGATTAACTCTCCCCACCCATTTTTTAGATTTAATCACCAAAAGCATATACACCCCACTTGCACTTGAGTGGGGGAGGTCTGTGACCCATGTGTGGGAAAGTGAGTGACAAATCAAAAACCACTGACTGCCCCCTGGGCAGTCCTAAGCAAAATTGTAGACCATCATTGTTCACGTAAAAAGTAAAGGAAGTCACAGGAAGTGATGCAAAAGAAGCATCTTTAAAAAGGAGTTACAACTTCCTGTGAGGCAGTTCTTCATCCTTCAGCGTTCTGAGTTTGGGTTGGAGACTAGCGAAAAATCTGCTTCCTGGACCTGAGGCTGTTCTTAAATCTCTCCCTTTGAACTACCCCATGGGTGAGTGAAGAAGGCTGATGCCTTTCCTGGATTTTCTGAAGGGACTAGCCTCAGGAGAAGCCTCCCCTCTTGAGAGAGGCTTCCTGACTGTAGTTCTTGCTTTTTTCATCCCAGTCCCTCTGCTCAAGGCTGAGGACTAATTAGCCCTACCTGGGTTGAGCCAAGAGTCCAAGCAAAATACTTAGTGTGTGAGGTTAGATACCTTACCCTGTCCTCTCTCTGATGTTCTTACTTTCACTTTCTATAGTTTATAAATAAATTGCTAAAAAATCATTTGGAATTAATTAAGTTCCTGGCGACCACACCTCTGATAAATTCAGTCCAACCATAATTTTACCCCTTACATTCTGGCCCTTACACAGTTCACCCGGTGGTTCCCACTCCATACACTCTTCTCACCCAGATTTCCCCAGACACTGCCTGGTTTACCTGCCTAGCCCTTAAGAATGCTTTCTTTTGCCTCCACGTGGCTCCAGTAAGCCAACCCCTATTTGTCTTCAAATGGGAAGACCCTCACACTGGCCTGAAATCCCACTTCACTTCAACATGCCTACCACAAGGGTTCAAGAACTTCAGTGAGGCCCTTCCTACAGATCTCTCTGGATTTCTTCCATTTTACCCTGTTGCTGTATGTTGATGACTTACTTCTGGGCTAACCCAACCCAGGAATACTGTTGGACAGGCACTCAGGCTCTCTTGGACTTCCTGCCCAAAGCAGGGTACAAAGTATCCCTAAAGAAGGAGCAGATATGCAAACAGATGGTCAAATACTTGGGTTTCATTGTCACCTAGTGCCACTGAATATTAGGTACTGACAGGAAGAGGGTCATTCTTGAGCCTTCTGTTCCCCAGACTCGACAAAAACTTCTTGAATTCCTAGGGGCTGCAGGCTACTGTCCTATCTGGATCCCTGTATTCCCTCACCTGGCCTGCCCTTTTCACAAGGCACTTACTGGCCCTGAATCTGACCCTTTGGCCTGGGATCCAAAGCATCAGAACCCCTTCAGAGAGATCAAGCACCAACTAGTGCAGACTCCCGCTCTAACATCTCCCAGATGTCACCAGAGATTTTAACCTCTTTGTAGTGAAAAAAGACAAAGTGCCATGAGGGAGAAAATAAAGGAAAGCAAAACTTTGCAAAAACAAGACTGTGCAAAAGTAAAAAGCAAGAGTTTGCAAGAGGGTCTGGTCACACACACAGAAATAAAAGAGGTGTTCCAGAATCTGGGGAAGGGATAAAACCGAGAACCTGAGGCAGTTGGATATTCGTTGTTCCTGTACACCAAGGAGAGTGGAAAGGTTACTTCCCATTGGCCATTTTGTCTATGCCTGATGGAGGTGACTTATCTTTTCCCACTGAAATCCAGAGGTTCCTGGGTTTCCTGCTATTCAGAGATTTTCTGAGATCCTTTCCATCCCTGTCTCCAGCTGCCATCTCTGGTTTGTCCAGCGAGCTTCTGAGTTCTTGAGAGATCCTGACTGTGTGAGAGAGAGAGAGCTGCCAAGACCCAGTAAACCTGCTGGTGAGGACAGCCCAGCCATCTTGGCCTTTGGCCTCTGGCCTACAAGGGTGAACTCTTCAAAGTTAAAGCTATCTTATCCTGATAAACTGTTTATTTGTCTATCAACAATTTGAGGACCATTAGGTCAGGGTAGTTAGTTAATTGGTTTGGTATAGTGAGTGTGAAGATTAAATTAAATCTCACCCCCCTGGTTGTGAAAATGAAATTAACTCCCCTGCCCAGTTTTAGATTTAATCACCAGAATTGTAAACACTTCATTTACACTTGAGTGGGGAAGGTCTGTGACTCAGTATGCAATAGTGGGTGTTGAATCAGAATCAAACTGACTGCCCCCTGGGTAGTCATAAAGCAAAGGTTCAAAAGTAATTGATAGGCGTAATTGAAGTAATTGGAGAAAAGCACAGAAAGTGATGTAAAAGAAAGTGTCTTTAAAAGGGAGTTACAACTTCCTGTGGAAGAGATTTGTCTGAGATCTTAATCTGAGATCTTCAGAGAGGACTTCATCCTCTTCTGGAGTTCTGAGTTCAAGTTGGAGGCTGGTGAAGAATCTGCTGACTAGACCTGAGACCCTGTTTGTGGTGAGACTGTCCTTGAATCTCTCCCCTTTGGACTGACACGTGGTGAGTGAAAAAGACTGACTCCTTTCCTGAATTTTCTGAAGAGACTAATCTCAGGAGAGACCTATCTTCTTGAGAGAGGCTGCCTGTATCCCCAGGTCCTCAGCTACAAGGGCTGAGGCCTCTCCAGTTAAGGACTAAACTTCTCTTCCTATTTTTGAGCCAGAAGTTGGAGCAAAATACTTAGTGCTTAAGCTAGATAGCTTACCCTATCCTCTCTCTAATTTTCTAACTTCACTCTTTCTATATTTTGTAAATAAATTATTAATAAATATCTTTGGAATTAACTAAATTCCTGGTGACCCTATTTTAAAACAATCCAGCCCAACCTTTTTTATAATTAACCCCTTTTTCCCTTATATGAGACAGTATAGAAATAGTGTAGCCTAATGATCTGTAACGACCCATAGAGGCTTTTGGGTGGAGAAACAAGAATATTAAGTTTAAGAACTCCTTTTCCCTGGTCCTCTTCATTTTCTCTTTCCTTGATATAAATAAATGTAACTTACTGTTTTTCAAAAGAGTCAGATAGCATTTAAACTTACAAGCTACTTGTTGGGCCTGCACAGGCCTGAAGGCCTAGTTGTTGAGTCATTTCCAAACTGTGAACCATCAAGTCTACAAACCCCTCTATCCATCATATTTACCTATTATTTCAGGGTCCTAACCCAAACCATGGGACCCTGGCAGAGGCCTGTTGTATATCTCTCCAAAAATCTGGACCCGGTCTCATCCAGCTGGCCCCCTTGCCTCCATGCTCTCACTGCCACACTGCTCCTTGTCAAGGAAGCTAATAAGCTAACACTTGGGCAATCCATTAATGTCAAAGTCCCCCATTCAGTGGTAGTCCTGATGAACTCTCACAGCCACGGATGGCTGTCAAATCGGAGACTCGTGCAAGATCCAGGACTCCTCTGTGGGAATCCCCAAATTCAGGTGGAAACAGTCAAAAGGCTAAACCATGCCTCCTTCCTACCAGCAGACCCTGGACCCCCAGACCATGACTATGTGGAGGTAACAGAGGATGTTTACTCCAGCCTTCCTGATCTCATTGACCAACCCCTTCCCCATGTGGACCTGGCTCTTTTTATAAATGGAAGTAGTCCTATAAAGCAGGAAATGAGGTACACTGGCTATGTGATAACAACCACAGATGAAATTGTAGAAACCGTTCATCTGCCCCAAGGCTGGTCAGCACAAAGAGCTGAGTTGTGGGCACTTATGTGGGAAACATTCATCCAAAGTTGAGCACATGGAGTTGTGTGTCACTGCAGATGAAAAACTGATATAAAGAACTAACATGAAATACATTGACTCTTGGAAGTCATCTGGGGGCCCAAGGAAATTGCAGTCATACACTGTCGGGGACACCAGAAGTGGACAGATACCATAAAGATGAGGAAACTCCATGGCTAACAGGGGCTACTCAGGCCGCCACAGAGACTGCTGAAGATGCAACACCACAATTACTAGCCCAAACCTCAGGATCAGTTGTAGAAAAATTGGTGTATACAAAGGAAGATGCCTGAACCAAATAAAGGGAAGCCAGAAGGACCTGAGTGGTAACTGGATGCTCCCAAATGGCTGCCTGTTCATCCCCCAAGTGGATGCCTACCCACTGGTCCAAGAACAACATTCCCTAATGCACCTGAGAAAGATGGCCCTAGAAACCCTACTGAAAAGATACTATTACATTGCCTACCAACCCTCTGGGCCAGCATCATCCAGAGAAGTCACACCTGTGCCAAAAATAATACAGGGGAGGGACTCTAGGGAGGGACCCCACCCCAGGTTGGGGGCTCAGCCAACTGGAATGGCAACCTTTAAAGATCTCATGGTGGACTTTACCAAAATTAAGCTCTGCTGAAGCTACAAATACCTTTTGGTCCTAATTTGCATCTTTACCAATTGTACAGAAGCCTTCCCCACTAGGACTGAGAAAGCCAGAGAAGTCACCAGAATGCTCCCACAGGAAATCTTTCCTTGCTATGGCCCCTCACTATAGGCATTGACAACAGACTGGCCTTTGTGGCCTCAGTAATACAGGGCTTAGTCAAAGGGCTGGGTATTAAATGGAAAGTTCATACAGCATATAGACCCTAAAGCTCAGTGAAGGTAGAGCGCATGAACTGGATCCTCAAAGTAACCTTAGCCAAGTTTCATCAGGTGACTGGCTTCCCATGAGTGGATCTCCTTCCAGCAGGCTTACTCATGGATCATCACACACCTGAACCCTTGGGTTATTCACCATATGAGCTCTTTGGGTGGCCACACCCCATCATCATTACCTTTAGAGGGAATGCTGGGATTCTTGGTGAAGCCACTTGGGATAAGACAATTAGACAGTTAGGGAAAACATAAGGCAGTCCTGGAGCAGGAATCCATACCATTAGGGAACTCCATTCATCCCCACCAACCAGGAGACCTAGTTTGGGTTAATGATTGGAAGAAAGAGCCCCTACAACCTATTTGGACAGGACCACACACCATTAGTCTTATTACCCGTACTTCTCTTAAGGTTACAGGCAGGGGCCCCCAAACTATGGTCCATGGGCCACATGCAGCCCCCTGAGGCCATGTATCCAGCCCCCAACACACTTCTGGAAGGGGAACCTCTTTCATTGGTGGTCAATGAGAGGAGCACTGTATGTGGCAGAGACACAAAGCAAGGTGTCACTTACGTACAGTACTACTTCTAGTGACATAATCCTTTGTGTGACACCTTAGAACACGCAAAGGATTATGTGGCTGCACAATGAAAGACATCAGCATGGTGAGCAGCGATCTGGGGGAGAGGATTCCACACTGTGTATACTGCTGCCTGGTTAGGTTAGAGTTAGGGTTAGGTTTTTATAGTCTGGCCTTCCAACGGTCTGAAGGACAGTGAAATGGCCCCCTGTGTAAAAAGTTTGGGGATCCCTGGTTACAGGTGTAACACCATGGATCTACCACTAAAGGGTCAAGAGACCTGAACCAATAGACACAAACAGACAATGAACCCTGTTCCTAACCATCCCACTAGGCGGAGATTACACTGGTGGAGGGATTGCTCTTCTGATCAACAAAGGCAGATGGAGATGGATGCCGCTGGCTGTTACTAACCTAGACTGAGTGATACCTACCTGTTAACATATAGCTCCAACCCTTAGAATCTCACAATAAAGTCAAGGAGGTGGATCCTGTCCTTCCTTAATCTTTTCTTACTCCCCCTAAGAACATCTGGGGATCTGCAGTTTCTGAAGGTTTCCTGCTTCCCTTAAAGTCAGGTCCTCATATTTGATGCCTGTGATATTCTATCCTATGTCAGTTTCTTGGAACAAAAACTCCGGAAGGATTCCCCCATATATTTCTGACCTGGTCCTGTAGTATAGCACACACACATCCCATTTTTGTGATTCTTGGGATAACATTTATTGGTGTTCTACCCCAGAGGCATGAACTTCTTGGGCGTGCCCTACCTGGGCAGTTGAAACAGTGGATCAAAATGAAGAGTTAAACTCATCCTCCAGCATGATGTGGCCAATAAGACTTGAAAACCTTTTGCCTATGACCCTCTTTATCTGACAATACTCAAGAATGCTTCCCCACAAGTCAGGTCCCCGGTAGTATTTTTCGTCCTTCCTGATGCCTCCATATATCTGAACTCCACTTTACAGGGTCCTTTCCTTGGTGAAGTGTTGTTATTATATTAACCAATCTGGCATAGTCAAGCAGAAAGTCCATGAACTCCAATCCCAAGCCTACAACCATCCATTTTCTTCCTCGTTTGGTCAAACTCCTTTCTCTTTCTCCATTTGGTCTTGGCTCACCCTGCCATTGGACCTCTTCTCCATGGTCATAGTGTTGGCCTTTAAAAGATGCTTTCCCAGCTTCTTGATGCTCAGGCCACATAGGAGCACTGTTTTCACCTTGGCAACTTATCTGCCCCAGAGGAGGATGAGCCCCCTTGACTAGTGTCTAAGGGGTCTCATAAGGGGGGATGTAGTGGAAAATCCTCAGATTCCCCTAAGAGAGTCTCAGCCCCCTTATACTAAAGGAACTAGCTTTGCAAGGCAGACCAACCAAAAGCTTGCTACAAGCAGGATGCTAAATAGGATGAAGGTGTGAACATTTCCTGAGTGACTGAACCATGGCCCCTTGTGTCTGTCCTCACCCAATCATGGAGATCCCCACTTGTGTTTATAAAGTAGCCAGGGTCCCATGCTTGGGGCCCAGCCTTGGACAGCCATTCTGTCTGAGTCCACCGTAACAGACTTCTTTCCTTCCCCACTCCGAGTGTCGTTGTGGTTTTCCTGCTCCTGGATAAATAGATATTTCTGTAAAGTGCCAAAGATGATTCACAACTGAGCAGCAAATGTGTCCCAATCAGTAGACTTCAAGAGGAATGACCCCTTTCTCTCTGCCCCTGTCTCCCATTCCTCTCTCTAGTCTCCAAGCAGCTAGGTACAGAGTGAATACAGATCTAGGTCTCAAGTCAAGAAAACCTCAGCTTAAATCTGACTTCAGGGCAACTGGATGGCTCAGTAGAAACAGTGCCAGGCCTAGAGATGGGAGGACCTGGGTTCAAATGTGACCACAGACACTTCTTAAGGGCCAGTCACAACCCCCATTGCCTAGCCCTTACCACTCTCCTACCTTGGAGCTGATATTTAATATTGATTCTAAAATAGAAGATAAGGGTTACTTTTTTTCAACCTGACCAGGGATACTTACTGTGTGGCCTTGGGCAAGTCACTTAATTGAGGCAATCATGCCTCAGTTTTCTCAATTATAAAGTAAGGCTAATTTAAATAATTGCATTTGCCTCCTAGACTTATAAGGAATAAATGAAGATAAAATTTACAAAGTGCTTAGAATAGTGTTGGGCATACAGCAAGAGCTTAATCGATATACATGTTCCTTTTTCTCCCCATTCTTCATGTTTGTCCATCTGTCTGTCTCTATCACCTATGCCTCTCTCTCTTCCTCTCTTTAGAGTGGGGCAATTGGGACTTGAGCAGCCTCTCTCTTGGAAAAACCTCATGAATTGGAGCTCCTGGGTCTAAGTTCTAGTCACCCAGCAGGCGGTGACCCCTACAACACCTCCTCGGAGGTAAAGATGGCCACCACCAGGAGGATATTGTAGGAGAGGATCCAAAGCATGGCTAGCCAGGAGATGGGTTTGCCGGGAAAGTGGAACTCTGGGGTGAAAGAGAAATGCCGGCTCAATGGACCCACAAATCACCCGGGGATCTTTCCCTTCCAGGACAGTAATAGAGAGGAGTTATAGGTTACAGTTTCACGTTTTAAGCATTCATCAGTGTATGCTTATTAGTCTTTTCTGTTTTAAGCATTTCTTTTATGATGGAGGAAATAAAGAACCATCCGATGCAGCATATTCTTTGTGCATTGACTCCCTTTCTTAAAGGGCCCTGTTCATGGAGAGAATAGACTTGAGCCATTTACAAGATTTTCCCTAGAGTTGTATCCTGGGGAGCCGGGGTGTAAGGGGCCAGAGACTATGGGAAGAATTCAACTCCTTCCCTTTGTGGTCTGGGTCCCCAAGGCGGGAATCTACTCCCTATGAGTACAGAGCTGGGGCCCTTGGGTGGGAAGAGGACGATACTCCACCATCACCACTCATGAGTCTTATATACTTACAGATATGTATGAGGACTCAATTTGTCACCTTACTGATGTAGGAAGGAAAGAAGAGGAATAAGCATTTACTAGGCACCTACTATGTGCCAGGCATCGTGCTAAAAGCTTTGCAAATATTGTCTCATTTGATCCTCAAAACAACCCTGGGAAGTGTGTGCTATTATTTTTTTTTTTGCAGAAATAGAAATGTTTATTATGGAATGTCTGAAATAGATAATAATTAACATAGATTACAAAAAATATCCCTAAAGAGCCAATGATTAGGGATAAATGTAGGTTATTCAGAGAAATATTAAAAATTAAGTATATGCTATTGCCAATCCCCTTTTACAGTTGAAGAAATTGAGTCAGTCAGCAGTAAAGTGATTTGTCCAGGATCTGAGGCAAGATTTAAATTCATGTCTTTTTACATGCAGAATTGATATCTTATTTCTTGCCTTCACAATGGGAGATATGGAAGGGAGGGAAAGAATTTGGAAGCCATCTTTTTCTAAAATGAATATTAAAAATAAATAATAAATAACCAAAAGTCTATCCACTAGGAGCAACTAGGTGCCACAGTGGATATAGTTCTGGCCCTAGACTCATCTTCCTGAGTTCAAATCTGCCCTTAGACACGTACTAGATGTGTGACCCTGGGCAAGTCACTTAACCCATTTGCCTTGCCCTTGCCCCTCTGTCTTGGAATTGTTACTAAGACAGACAAGGGTTTTACAATAAAAAAAGAAGTCTATCCACTGAGTCACCTAGGTGCCCCTCAAAAAATACTTAGGGTAGTTTGTCTTGCTTTCTCCAGCTCATTTGACAGATGAGGAAACTGAGGCATACAGAAATTAAGTGACTTGTCCAGGGTCACACAGCTAGTAAGTGTCTGAGGCCAGAGTTGAACTCAGATCTTCCTGACTCTGGGCCTGATGCTCTCTCATCCACTGTGCCACCTAGACCCTAATTATCCTGACCCCACTAGAGTAATGAAGAAATGGACAATTGGAAGCCAGGCGTTTAAATCCTGGCTCTGCCACCTAACCTGGATGAATTTGAAGACATCGCTTAACCTTTCCGGGCCTTGGTTTCCTTACCTATCAGCCAGGGGAGAAGGATGACTTGTAAGGTCCCTTCCAGCTCTAAGTCTTCATGCTCACATCCCACCAAGCTTTCCTGTGAGCGTCTCCCTCCACCCTTCCCCGTCTGGTTGAAGAACCCAATTAATTATGCTGCGTAATTAGATAAAGAATATTCATTTTTCATTAATGACTGCAAACTCTCCCTCTGTTGTTGAGTTTCTTCTGTTTTAATTAAGCAGTTCTCCACAAAGTCGGGCGTCTCCTCCACCAGCTTTCTCCCAGTGAACAGTCAGTCACTCAGCATTTAAAGAAGTAAAAGATTCCTTCCCCGAGTTAATTACCTCCAAATTAGCTTAATCACAGCTCATTTAAACTTACCTAAACAGCAGCACATGGAACTCCAGGAAACAGGTTTCAACTTTACTTGTAAAGAGACAAAGAAAGAGACCCCAAAGATGACCCCTCTCCTCCCCAGCCCTTCCTCGGTCTGTAGCGGCGCCCTTGAAAACTGCCCAAGTTGGAACCCCGAACTGGGAACCGATGGTCCTTGACCAACAACAGATAACCCCAAAGCACCGCCAAGACTGCAGCATCTTGTGAGGGGAGGCTCAGGAGCAGGACTGAGGACTTCTTGGCTGTGGCTTATGGACTCCAGAGCTCACTTTGCCATCTCTTATCTTCTCTCTCCCAACTTCCATCCTACCCAGGACAGAGGAGCACTGGATAGAGGAGAGGGGGTGGAAGGTTGAGTGGGGCAGGAGAATGAGTGCCATCCCAGGGAGTGGTGGGAAGAAGGAAGGGTCATCACCCCATATCTGGGCTATGGGGGCCATTTCAGAAATGATATTTGAAGAAAGACACCAGCAAACTGGAGTGTGTCCAGAGGAGGGCTACCGGGATGGTGAAATGGTCTTGTGTCCATGACAGGTGAAGATTAGTTGAAGGAACTGGGGATGTTTAGCCTGAAGCAGAGAGGACTCAGAGAGAACCTAATCACTGTCTTCCAAGGGCTGAAAGGCCTATCATGGCGTGGAATGATTACATTTGTTCTGTTTGGCCTCAGAGGACAGAACTGGGAACAACAGGTGGAAATTACAAGGAAGCCATTTTCAGTTCCCCATAATGAAGAGCTGTCTGATAATTAGAACTGTCTAGAAATGTCCAAAAATATAATGGATTACCTTCCTAATAGAGGCAAGATGACACATATTATAGAAGGGATTGCAATTTCCCATAGCCATCACTAGAGACCCTTCACGGTCTCATCAATCCCTGAGGGTCCAAAATTCTTTGAAAGAGCTCAGAAAAATTTTATTTTGAGAAAGTAGCCTTAATAACAATAATATTAATAACCAATAGTGGGCAGCTGGGTAGAACAATGGATAGAGTGGTGGGGCTGAAGTCAAGAAGACTCATCTTCACAAGTTGAAATCTCACCTGACATTTATGAGTTGTATGATCCTGAGCCAGTCACTCTATCCTGTTTGCCTGATTTTCCTCATCTGGAAGGAAATTGCAAACCACTCCAGTATCTTTGCCAAGAAAAGCCCAAATGGGGTAGCAAAGAGTCAGATACAACTGAAATGATTAAACAACAATAACAAATTTGTAAGGGCAGCTGGGTAGCTCAGTGGATTGAGAGCCAGGCCTAGAGATGGGAAGTCCTAGGTTCAAATATGGCCCCAGACACTTCCCAGCTGTTGACCCTGGGCAAGTCACTTGACCCCCATTGCCTAGCCCTTACCACTCTTCTGCCTTGGAACCAATGCACAGTATTGATTCTAAGGTGGAAGATAACAAAAAAAATAACAAAAATAAATTTGTATTATGTTTCAAGGTTTCAAAATATGTGAACCTCACAATAACCCTGTGAAGTAGGCAGTGCAGTTATTACTATTCCCATTTTACAGATGAGGAAACTGAATCTTGGAAAGCTAAAGTGACTTGACCATGATCACACAACTTGTTGTTGTCCTTCATACTCATACTCAAAAAGGACCAAAATGACATCACTGGATTGGATTTAAGTGAGGCAGAGTTGTACAAAGTCATTGCCCTCACTCTCCTTTCCAGAGTCATTGAAGTCCAGTGACAAGACAAAAGTCAGTATGACTGAAGATGGCTCAGGACTGTCTGAGGAAGGATGTTAACTCAGAGAGACTGCCCCGAATCCTCCATCCACTGCCTATACCATACTATCATGGAGTCTTCCATTTCTGAACATCCTGCAGCGGATAAAGCCTGGCCCTCTTCAAGAAGAGAATTCTGGCTTTCCCTGCATGTCAGAAAAATCCAGCTGAAAGTAGGCCTGCAGACAACCACTGGCCCTAATGCTCCAGGCTGGTAACAGAAAATGTTCAGAGAAGTCAATCAGTCAGTCGGTCAATAAGCATTGTTTTTTTAATATTTATTTTATTAAACATCTAAGACATGCCAGGGGCTGTGACAAACATCAAGGAAATACAAAGAAAAGCAAAAATCAGCCCTCCATTCTAATGGGTGAAATAATGGGTCAATAACCAGGTCCATACCAGATATAAACAAAGTAGAAGGAAAGTTGTCTCAAGGGAAAAGGCACTAGTAGGGAAGGAACTAGCAGGAAAGGCACTAGCAGAGGACCAGAAAAAGGTGAGTCTTGAGGGGAATCAGGGAAACCAAAAATCAGAAGTGAGAGGACAGAGTACTAAAGACATGGGGTATAGCCAGTGCAAAGACATGGCATCAAGAGACAGACCACCATGTGCCAGGAAGAGCCAGGTGACCCTTGAAGCTGGGTTGCAGAGGACAGTAAAGTATCAAAAATACCAGAATGGAAGAAAAGAGTCAGATTGAGAAGGGCTTACACACTCTTCTTTAAATGCTCAGCCTGGGAAGTTTGAGGTACTGAAGGAAGGAGAGGCCAACATTCCTATGGGGTTTGCGTCTTACAAAGTGTGTTCACATCTGTTATGTCATTTGATCTTCACAAAAGCTCCATATTAATAACAACTGTTCCCTTTCATGTGTCAAAATGGCTTTCAGATCCAATATCTCATTTGATCCTCACAACCTCTCCACAGAGACCACTTGATTTGGACTACAAAGGCCTGGGTTCATATCTTTGACTCTTCTTCTCACTCCCTGGGTGATCTTGAGCAAGTCACTGAGCCATTTGGGGCCTCAGTTTTCTCATCTGTAAAATGAGGGGGTTGGACAAGAGAATCTCTAAGGTTCCCTCTTGCTCTAAATGTATGCTTCTAAAACGTTAAATAATATTATCCACTTACTACTACAGAGGAGGAATCTGAGAACCAAGAAAGGGAAGCAGCTTGTCCCAGGTCACATAGTACCAAGGTAGGACTCAAATTTGGGTCTTCTAATTCCCAATCTATTTCAATCAGAAGACCTGAGTTCAAATTATGGCTTTGGAAATTGCCAGCTGGGTAACCATTGGGAAATCATTTTTCTTCTTGGAGCTTCCATTTCCTCATCTATAAAGGAAGAATTGTGGCATACTAGACAATGGACTATCCCCACAGTCGGTCTTCCCAGGTGACCCAATGGATGTCAACATCTCCTTGGTGGCAAGACAGTGAGAGTCTACTCCCACTCCCTTCTTCAGGGAGCTCAAGAATAGGGGAGTCACCCTAGGAAAAGGCCTGCAGTGGTTCCCTCCCTCTTAAATTATCATTTAAAGGCAATTAGATAGGTCTGGAGTCAGAAGGACCCCCCCACTTCAAATCTGACCTCAGGCAATTCCTAGCAGTGGGCCCCTGGGCATGTCACTTAACCCCATTGCCTTGACCTTGCCACTCTTCTGTCTTAGAATTAATACTACAACAGAAAGGAAGGGACATCAGGAACAGTCTTTCATTTTTTTCTTTATAGCCTTAATGCCTAGCACACAGTACACACTTGACACTGCTTTTTGAATTGGATTGGATTGAATTAGATTGAACCATAAGCAAATCATTTAACCTCTCACATGCTCTGGGCAACCAAAACTAGAAATTATAGATCAATTGCCAAACCTCATAGGTGGAGGAAATTCCCACACCAGAAGTTTCCCAGAGGGATGAAATTCACAAATTGGGACAAAAAAAATAATAAATATATATATATGCAATAAACAACCTGAGTTCTTGCTCTTCCCTCTTCTTGGGTTATTGTGAACCTTAAACCACATGAAGGAAATTGGGGGCTGTTCCTATTCTTTTCAGATGGCTCCAGTTCATTTACTTGTAGCCCCTCACTCGGCCCTGTTCTGCCAGCTCCGTCTTCTCTCACTTGCCAACTCTTGGCAAGAGTGGCAACTGTATTCCGAGCGGAGGGGAGGGGGAGGTGAAAGGAGAGCTTCCCAAAATATACAGCAGAGCCCCCTCCACCTTCTCCTGGAGGAGATGAATGACTTTGGCACAGCCCACCCTCCCTCCCCCCTCTTCTACCCACCCACCCACCCGTGGGGTCGGCAAGGGGTCGGCAAGGACCCTGGGAGCTGCTGGCCGCTTTCCAGCCCTTCAGAGTAATTACCAAAGAAGGAAAAGGTGGTCTCACGGATGAGACATCCTATAATTTAGGCTGTCACTGCCTAATTGCACACGCCGTACCTCCCCGCAGAGCCCCGCAGCCGCCCTCCCCTCCCCCTGCAGGCCAGCCCTGCGCAATGTACCCGCTCTGAAAGGCTGCTGCTCTACCGCTGCCTCCCGATGCCTCCTGCTCACTCTGGCACAATGTGCCTGGTGCCAGCGGGGCTGCCTCTCCCTCTCCCTCCTCCCTCCCTCCCGCCCTCCTGCCCGCCCGCTCTCGCCTCCCTCCCCTTCCCTTTTTCTCTTTTTTAAATTTCATAATCATCATAATTGTCATAATCACCCCCAGAGTTAAGCGAAGGTGCCTGGAACATTTCAATCAATTCAGGCGTGACCTAATAAAAGGGCAAGAAGAGCTGAAGAGGCCCCGCTGGGGAGAAGGCACCAACACAAGCACGCTCCTGCTCACACGTGAGCACACGCGGGCACACGCACACTCGCGCGCCCCTCCTGACAAGCCTCCAGGCTGACAATTAGGGAGTCAGAGAGACAGGCAATTTTCTCTCCGCCAAGCAGAACAATAAGAGGAGACACTTTCTGGGGGGAGGTCCCTGTGGATCACCTGAAACTGGCACATCCTTAGCCCCCACCTACGTGACAAGTGACCAAAGGATGAGGGTGGTAGTCCTGGAATAATGGGAGCCACGGAATGCCAGAGAGGGAAGGGACCCTAGAACACAGGACAGAGGATGGGGTGCAGGAAGGAGAGGAGTTAGAATAGAGAAGATCAGGGATTGGAGGGAAAGGCTCAGAACACACAGTGCCAGAGAAAGAAGGAACCCTAGAACACAGTGCCAGAGACAGGAAGGACTCTAGAACACACAGTGCCAGAGAAGGAAGGGACCAAGAACACACAGTGCCAGAGACGGAAAGGACCCTAGAACACACAGTGCCAGAGACAGGAAGGACTCTAGAACACACAGTGCCAGAGACAGGAAGGGACCCTAGAACACACAGTGCCAGAGAAGGAAGGGACCAAGAACACACAGTGCCAGAGACGGAAAGGACCCTAGAACACACAGTGCCAGAGACAGGAAGGACTCTAGAACACACAGTGCCAGAGACAGGAAGGGACCCTAGAACACACAGTGCCAGAGACAGGAAGGACTCTAGAACACACAATGCCAGAGACAGGAAGGGACCCTAGAACACACAGTGCCAGAGACAGAAAGGACCCTAGAACACACAGTGCCAGAGACAGGAAGGACTCTAGAACACACAGTGCCAGAGAAGGAAGGGACCAAGAACACACAGTGCCAGAGACGGAAAGGACCCTAGAACACACAGTGCCAGAGACAGGAAGGACTCTAGAACACACAGTGCCAGAGACAGGAAGGGACCCTAGAACACACAGTGCCAGAGACAGGAAGGACTCTAGAACACACAGTGCCAGAGACAGGAAGGGACCCAAGAACACACAGTGCCAGAGACAGAAAGGACCCTAGAACACACAGTGCCAGAGACAGGAAGGACTCTAGAACACACAGTGCCAGAGAAGGAAGGGACCCTAGAACACACAGTGCCAGAGACAGGAAGGACTCTAGAACACACAGTGCCAGAGAAGGAAGGGACCCTAGAACACACAGTGCCAGAGAAGGAAGGGACCAAGAACACACAGTGCCAGAGATGGAAAGGACCCTAGAACACACAGTGCCAGAGACAGGAAGGACTCTAGAACACACAGTGCCAGAGAAGGAAGGGACCCAGAACACACAGTGCCAGAGATGGAAAGGACTCTAGAATACACAGTGCCAGAGACAGGAAGGACTCTAGAACACACAGTGCCAGAGACAGGAAGGACTCTAGAACACACTGTGCCAGAGAAGGAAGGGACCCAGAACACACAGTGCCAGAGACGGAAAGGACCCTAGAACACACAGTGCCAGAGACAGGAAGGACTCTAGAACACACAGTGCCAGAGACAGGAAGGGACCCTAGAATACACAGTGCCAGAGACAGGAAGGACTCACAGTGCCAGAGAAAGAAGGGACCCTAGAACACACAGTGCCAGAGATGGAAAAGACTCTAGAATACACCGTGCCAGAGACAGAAGGAATCCTAGAACACAGAATGCCAGAGATAGAAGGGGCTCTAGAACAGAGAATGTGGTAGGGGAAGGAGAGGAGTTAGAATAGAGAATGTCAAAGATTGATGGGGGAGGCCCAGAACACAGAATGTCAGAGCTAATATTATTGGCAATACAATGATCCAAGACAATTCTTAGGGACTTCTGACAAAGAATTCTATCCACCTCCAGAGAAAGAATTGTTGGAATTGGGATGCAGAGGAAAGCATGTGTTGTTTGATTTTTTATTTGGGCATATGATTTGGAATTTTGGTTTTATAAGATTACTCACATATGAAAATTAATAATATGGAAACATGTTTTGTAGGATAATACATGTATAAATCCAGATCAAATCACCTGTCATAATCATGAGAGGGAAGGGAAGGGATACAGGGAGATAAGTTCAATCATATAACTTGGGAAAACTGGTATAGAAATTTGTTATTACATGTAATTTGCAAAAAAAAATAATTTAAATTTTAAAAAAAGAATGTCAGAGCTGGGAGGAACCCTAAAACTCAGAATGTCAGAGGTATGAGAAACCTCATTCTTATCTCATCTAACCCCTTCATTTTATCACTGGAAAACTGAACTGTAGAGACATGAAATGAAAAATGAGTTCTGAAAGACAGTGAGTGCTTGAGCTGGTCCTGGGTCTCTGGAACCCTAGCCCAGTGTTTAGTACACTTTCTCTTCCTGCCTGGAAAAGGTAGCACAGTTCTCTGACACGTGTCCAGCTCATCAAAGCATTTCCATATCAATGTTCTCTCAGAACCACCCAGAGGTGCTCTGATTATTTTTCCATTATACAACCAAGGAGACCAAAGCATAAGGAGGTCAAAGCTGCGTCCAAAGGTCCCAGGGCAGCTCTAATAACCTTTCTGGGTCACCTTGCCCAGTGATGTTCCCAGCACAGCACGGTCAAGGGGTCCAAAGCTAAGACAGACAGCCGGAAAGCGGCTTAATAAGCTCTCCAGGCTGGTGCTCTTTCCCCCTTGGCCCTCATTAAAACCCAAAGAAAATTCTCCTTATCCTGGAGGCTGAGCATCCCTGGTGAGGCTGCAGTGACGGTGCCTATCAGTCAGCTGTTACCTGGCCTTGAGTCTGACCAAGCAGGTGTGCGTGAGAGCCGAGTGTGGGAAAGAGCATGAATAGCATTAAGTTAGGTAAGTCTGGTGCTCACTGCCAGCAGAGGCTGTGGCACAAAGCACCAGCCTTCCCCTTGCACCCATTATCATGGACTGAGGCAGCTCCAACCACGAGCCCACACAACCCAACAAGGGTTGCCCTGGTGGTCAGATGGGAGCAATTTATGTCATAGATGAGGAGGCACCAGAGATGGGAGTTAGAGTCCCTGAGGCACTCCCAGGGCCCCAAGCAAAGGCGGTCAGCATCCTCGTGGTCTGGGACCAAAGAAACACTAAAGAATAGAGGGGTAACAGGATCTGAGACCTGAGAGCTACGGGGAGAGGGGGCAAAGGCAGAGTCACTCTAGACACAATTCTGATTTTGACATAGGAGGTGGGTAAATTTCAGACAGAGGAAAAGGTGAGAGCCGAGTTTCAGAGCGAGAAAAGCTTGAGATGTATTTCGAGAAGAGCCAGAATAGTCCAGTCTGGCCAGAGCAGAGGGCAAAGAGGGCAACAGAACAGGCAGATAAGGTTGGAAAGGTAGGATGAAAGCAGATGGCAATGGGCCTCGAATGCTGAGCTAAGGTCTCTAGATCGGATCCTTTAGGGAACCCTGAAATCTTTTGAGCAAGAAAAGCACATGGTGACAGCCTTGTAGAGTATTAGAAAAATTGTTCAGGCACTGCTGTGAAGAATAGGGTGAAGAAGGAAGAGACTGGAGGCAGGAAGGCCAGTGAAGAGGCTGTTAATAATCGCTCAGGCCAGCTAAGTGGCTCGGTGGAGAGGATGTCCAACCTGAAGTCAGGAAGATTCCTCTTTATGAATTCAAATCTCACCTGACATCTTTTAGTTGTATGACCCTGGGCAAGTCACTTCTCTCTGTGTGTCTTCGTTTTTCTGTAAAGTGAACTAGAGAAAGAAAAGCAAACAACTCCAGAATCTGCCAAAAAAATCCCAAATGGAGTCACAGAGAGCTGACACAATGACTGAAAGTGATTGAACAACAACAGTAATAGTTCTAGAAGAAGGAAAGAAAGCCTGATGTTGGAAGATGACAGCAAGAGTAGAAAGGATGGGAGAAACGTGACCCTCATCTTACAGAAACCAAAGGAAAGGGATTGCTCAAAAAGGAGGCATGGTCAGTAGTGTCCCGAGTCATGGAGGGGTCAAGGAAGGTGAAGCCACAAGCCCAACAATTTCCAGGGAATAAAAAGCCACCTGAGAGGAGCAATCAACGGATCTTCTAGATAATCCCCCTTGGTCAGCAGTGTGATGAGCTTGTTCATGGTGAAGGCAGCCACTAGTGGAAAACCAGCTCCCTAAAACCACCATGATGGATTGTGAGCAGAAGAGCACAAGAGAATAAATTTATTTTCTCTGTTCAAACGCTGAAGCCCAGAGAGGTGAATAATCAGGTCTGATGCCACACAGCAAATCAGCAATCAGACTAGGGCCCGGATGACCTAATTTCCAAATAACTAAATCCTGAAGCTTTCTCCTCTGCCAAAAGGAAAAGAAATCATTGAGCTGAATGTTAAGAGAGACATGTTCTTTCTTACCCATCAAACAAAGAGTGAACTCCCCAAACTGGCTTTCAGAGGGGCCTCTATAACCTACACCCCCCCAACTTTTCTATCTTATTTCTGTACCTCCCCATATAAGTTATTGTTTTTAAGTAGTTGATGCAAAATTGGAATTAATTTTTTTGATGTTTCACAGAATTCACTTTTTAAAGCCATCTATTCTTTTTTCAATATAATTTTATTTTTATAAGCTATTTTTTTAACCCTGACCTTCCATCTTAGAATCAATACTCTGTATTGGTTTCAAGGCAGAAGAGTGGTAAGGGCTAGGCAATGGGGGGTTAAGTGACTTGCCCAGGGTCACACAGCTAGTTAGTGTCTGAGGTCAGATTTGAACCCAGAACCTCCTGTTTCCAGACCTGCCTCTCTATCCCCTGAGCTGCCTAGTTGCTGGTCAGAAACCTTTATGACCCATCCCCAGATTAAATGCTGCTTCCTCCAGGCAGTCCCACCTTCCTTATGAAGTCAGTAGGGAGCATGTAAAACCCAGTGGAATTGCTCTTTGGCTATGGGAGAGGGGTGGGAGGAAGGGAGAGAAAGAACATGAATCATGTAACCATGGAAAAATATTCTAAATTAATCAATTAAGTAAATAAACTTAAATTCTGAAGTTAGTAGAGATCTTCTGCTGATCTTCTAGAGATGGGGCTATGGATAGGGACTGGGCCTGTGGTTCACAGTTCTCAAACTTTTTGATCTCAAAATTCCGTAAAAATTATTAAGGATCCCAAAAAGCTTTTGTTTACATAGGTTATATCTATCAATATTCACTCAATTAGAAATTCAAACCAATCATTTGAAAAAATCATTTTGATAAATTAATTTTAAAATAACAACTCTAAATCCATTGTATGTTTAAGTAAATAACATTTTTGAAACATAATTCCATTTTCCAAAACAAAAAAGCAGCATTGTTTTATTTTTTTTTTTGCAAATCTCATTAACAGCTGGCTTAAGGGAAGACAGTTAAATTCTCTTATCTGCTTCTACAATCTCTGTCGTGATATATTGTTTTGATTGATGTATATGAAGGAAATCTGGTCTCACACAGATCTGTATTCCGAAAAGGAAGAGTCTTTAATAGACCAATCTTAGTATTATTATAAAAATAGTTTTGACTTTAAGGACCCCTGAAAGATCCTCAGGGATCCCCAAGGGGGTCTGACTTTGGGTCACGCTTTGAGAACTGCTGCCAAAGGGAACTCCCAGGTGAAGAAATTCCTCCCACCAACGTGGATAAGCACATTCCCATTTGTTGATGTTATTCACTCGTTTCAGTCAAATTTGACTTTGTGACCTTATTTGAGATTTTCTTGGTAGATAAACTAGAGTGATTTGCCATTTCCTTCTTCAATTTGTTTTACAGATGAGGAAACTGAGGCAAATAAGGTTAAGCAACTTGCCCAGAGTCACACAGCTAGTAAGTGTCTGTGACCAGATCTTCTGAGGTTTTTCTGGCTCCAACACTTTATTCTCTATACCAGAATGAATGAATGAATGAATGAATGAATGAATGAATGAATGAATAAGTGAGTGAGTGATGAAGCTCAACCCTCTGTTAAAGGCTCAAGGTACTAGAAGCACCAGATCATAAATCATGGCTGACTGGCTGATTCCCACCCAACTTCATGCCTGTGGCTCTCTCTCCAGCCCAGAGGAACAAGCCACCTTTCCTTGGACTCTAGGTTGATCCCACATCCTCCCTGGTTCACCTGTTCATGAGCCTCACCAATGAGGCAAGGAGGCAGGGGCTAGAACAAAGACCCTTAATGTTCCTGATTCCTAAATACCACATCACTAGCTCCAGTCTTCCTCCCTCTGCAAAACAGAGGGAGGCATAAAGCTCTTGGGGAAGACAGAATATTGTCCCTAATGGAGATGAGCGAGACACCACCCCCAGCTCTCGTCTCCCAGCCCTGATTTGCTACCCAATTATCCAGGCACACAATCTTCCATGGTGCTGGGAGAGGAAGTTGCTTTAATGGCATCCACAGCTCTTCCCTGCGACAGAAAGCAGCAGAGCTTGCCCTTGGCTGGAGGGAGTCTTTCCCTCCCTTTTGTTTCTTGGGCCCACGATTTCACTCTCAGCTGGAGCTGGAGGATCCTCCCAGGAAAAAGAGGAGAAACTGGGGCTGGACTGTCCCTGGAATGCAATACCAGCCCTGGTGGGGTTTAGCTGGGAGGGGGCCGTATGGGATCCCCACAGGCTGGAAAGCTCAGTCACATCGGAGCTGGAAGACTTCATGTCTGAGTGGAAGATTGAGCATCTCTGGATGGCAGAGAAATGCCAGAGGAACAGCTGGCCTTTTTGAACGCATGTTTTTTCTTTTGCAGAGATGAGAATAGGCTCTGCCTTCCTGGGGACAAAGAGAGGAAGCTTGCCAGGACAGGAAGCACCTGCTATATGCCAGGCACTATGTAAGGAACTGGGGATATAAAAGCAAAAAAGAAACGGTTTCCGACCTCAGGGAGCTTGCTGTCTATAGGGGACAGGCAGCATGCAAAGATATCATGGAATTCCAATCCAAAGTAGCCAGGGCTGAAAAAGCACCTACTCTGTGCAGGGCTCCAGACCATGGTTGTCATTTACAGAAATAAATAATACGTGACACCTACCTTCAAAGAACTTACAGTCTAATGGAGGCAACAGGGTTCCTGGCCCCAATAATGCTGCTCTGGAGATAAAAGAATCAAGCAGACACAATCCCAGAGTTCACCAGCTACTTACGTCTTTTAAATGACTTTCGTGGACTGTGTTTTTGGAAAATTCTGGGAGAGCATCTCTTTAAATCTCTTGTCTCCATAGCAATGATGTCTAGGCTGAGAGCCTGGGAACTCAGGGCTACACAGGTAACTATGACACAAAACCACACCCATGAAGTGCACAGAAGAAGTATTGAGTGCCAGGTGGGGTCCAAAGAGAGAGGAGGGGAGGGAGGGAGAGAGAGAGGGGGGGGGGGAGACAGAGAGACAGAGAGAGAGAGACCGAAAGAGAGAGACAGAGAGAGACAGAGAGAGAGAGAGAGAGGGAGAGGGAGGAAGACAGAGAGAGAGAAAGAGAGAAAGAAAGAGAGAGAGACAGAGAGAGAGAGAGAGAGAGAGAGAGAGAGAGAGAGAGAGAGAGAGAGAGAGAGAGAGAGAGAGGGAGAGAGAGAGAGAGAGAGAGAGGGAGGGAGGGAGGGAGGGAGGGAGAGAGAGAGGGAGAGAGACAGAGAGAGAGAGAAAGAGAGAGAGAGAGAGAGAGAGAGAGAGAGAGAGAGAGAGAGAGAGAGAGAGAGAGAGAGAGAGAGAGAGAGAGAGATCACTTCTGTTTCAGCCGGGGGTAGACGGGAAGAAGAGAGGAGGTGTGCCCGGAATCTAGGAAGCCTTTACAGAGGAGGTGGCATTTGAGTTGAGCATTGAAGAGAGCAGCGTGAGAGGAAATTGGCACCAAAGATACACTGGCAGGAGAGTGTGGGATGAGAATAGGGAATTGCAAGGCACCCCGTGTGACCAGGGAGTAGTGGGAGATAAAAGAGCTGAAGTGGGTTACATCTAGAATATGAAAGCTTTATAAGCCAGGCTGCGGAAACAGGGAGACTTGAAGTGTCTTGAACTGGGGAACCCGTGTGGTTAGAGCTATGCAGTAGGGATGCATTGGTGGTGTGTACAGGGTAGATTGGAGAAAGAGAACCTAGAGACCAGGGACCAATAAAGACATTATGGAAATCACTCAGGTATGAAGGAATGTGAACCCCTGAATGCAGGTTTTGGCTATAGGAGTAGAGAGGAGGAAACAGAAGCTAGAGGCAGTTCATAGATTGCCTCAACTGGACTTAGTAACTGATTGGAAGTGGCCAGTGAAGGAGAGAAAGCTTCAGAGAATTGTGAGGACACAACCCCGACACCTTAGACAGGGCATGATTGGAGGGAAGATAGTCACCTCAATTCAACAATCATTCCTTAATCACTTACTATTTACGTACCAAGCATTGCATTTGGAGCTGGCATTACAAAAACAAAAAAATAGTTTCTGACCTCAGGAAACTGTCAGTCTATGGGGCACAGGAAGAATACCCAGAAATCTTTGGATCAATTGACCTAGAGTTGAAAGGGACCCCAAAAGCTATCTAGTCCCAGACCCTCATAATCAATAAATACAAGATATATACAAGGAAAATCCCAGGTAATGGGGGAGAGGAAAAGTAACAATTGAGGATAAGAGAAGGCTTCCTGTGTGAGGGTGGCATTTGACTTGTGCCTTTAAAGGGATCAATAAGAGATTCCAAGAAACTGAGATGAGAGGAGTCATGGGAAGCAAAATTTTGTGAAGATGCATATGTAAACAGGGATCAGTAAATAGGCCAGTGTGGATGGAATGTGAAGTGTATGAGGGGGAGTAATCTGAATCAATTTAGAAACATAGGCTGGAACCAGATCACAATGACCTTTAAATTCCAGAGAAATGGGTATTTTTAAAAAGCAATAGGGGGAAGCTAGGTGTCTCCGTGGTTTAAGAGGCCTGGAAACAAGAGTGTCCTGAGTTCAAATTTGGACCTCAGACACTGCCCAGCTCTAGGCAAGTCACTTAATCCCAAATGCCAACACCCTACTACTTTTCTGCCTAATACTTAGTATTAATTCAAAGACAGAAGGCAAGGAAAGAGAAATAAGAGGAAAAGAAGGAGAAAGAAGGAGGAAGAGGAGGAGTAGAGAAAGAAAGAAAGAGATAGATAGAGAAAGAAAGAAAGAAAGAAAGAAAGAAAGAAAGAAAGAAAGAAAAGGAAAGAAAGAAAGAAAGAAAGAAAGAAAGAAAGAAAGAAAGAAAGAAAGAAAGAAAGAAAGAAAGAAAGAAAGAAAGAAAGAAAGAAAGAAAGAAAGAAAGAAAGAAAGAAAAGAAAGAAAGAAAGGAAGGAAGGAAGGAAGGAAGGAAGGAAGGAAGGAAGGAAGGAAGGAAGGAAGGAAGGAAGAAAGAAAGAAAGAAAGAAAGAAAGAAAGAAAGAAGAGAAAGAAAGAAAGAAGAAAGAAAGAAAGGAAGGAAGAAGGAAGATGGAAGGCAGGAAGGAAGGAAGGAAGGAAGGAAGGAAGGAAGGAAGGAAGGAAGGAAGGAAGGAAGGAAGGAAGGAAGGAAGGAAGGAAGGAAGGAAGGAAGAAAGAAAGAAAGAAAGAAAGAAAGAAAGAAAGAAAGAAGAAAGAAAGAAAGAAAGAAAGAAAGAAAGAAAGAAAGAAAGAAAGAAAGATTCACTGAAGTCCCCTACCAAGAAACAGAGCATTGATAAGTCAGACCTTTGTAAGATGAGGCAACCCCCAAATTTGCAATCCAGAATCACAAAAGATGAAATCAAGTATTTTGGATGATGCAATATTTAAAGGATATAACCTCCCAGAGACTTCCCGGTAGGCCAGATCACTGGTCTAGGAGTCAGAAACCCCTGGGTTGAAATTCCACCTCAAATCCTTACTAGCTGTGTAACCTTGGGCAAGTCATTTAACCTCTGCAGCCTTAGTTTCCTGGACTGCAAATAATAACACCTACCTCCCAGGGTTACTGTGAGGATTAAGCAAGATATTTTTCTGAAGTGCTTAACACAGTGCCTGGTATATAGTAGGTGCTTGTTCCCATCTTTGAATCCATATATTAACAGGGGGCTTACTACCTATTAAAGCAGTTCATTCCATTTTTACACAGCTCTGATTATCAAGGGTTCTTTGTATTGAGGCAAAATCTGCCTCTGTAATTTCCTTCCACTGCCCCTGTCCTGTATGGTCAAGCAGAACAAGTCTAATTTACCCTCTTCTGTGAGACAGCCTTTCAAATACTTAGACTCCTAATCATGTCGCTACTTTAAGTCTTCTCCACCCCAGGCTAAACATCCCCAGTTCCTTTAAATCACATGGCACAGTTTCAAGTCCATTTTCCATCTTGGTCACTCTCCTCTGGACATTTTCCAGCATACCAAGGTCCTTCCTAAAACACAGCATCTAGAACTAAGCACAAATCTCCATGTGGAGTCTGACCAGAGCAGGGAGATCATCACCTCCCTCACCTAGAGAATGCTTTATCTCAAAAGTTCCTTCCTGCAATATATTCATGAAGGAGGAAGACAGGATGAGGATGAGAATGAGGACAAGGACAAGGAAAAGGAAGAGGAAAAGATTTGCAAAGCATTTTTTATACGTTAATTCATTTGATTCTCACAATGACCCTGGGTGGTAGGTATTATTATTACCCCTATTTTACAAATGGGGAAATCGAGGCTGAGAAAGTGACCTGCTCACAGCTACTAAATGTCTGAAGCGGGATTTGAACTCAGGTCTTCCTGCCTCCAAGTACAATACTCTAGCCACCATGTCACCCAGGAAACCAGCTTGGCAGTGCTGAACATCCTCCCTTTGGGAGGCTTTTCCCTTGTGAAATCCTTGTACAAGGGGGCTCAGAAGATATAGATTCTAAGGTTATCATGCAGCTATTTCACTGGATGACTCCATGAATTCCCCCTTCCTTTCTCTAGGCCTCAGTGACTCCAATCAGTACAATGAGAAAGGTTGGGCAAGTCTCTAAGGTTCCTTGTGGCTTTGACATTCTAGGATTCTATTAAGAGAAGGAGGGGCCATGCCCCTGGGAAAGGGTCCCCAGAGCCCTGCTTGCTGTTCCAGGCCCTGCTGATAAGTAGCAGTAAACGGAAACAAAAGATGAAATATAAAAGACGTTGGCAGCCATAAAGAGAAAAAAATAGCTCAGCAGAAAGCGGTGAGCTGTTTATCACTGGGCTCCTTCCTCCTCGTGTCTGCAGAAGTGGCTTTTTAAATGCACTGAAATTCATTTGCATCCACACAGCCCTTCTTTTATGGTACCCGGGGTTGCCAAGAAGATCAGAGCTGGTTTTAAAGACATTGATAAACCATTCGTACCCAGGGAATAAAAGTTTTTGGGGGAATGGGGAAAAAAGTTTTTTTAGAAAAGAATCCATTTCGTCTGCAGAGTGATGGGTAAGTGATTCTGCAGATGTATTGGATTCATAAAATGAAGTGAAGAGTTTGGTTTAAATGTGCTTCCTGCAGATGAGATGAGCAGTTCATTCATTTTGCAGCTGAGTGGAGACCTTTAAGTTTCCAGAGAGAGTGACTGGAGAAACTGCAAAAGCTGCCAGCCATCCTGTACGTGAGCAGAGGTTGGGGATGAGGGGCTCTACCTCTTCCCCAAGCAGGTCTCACTCAGGAAGAGAGATGGGACTGGAAGGGGTCTCAGAGCCACGCTCTCATATACAAATCCAGCCAGACTAGCCTTTGCTCTTGGAAATTGGACCAGAGTAGTTCGCATTTCTACTTGCTGATCGTGGACATGCACAGGTCAGTGAGACCCCCATGAGAAATCTCTGCCCTCCCAGAATAATTGGGTGACACTGGACCTGGAATCAGAAGACTCCACTTCAAATACAGCCTCAGATGTTATCTATGTGACCCTGAATAAGTCACTTAACTTCTGTCTGCCTCAGTTTCCTCAAATATTAAATTAAAATAATAGTAGCACCTACCTACCAGAGTTATTGCAAGGATCAAGTGATATAATATTTGTGAAGTACAAAGTGCCTGGAACATGATAAGTGCATAATAAATGCTCATTTCCTTTCTGCCTTCTAGACATGTAAAGGAAAATATCCATTTTCCCCTGAGGTACTGACCCAGATGAAAACTAGCACCAATATATGGTGGAGTCAACCAGTGGACCCCTACAGGATTTCAGTTCCTCAGATCATCAGGTCCTGCTCAGCCTCCTCCATTCCATCTATGCAGAGATATACCATTCTGCCCTAACTCCCTAAGAAGACTAGAAGGGGCTGGTCAGAATCACTATCACCAGAGATTGCTGGGGTGACCTGACCTCATACAGATCAAGCTAAAAGACAAAGGGTAGCTATAACTGACCCAGAATGTCATTACACTTCTCAAATTAAAATGAATTGAACTGGCATCCAAAGGGTGGCCAAAATTAGCCCAGATGAGGTCTGGTTTCTTCTCTAGAATGAGGTCTAGAGTCCAAGTTCCCAGTCAGATACCCAGAAGAGAAGGAGGAATAAGGGGCTCTCTCCTTTGCATGGAACCTCATCAACCACTGAGTCCTGTGGATTTCATCTTCACAATGTCTCTGATTTGCATCCACATAGACCATCATTAATGGAGGCTCTTCTTCATCCCCACAGCCACCCTCCTAGTCCAGGATTTCTTACCTGGACTATTATAATAGCTACCCACTGACCTCTGCCTCCAGCCCCTCCTCCTCCTATCAATCCTGCACAAGCTGCCAAGTTCATTTTACTAACGTGCAGCTCTAACCAATCACTCTCCTGCATAGAAACTTTCCAAGACTCCCCATTGCCTTCCAAATAGAATAGGAACTCCTTAGCTTAGAGTACAAGTCCCTCCACAGTTAGGCTCCAAGCAACCTTGGCACCCTTACTTCACATATTCTTCTATGGTCCAGCCAAAGTGGATGAATTGCTCACCCAAACACATCTTGAGCTTCCAGGTCTCCGAGCCTGCTCACATTGCTCCTTACAACACGCATGCTTTCCCTTCCCCACTACAATCAATACCTGTTGAAGTCTCGTGCCCTCTGTAGGGTCCAGCTCAAATGCTCCATCTTCTGTAAAGGCAGCTCCAATCATTGTCTCGTCTCTAAACTTCAGTGGGTAAGAAAGTCCTGAAGAAGACAAAGCCTTCCATGAGTTTGTGTATGCATGTGTCTGGGAGAGGGGTGAGAGGAGGCTACAATGAAGAGGTCAGAGGAAGGTAATCATTTCTCACAGGACAGGATCAGAGAAGGCTTCCAGGAAGAGGCATTCAAGCTGGGCTTTGAACAATGGACAGGCTAATAGCATTTTGACATGCCCTCAAGAGGAGGGACCTTTTCAAGGGGAAGGAACAGCCTAAAAAAAGGCAAGAAGGCAAGAATGTGCAGGGCATGGTCAGGGAACAGTGAGTCATTGGGTTGGTCTGCAAGGTAGCCTGGGTAAGGAAACAAAGGCCCCCACCCTAGGATAGGAAGCTTCTGGGTGAGGAATTCACTCACACAGTGCCCCAGGGTTCTATGGGAGGAGAGGTAAATCTTTGAGACACCCTCTTTGTGACATACCTGGAACAGGCATCTCCCAGCTCTAGAGTCTAGGAGGAAGGAGAGGATTGAGCCTCTCTGGGCTTATTTTTTAAGGCATCCATCAGGTAAAAAAACACCAAGGGGAATGAGTTTTGATCAGGAGCCCAGTACTCAGGGGGAAAGAGTAGAGACAAACCCAGTAAGACATCTGGCCATTACTTCCATGGAAAGACTTAGAAAAATCAGGTTTCTAAACATAAGCATTTAGCTGATACAGTGGAACTAGGAAAACCTTTCAGAGACATGAGGGGAGAGACTTGTCCCTAAGTCCCTCCAACACAGGGTACAGGAAAATGAGACACTCAGACTGGGCCTGAGAGTGTGTCTCCCCCAGGATTACAGGAGCTGAAATTAAATTGGAAATAAAGTAGGTGCTGATGTCCACGGCCAGGCACGTGGGCTTTAGCACAATTCATCTTGTAGCTGTCAGAAATGCCCAGCAGCCCCACCCTGGTGCATTAGAGCGACAAGCTGAAAAATGGCCCCAGATTCTGCAAATGGAAGTAGCTGTTAGAAAATAAACCAGGGCCTCTGGTTCTACTTCCAAAGGTCCCCTCAAGTTGGACCTCTGGAGTTGTGCTATTCCTGGAGCACACGTACATATACATGCTGCATACTTATGTCCAGGCATGTAAGCACAGTGTGTGTGGAAGGGAGAGACATATTGTATGTCTATAGGCATGCATGTGATGCCTGAGTACACTGGACTATGCCCAACATGTACAGAACTGAGTGTATATTTATGGGTCTGAAATTACCCATACACATGTTTGGTAGGTACACATATGCAATGTGCCTGTGCATGACTGATTTGATATGAGGGACAGGAGCGAATATATGCTACATATATACATGCATGTTTATATTTGTGCATGAATGTGAGAAGGAGAAGCATGTGTGAGAACAAGTCACAGAAAGTAGAATGTGAGCGTTGGAAGGAACCTTACAGATATCTAGTCCTCCCTCTCACTCACACCACTTCCTAATGCATTTAACAGCTGAGCTGCTGAGGTACTCGAGGTCACCCAGAGAATTAGTGGCAGAGCTGGGTCTAGAACCCAGATCTCCTGAATCCAAATCCCAGCATCTCTTCATTTCCCAAGGAGATGTGTATGAATGTGTATTGCTGAGTCTCTAAGCATAGAATCACATGATCATAGTATGTGAAAGTTGGAAGGTACCGTCTCATCTGCAGGTACCACATGCTATAATGAAGATTGAGTCAGTGGGCTGAATTTTCCTTGCCTGGGTTCCCAATGCATAGCCCTTGAGCTCTAGACTCAATGGTATTCCCTTGATTTCTTAAAAGGTGGAGCTGGAACCTCATGGTATTCACCAAGTAAGTAGAATGTGTCTTGGATCCCTGGGAGGACTCCCAGTAAGATAAAGAGATGGTAATATGGACCACAGACAATTCCTAAAGTATATCCACCCAGGGAGCAGCCAGGGAGCACAGTGAATAGAGTACCATATCTATAACTGGGAGAATCTGGGTTCAAATATGGCCTCAGACACATCCTAACTGTGTGATCCTGAGCTAGTCTTTAATCACTCTTCTGCCTAGGAATTGCTACTTGTATAATTCAAAAGATGGAAATTAAATGGTTTTTTAAGTATATACACCAGTTTTCTTAGGATCCCAGAATACTTTTAATCTGGGCCTGCTGACTTGAAATTATTAAGGGAAATTAGGCATCCTCTTACCATCTCTCTATATGCCATGCTTTTGCAATTCCCAATTTACCACTTTTGTTTTGTCTGCAGTCCAAATTTGCCTCTCCTTAGCAGAGAAAACAGAAATAAAATAAAAGCTGAGTAATTCTGCCTTCTCTATGTAATCTGTTGTCATCATTCTATCCATTCCAAAAACTGCTCTTATCCCTTATTTGAGTCTCCTATTTTCCACAATATAGTTTTTAATGTCCTTTTATTGTGCCTAGAATTTCTTTTCAGCCATATCTCATTTGGGGCTTTAGTACACCTGACACTATGTTCAGAGAAGTAAGCCATTATTTCATATTTATACTCTGTTAATTAACTTTGTTTTCATCTTCTGTACATGAGTCTTTAACATCTAAGTTGGTCATTGAGTTCCTTGTAACATCCATATTGGTCTCTTTATACACTTCCTACTTTTCCTCCTCATGAAAAATGTTTCTTTTTTGTGTCTTCAGAATTTCATTGTTGAATGCTTCGAATTCCTCTTGAGATAAGAAGAACACCATGTGAGACTGGGCTGAAATAAATGGAGATATTTAACCACCTAAACTGAAGAACAACTCAGTTGGACATGAGAGCTATCAAGTATTTGAAGAACTGTCATATGGAATTAGACTTAGTCAGCTTGGCCCCAGAGAGCAGAACAAGGAACTATGGGTGGAAATTGCAGAGAAGATGAATTAGGTTTAATATATTGGGGGGATAGAAAAAACAATGAGGTATATTCAAAAGTGGAATGGTATGACTTAGTATAGGATAGGTCCCCTTCACTAGAGGTATTCAAGGAAAGGCTGGATGACCTCCTATTGGATATGTTATACAGAGTATACCTGTTCAGGTATGTTTGGTTTATATGGTCTCTTGGGTTCCTTCCAACTCTGATATTCTGTGATTTTGAGATAGCACTGCAGCCAATACCATCATTTTCATGTGAAAACTCAATCAACCTGGAGATGGAAGGAAAAAAGGAAGGAAGGAAGGAAGGAAGGAAGGAAGGAAGGAAGGAAGGAAGGAAGGAAGGAAGGAAGGAAGGAAGGAAGGAAGGAAGGAAGGAAGGAAGGAAGGAAGGAAGGAAGGAAGGAAGGAAGGAAGGAAGGAAGGAAGGAAGGAAGGAAGGAAGGAAGGAGGGGAGGGAGGAAGGAAAAAAAGGAAGGGAAGAAGGAAAAGGAAAGCTGATGTTGGTACAGAAATGTATAGTAAGATTGAAAATGGGATAAAGTCCCTTCATTGGTTGTGTTTCTTTACCTAATCCTCATCTTCCTATACATTTATGTGTGATCATCAATGATCTTTTGTCTTAGATCTCCTACCTTTCTGCTTGTCCCTGTACCATATTCTCCATAGCTCCTTCCTATCCCTGTATTCTTTCACTGTTGAGCATATTACCTCAATTCTGCCTTAGAATCCATTGCTCTGTGCAGTTTCTCCTAGAAAGTCATCCATACTCATACTTTCTACCATGATTCCTGAGCCACTAAACATTCATTCTCCCTTTCCATGGCCAGTCCAGGACTATATACCTGTCCCAGCACAGTCACAGGACCAAGTGAAGCAAAGATCTTCTCATAAAGTATTGGAAGTCCTCCCTTTATGATACACTTGTGTGAGTTAGAGTGTTTCCCTCAAATTCTCCCCATTTGGGTCTTCATAAAGGGATCCATATCTTATCTGTGTGTTTCCTGGGAGCGTAAGCATCCCTGATAGGACTGAAGAACCTGGTAAGGGACCTATTTACCTTTCTCTATCTGCAAGGAACAGGGAGATGACCTGAGTCAGTCAGATTCCAATGCATAGCTGCCATTGATAACACTCAATACCAAACAGATTCAGTTGTAGTTCTAGAGTTCCACAAATAGAGATTCCATCAAGTGCTGTCCTGAAAAGAAAAAAAAACTATTTCTCTCCCAGGCCTCCAAAGAGTTCAAATAGGTAGTGTCATCACTCTGCCTGAATCTCCCTCAAGAGAAAAGGAAGGAGAATCCAGCTGTTAAAGGTGAATACATCTGAGCTGGTCATTTGTATGAACTCTTCTTGACAACTAGCCCAAGGCTTCTCATTATATTAAGAAGTTCTGAAGTATATGGTTGTAATGAAATACTATTGTGCCATGAGAAACAAACAAGATGAATTCAGAAAAATTTAGAAAGACTTGTATGAAAAGATGCAATGTGAAGTGAGAAGAAACAGGAGAACACTATATACAATAACGGAAATATTGTTCAATGATTAACTGTGAAGAACTAAACCATTATCAGCAATGCAAGTACCCAAGGCTGATGAAAAATGCTCTCCAAAAACCAGGCAGATCAAAAACAGAGAAAGAAAATTATAGACCTAATGAATATAGATGCAAAAATCTTAAATAGGATACTAGTAAAAAGACTCCAGCAAGTGATCAGAAGGGTCATTACCATGATCAAGTAGGATTTATACCAGGGATGCAGGGCTGGTTCAATATTAGGAAAACCATCCACATAATCGACCATATCAACAAGCAAACCAACAAAAATCACATGATTATTTCAATAGACGCAGAAAAAGCCTTTGACAAAATACAACATCCATTCCTATTGAAAACACTAGAAAGCATAGGAATAGGAGGGTCGTTCCTAAAAATAATAAACAGTATATATCTAAAACCATCAGCCAATATCATCTGCAATGGGGATAAACTAAATGCATTCCCAATAAGATCAGGAGTGAAACAAGGATGCCCATTATCACCTCTATTATTTGACATTGTATTAGAAACACTAGCAGTAGCAATTAGAGAAGAAAAAGAAATTGAAGGCATTAAAATAGGCAAGGAGGAGACCAAATTATCACTCTTTGCAGATGACATGATGGTCTACTTAAAGAATCCTAGAGATTCAACCAAAAAGCTAATTGAAATAATCAACAACTTTAGCAAAGTTGCAGGATACAAAATAAACCCACATAAGTCATCAGCATTTCTATACATCTCCAACACAGTTCAGCAGCAAAAACTAGGAAGAGAAATCCCATTCAAAATCACCTTAGACAAAATAAAATACTTAGGAATCTATCTCCCGAGACAAACACAGGAACTATATGAACACAACTACAAAACACTCTCCACACAACTAAAACTAGACTTGAGCAATTGGAAAAACATTAACTGCTCATGGGTAGGACGAGCCAATATAGTAAAAATGACCATCCTACCCAAACTTATCTATCTATTTAGTGCCATACCCATAGAACTTCCAAAAATTTTCTTTACTGATTTAGAAAAAACCATAACAAAGTTCATTTGGAATAACAAAGGATCAAGGATATCCAGGGAAATAATGAAAAAAATACAAAGGAAGGGGGCCTTGCAGTCCCAGATCTCAAACTATATTACAAAGCAGCAGTCATCAAAACAATTTGGTACTGGCTAAGAGACAGAAAGGAGGATCAATGGAATAGACTTGGGGCAAGTGACCTCAGCAAGACAATATATGATAAACCCAAAGATCCCAGCTTTTGGGTCAAAAATCCACTATTCGATAAAAACTGCTGGGAAAACTGGAAGACAGTGTGGGAGAGATTAGGATTAGATCAACACCTCACACCCTACACCAAGATAAATTCAAAATGGGTGACTGACATGAACATAAAGAAGGAAACTATAAGTAAATTAGGTAAACACAGAATAGTATACATGTCAGACATTTGGGAAGGGAAAGACTTTAAAACCAAGCAAGACAGAGAAAGAATCATAAAATGTAAAATAAATAATTTCGACTACATCAAATTAAAAAGCTTTTGTACAAACAAAACCAATATAACTAAAATCAGAAGGAAAGCAACAAATTGGGAAGCAATCTTCATAAAAACCTCTAACAAAGGTTTAATTACTCAAATATACAAAGAGCTAAATCAATTGTACAAAAAATCAAGCCATTCTCCAATTGATAAGTGGGCAAGGGACATGAACAGGCAGTTCTCAGCCAAAGAAATCAAAACTATTAATAAGCACATGAAAAAGTGCTTTACATCTCTTATAATCAGAGAGATGCAAATCAAAACAACTCTGAGGTATCACCTCACACCTAGCAGATTGACTAACATGACAGCTATGGAAAGTAATGAATGCTGGAGGGGATGCGACAAAGTAGGGACATTAATTCATTGCTGGTGGAGTTGTGAACTGATCCAACCACTCTGGAGGGCAATTTGGAACTATGCCCAAAGGGTGATAAAAGACTATCTGCCCTTTGATCAAGTCATAGCACTGCTGGGTTTGTACCCCAAAGAGATAATAAGAAAAAAGACTTGTACAAGAATATTCATAGCTGCACTCTTTGTGGTGGCCAAAAATTGGAAAATGAGGGGATGCCCTTCAATTGGGGAATGGCTGGACAAGTTGTGGTATATGTTGGTGATGGAATATTATTGTGCTCAAAGGAATAATAAAGTGGAGGAATTCCATGGGGACTGGAACAACCTCCAGGAAGTGATGCAGAGTGAGAGGAGCAGAACCAGGAAAACATTGTACACAGAGACTGATACATTGTGGTACAATCGAAGGTAATGGACTCCTCCACTAGGGACAATGCAATGTTCCTGAACAATCTGCAGGGATCTAAAAAACACTATCCACAAGCAGAGGATAAACTGTGGGAGTAAAAACACGGATGAAAAGCAACTGCTTGACTACAGGGGCTGAGAGGAAATGACTGAGGAGAGACTCTAAATGAACACTCTAGTGCAAATACCAACAACATGGAAATGGGTTCAAACCAAGAATACATGTGAAACCCAGTGGAATTGTGCGCGGCTATGGGAGAAGTGATGGGAGGGGGACGGGGGGGGGGGGAGATAATGATCATTGTTTCCAATGAATAATGTTTGTAAATAACCAAATAAAATAATGTTTAAAAAGTAAAAAAAAAAGAAAAATGCTCTCCACAGCTCTAGAAATTATCTAGAATTATCAGAGTATGAATGCAGATCAAACCATACAGTTTCTCATCTTATTTACTTAATAAGTTTTTTTCTTGCATGTACTATATACATATAAATGTATGTCTTCTTTCACAATGTGAGGAATATGGACATTTGTGTTACATGACAAAACTGGAATAACCTAAATCAGATTATTTACCATCTGTGAATGGGGAAGGAGAAGGAGAAAGGGAGAGAATTTGGATGGCAAAAGGTCAGAAAATAATTGTTTAAAAAAAACATGTCTACATATAAAACCCAGTGGAATTGCACATCAGCTGTGGGAGGAAATGGGAGGAGGGGAGGGAAAGAACATGAATCTTGTAACCATGGGAAAAGATTGTAAATTAATTAATTAAATTAAATTTTCCCCAAAAATAAATTAAATAAAATCAAAACAAAAAAGTGCCTACATGTAATAGGAAAAAATAGATTGTTTTTTTAAAGTAACTAAATAAATAAAAGAAATTCTGAGTCAAACCTCTTTTGTCTCTTCTCATATTTATTTAATTTTTTTCTTTTGCTTACATATATTCTTTCTTTTTTTAAATATTTTATTCTTTTATTAACATTTACTAAGCAACCAAGTACAGATAGCTTCCCTGCTGCCTTCAAACTCAGTATACTCCAGATCAGACTTCCCCATTGTCCCCATCAGTTAGTATGTGCTCAGGGCATACAAACTCATTTTGAAGTCAGGAGATTTGGGTTTGAATAAATAATTGAATGAATAAATGAACAGACAGAGATAGATGGATAGATAGATAGTGCCTAGCATTGATATAACACTTTAAGGTTTGTAATGTGCTTTATCTCATCTGATCTCACAACATTGAGGTAGGTGCTTTTATTTTTTTCATTTTACAGATGAGAAAAATTAATGCTGAGAAAAGTAAATGACTTGTTCAGAGTCACAACACTAAGTAAATATCTGAGTCAGAACTTGAGCTCAGGTCTTTTTGACTCCAAGTTCAGACCTCTCTATCCACTGCACCATCTAGCTTCATTCTAGTCATTGCTATGCCACTCACTTATAACCTTGAATAAGTAAGTAATTTCTTCTCCCTTGGCCTTAATTTCTTCCTTTATAAAAAGATATTGGGAAGGAAAGTTAGACTACAAGATGTCTGTAGATTCTTCCAGTCCCAATATTGTGAGGTATAGCATACCCTTGCCCTCCAGTACTTCAGAGTCACAGACCATTCCAGATGAAAGAGGTATTGGAAATCATTCAATCCAACTCCTTTATTTTCCAGAAGAGGACAGTGGGACCCAAGGTGGGTAAGGGACTTGCCTACCATCATACAGTTTTAATAAAGATGATTCTAGGTCCCTTTACCTATCTGAAAGCAGATGTGCTTCAGAATATATTTAAAATAATTAACTGATTTGAATGTCTACATTTCAACTTGGCCTGAATGTAGTGGAAATAGTATGGAGCAGCTAGGTGACACAGTGGAGAAAGCACCAGTCCTAGAGTTGGGAGGTCCTGGGTTCAAATATGCCCTCAGATACTTCATAGCTGTGTAACCCTGGGAAAGTCATTTAACACCAGTTGCCTGACCCTTGATGGTCTTCTCTCTTAGAACTCATACAAAGATAGAAGATAAAGGTTTTTAAAGAAAAAGAAAGAACACTATATAACCTCATGCAAATCACTGCTCTCTCTTGGCCACAATTTCCTCATTGGTAAAGTGAAGGAGTTGGACTAGTTGGCATCCAAAGTCCCTTCTAACTCTATGCTCTAAGAATGCTTTTCCAGTCCTCTCACTCTATGTTCTGAGGTCACTTCCTGCTTTTATGTTCAGAAATCTAAGACCATTCCCAAATCTAAACTCCAAGGGGGTTGATTAGTGCCCACCCCTAGACCCCTTCTCCCTCACCCTGTTCCCCTCCCATCTACACCAACATCACAAATGTCAGGTTGAGAGAGTAGGTTCCAGCTCCTGGCACCATAATGAGAAACTATTTCATTTTTGCTCAGGATCAAAAGACTGCAGGGAGCGGCTGGTGCAAGGAGAGGCCTGTTTTCTCCTTGAGCAGGAGGAAGGATGAATAGGAGGTGCGGTGAGTTCATGAATAAAATCACTTCTATTTTTGTGTACGTTTGGTATTGGCAGCTGTATAGCCACAAGATTTATGTCAAACACAGCCGGGGAAAGAGACGCCTGTTACTGATGAATCTCAATAAGATATTCTTCTTGTGATGCAAGGGGCAGGGAGGAGGGGAAGCTGATGTTTAAATGCCTCATACAGCTCTCCCCAGAAAGGAGGGTACAGCAGCATGAGGTGATGGAGAGAGCCTTGCCCTAGACAAGAAGGGGGTCTCAGCTTGGCTCCAATTTCAACTTGCCACTTAGGCTCAAAAGAGCTGGAGCTGGAAACAACCCTAGCAATCATCTCCTCTCACCCCCTCACTTTACAAGTGAAGAAACCAAAAACAAAGAAGCAAAGGAACTTGTCCAATATTACACATGACCCAAGAAGGTTAAGAAGCCATGTTCTAAGATTGTAAGTTGCAGAATAGGTACAAATTCTTTGGAATAAAAAGTTCCTTACCTTATGTCCCTATATTGATGAAATCACAGGCCTAATTTTAAAAAAAAAAAATCTGAGTCATAGGATTTACAGTTGAAAGGAATCTTAGAGTGCTTTGAGTCTGATCTCTTTATTTTACAGATTAGAGGACACTCTACTTGTCCAAAGTGCCACAGGTTAACTTGGAATCAGAGGACCAAAGAATTTTGCAGCTTCCTAGAAGAGACCTTAAGAATCATCTAATTCAATTTTCTGAGACAGAGTGTTTCAAATTTTCCCCCCAAACAAGTTCTGGGCCTGGGTCATCCTGCCCTCTTCTCTCTCACCATAAAATACCAGCCAGCACTTACATGTACTCTCCTCATAGCTATAGCTGGGGGTTGGGGGGACAGTGTTATTAAAAATAAGAGAACAGGACTGGGGAGGAGGAGGGGCAGTTGGAGGCCCTCAGAGAGCTCATTAGAGGGAAATGTTCCTCAACTTATACCTTCTGGTCTCCCAGCCCTGCTTCTCTCGTACATTCAACCACAAGGAAAGAAAAAAGAAGAACCAGAAAGATGTACTTATTTATATAGGGCATCCTGGACAGGAGACAGTGAAGGAGCCAACAGAGGGAAGGTCTGATAAGGTTGGAAAGAAGCAATTATCAGAACTAGATGGACAAAGCTTCCTTAGATTTCCTGAGCTGAGATACTGCTATCTGCTACTAAAGGCTGAGTTTTGGGCTGTGTCTCTGTCCATGGTCCTAAAAGTATAGAACTCCTCCAAGGGATAACTAAACCAGAAAGAGGTACCAAAAAAAAAAAAAAAACCTACTCATACTGACAGGTCCCCTACACATTGTCATGCAAGAGGGTGAAGTCTTCATTCTAGTGCAGACCCGAAGAGAATCTTTCAGAGAGTGAAGCGGGGGTCCTAGATTCATGAGGACTAAGCTTTATATATAGGAGATTACATTTGATTCAACAAACATTTACTGAGTGGATATCTTGTGCCAGGAACAGTGCTAGAAAGGAAAAGAAAAAAGGGAGGAAACAAGCATTTAAGTACCTACAATGTGCTACGCACTGTGTTAAGCACTTTACAAATATCTCAATTAATCCTCATAACAACCCTGGTATATAAGATGCTTTTATTAATTCCATTTTATAGTTGAGAAAACTAAGGCAGCCAAGGGTGACTTGCCCAGGGTCACATAGCTAGTGTCTGAGGCAGAATTTGAATTCAAATTTTAATGGCTTCTAGCCTAGTTTTCTAGCCATTGTGCCATCTAGCTATTAGAGAGATACAAAAAAAAATGAAGGGAGGAAAAGCCTTGTCCCCAAAGAGGACTATCTAATTATCTAATTAAGGGAGGGGGGATAATATATATAGGCAACTATAAAAAAGGGTGGGGGTATAGTGCATCCACATATGTGACTTCAACAGTCTGAGAAATTCTCAGTATGACAACTTCTTCCATCATTGCAGATCAGAAATTCATCTGTTACTAATAGTCTGAGAAGTAAAATTATTTACCCATATCACAGAGCTAGTATGTTACATGGGTTTGGACTTGAACTTGGGCCCTTTTGATTCCAGTATGATTCTCTATCCACATCACCTCTCATAATATGTTCAAATGCCATATAGAAGAGAACAGAAAAATGAAAAGAAATCTGAAGAGAAATAGTTCACTTGGGGTGGGTGAGAGATCCAGGAAGCAAGGATGGAGCCAGGTAAATGAGCCTTGAAGTGGTGTGGGGAGTGGGGAGGAGACAGAGAAGAAGGAGCTCTTCAGGGTACTGAGATCAGCCTCTTCCAGGGGCTCTATTTAATTCTGTAGGGCAAAACTCTTGTTTCTAGATGGCCTTCTGCCTCCATATAGCTTGTGGTTTTTATCTTCCCAACACCAGCTGCCTTCCCTAGCAATATCCAGCCCAATCTCAATCAGCTCTTATGGCAGTCTCAGTAGTATCCTCGCCCCACCTTTTGTCCGCTTGAATGCACTTTTGCTAATGCATTGCCTACTTCTAGCTAGGGACCATCAGCCTGCTTCCCCAGTCAGCTTCCTGACAACTTAGCTGTAGATGGTGATTCAGCTACAGATGAGGCCTCCCTGAGTGACATAGACATTGAAGTGAGTCAGACTCATAATGGCACTGATTTTCCAAACAAATCAGAGATATGTTGGGGTAAACCTATGCGGAAAAGATTCCATGCAGAAAGGATGTCCTGATTTAGGGTTAGAAAGGATGTCAATATGGGATGGGGGAAATATGTTGAAGCCTGCTGAGGAGGCTTCCCTTCAAAAGATATTCTTGAATGAATGGTTTGGAGGTTAATTGACAATTTACCAAAAGTTCCACCAATGGAGGGTATAAAAAAGCACAATAGGTAAACTGAAGCTGGGGTTCCACCATAGTGGGCAAGGATCTCAAAGCATTTAAAGCCAGATTAAGCCAGAAAAGTGATTAAGATCTATAGAAGAATAACATGGAGAATAATAATTCTGGAATAAAGTTCCTAGAAACCAAGGGTCCAAGCTGTGGAGGAGTCAAGGAGGGTAGGGTCTAGGGTAGTGGACTGAGCAATTGTCTGAAGACTAGTTAATAAACATTTGATCTGCTCATCACTGCAATGAGTAGATGATAACTTATATAGCAGGGTACCCTCATCACTAGGGCTTGGTGCATCCTTGAAAGGGAGACATTTACAAAGCCTGTAGGATAATGACCAAAAGACTGGGTCTCAGGGCAATTTCCAGGCATTCCTATTCCTCTTGATCCCTCTCTCCCATAATAGGATTTGGACTCTCTTTTACTCCCTTTGACTCTTTACCCCCTATAAAAAGAATGACAAGGCAAGAATCACCCTCCACGTAAGCTATGAAGTGTCCAATGGATCCCCAGAGGATCTCTCCAGAGCTGAAGATCTCTCCAGATTGAGCAAAACTGCTGGAAAAGATAGAATCAGTCAGCCAGTCAATACACATTTATTAGCATATTAGTAATTAACATCTGCCTTTACTAGTATTCTGGTTGTCCTTGGGGCTGGGGAAAGAAGAAGGATCAGACTAAGCCTTAACAAATGCTTATGAAATGGAATGGAATGGAATCAGAGTATTGGGCCTTACCTTCATTTCTCAGACTCATATCTACAATGTTTAAGGAGCTTAGAAAAATAATGAAGCCAGTGGCCAGGCAGTGAGCTAGCTACTGGAAAAATAATTTTTCTTTGAGTCCAGACATAGACCTACATTCTGCAGACAATTATGAAGCCTCCAGCTCTATCTGAACAAAGCCAAAGTGGACTCAAAAGTCAGTACTGTAAATGAGGCTTGTTAATGGAAATGGGTGCTCCCAAGGGTAGAGAATAAGATATGTACCAGGGACTGAGAAGTGGGCCTAGACTGTCCCTTTCCCTGGTGGAAGAGAGCATCAAAAGCAAAAGTTAAAAGACCTTCTATTCTTTAGTCTGATGTCCTAGAGATGGGCCAGACATAAAGGTATTACAATGTAGTATTCCTTAGAAGAAAGTCTCTAGAGGAGTGCCCCATGAATTTGTCTTGGGTTTCTTCTATTTAATGTTTTTATCAATGACTTAGATGATGACATGTAGGGAACTTTATTAAATTTTCAGATGATGTAAAGCTGAGAATGGGGATAGAAATAACATATTAAATGACGATCAAGATGCAAAAAGATCTCAAACATGTTAGGAAATTCAGGCAAATTTAGGTTTAAATTTACTTGAGGGTAAATGTAGAATCCTACATTTGAGCTCAAAAAACCAATTGCACAAGGACTAGCTAAGAGAGATAGACAATAATTCATGTTTAAAAAAAACTCATGTTTTTGAACAGGCAGTTCTCAGCCAAAGAAATCAAAACTATTAATAAGCACATGAAAAAGTGTTCTAAATCTCTGATAATCAGAGAGATGCAAATCAAAACAACTCTGAAGTATCACCTCACACCTAGCAGATTGGCTAACATGATAGCAAAGGAAAGTAATGAATTCTGGAGGGGATGTGGCAAAGTGGGGCATTAATTCATTGCTGGTGGAATTGTGAATTGATCCAGCCATTCTGGAGGGCAATTTGGAACTATGCCCAAAGGGCACCAAAAGATTGCTCTTTGACCCATCCATAGCACTGCTGGGTTTGTACCCCAAAAAGATAATAAGGAAAAAGACATGTACAAGAATATTCATAGCTGCTCTCTTTGTGGTGGCCAAAAATTGGAAAATGAGGGGATGCCCTTCAATTGGGGAATGGCTGGACAAGTTGTGGTATATGTTGGTGATGGAATACTATTGTGCTCAAAGGAATAATAAAGTGGAGGAATTCCATGGGGACTGGAACAACCTCCAGGAAGTGATGCAGAGTGAGAGGAGCAGAACCAGGAGAACATTGTACACAGAGACTGATACACTGTGGTACAATCGAAGGTAATGGACTTCTCTATTAGTGGCAATGCAGTGGTCCTGAACAAACTGGAGGGATCTATGAGAAAAAAAACAATATACACATGAAACCTGTGGGAGTAAAAATGCGGAAGAAAAGCAACTGCTTGAGTACAGGGGTGGAGGGGATATGATTGGGGATGTAGACTCTAAATGAACATCCTAGTACAAATACCAACAACATGGAAATGGGTTTGGATCAAGGACACATGCAATACCCAGTGGAATTGCGTGTCGGCTATGGGAGGGGTGGTGGAGGAAAAAAATGATTTTTATATCCAAGGAATAATGTTTTAAATTGATCAAATAAAATAATGTTTAAAATCTAAATTTAAAAACTCATGTTTTTAATGGCCTGCAATATCAAAACAAGTCATCAGCATGGCATGATGGCCCATAAAAAGCTTATGTAATCTTAAACTAGCAGCTAGGTGGCACAGTGGATAGAGCATCAGACCTCCAGACCTGGAGTCAGGAAGACCTGAATTCAAATTTGACCTCAGATTCTTACTAGCTATGTGACTCTGGGCAAGTCATTTAATCTCGTTTGCCTCAGGTTCCTCATCTATAAAGTTATATGGAGAAGGAAATGGCAAACCACTTCAGTATCATTACCAAGAAAATTCTAAATGCAGTCATGAAATGACTGAACAAAAGAATCTTAGACTAAAACAAAGAAGAGTGTGGAAAAAATATTGCTAGTACAGGAGATACTAGTATTCCCTGCCTTTGCCAATTCTGAATTCCACATTTTAAGAAAGAGATTTACTGATTGAAACATGTTTAAATTGAGGCAGGTGGGATGGGGAGTGGTGGAGGGACAACCAAAATGGTAAAAGAACTCAAAATCATACCATTCGGGATTTTGTTGAAACAACTAGGGATGTTTATGTTGCAGAAGAGAACATTTAGAGGACACATGATAAGTGCTTTCACATTTGGGAAAGTCTATCCTGTGAAAGGGGAATTAGACTTCTTCTGCTTAGCCCCAGAGGGCTGAACCAAGAGCAATAGGTAGAAGGTGCCAAGAGGCAGATGTTGGCACAGTATGAGAAAAACTTGCTCACAATTAGAGCTACCCAGAAGTTGAATGAGCTCCCTCGGGGTGGGTAGGCAGCTCCCCATTACTGGAGGTCTTCTGATGAAAGCTGGATTGTCATTTGTCAGGAATGCTACAGAGAAAATTGCTTTTAGGTTACAGGTTAAACTAAATAGTCTCTGAATTCCCTGCCAACTTTGACATCCTGTGATTCCAAAGTAACAAGCAAATCAAATGTGACCTTGGGCAAGTCATTTTCTTCTCTGCACTTGTTTGCTCCTTTACAAAATGAGAGGGATGGAGTTCACAGTCTCTAAGGATCCTCCCAGCTCTAACATTCATTGTTCTCCAGTTTTAAACGCTTTGGGTCACAGACAAGGCTGACCAAGATAAGGCTGAGAGGAGAAGGATTCAAGGAGGTCATTTGTTTGGGGTGGGTTTTTTCCCAATCAGCTGGAGTGGAGAGCACTTTCAAGATGCTGGATAATGAGTTTCAAACCAGCTGGCCCAACTGGTACACACTTTGCTGCTCCCTCCAGAGTATCCTGATGATGGGCGGAAGGCATCCATCTGCTGATCCCTTCATAGTGATCCCCTCCCAACAAATACACTCCCTCTCTTAAAAACAACCCTGGCCATATGGTGCACCGGGCGCAGGGACTCCCGGTTCAGGGGTGCCAGGTGCAGATGTGGCAGATGACAAGAGGTGGCAAAAAAATTTGTCTCTCACAACCAACAAAGCCATGTAATATATGCAGTGCCCCATGAATAATTAAATGGAGGCTGGAAACAGGCTTAGCCTTCCCCACCCCCTAAGACCCAAGATCCTGGAAAATGTGTGTACCTCATGGAAACAGAAGAAATGGATTTTATGTTAATTCCAAACCAAAGCTCTGGCCTGGTATGAAATAGTGTCACGTTGTTCCCAAGGGTCATCAAGAAGCTCATGCAGTGTTTCCGAGTCTGTGGCACCTGGCTACGTGCTATGGAAATCAAAAAAAGAAGGAAACATTGGCCCTTGTCCTCAGGGAGCTCCCAGTCTGAGAAGGAAAGCATAGCTCCAACCTTAGGAGGCCTAAATGAAATCACAGCAAACATTGATATGTGGGCATTGCTTTGTTTCTGTCGCCCAACACCTTGGTGACTCTCTTATAACTACAACATAAACAAAGTAGCTGCGGCTCGTTTTCTTTACCATGAAACACTCACAGGCCAGCTTTCTTGAAGGACACAAAAGCTACTTCCCTAAAGGTGTGAGCATAAGTGAACAAACTCCATCCAGGCCAGTAATTACAGGTGCAAGAAATAGAATCATCATCCAGCATTCCCTAGATTGGAAAACAGATCTCATTCAAGTCTTTAGTCTGGATACATTTATTCAGCTACTTTGTCTAAGCCTGTTCAAAGAAGCATCTCTAACCCTGGCTCCCTGTGAGGACTGTGTAACCTTGGAAAAGTCACCCCCTTTTTGAGTTTCATGTCCTCATCGGCCAAATAAAAAGATTTAGAGGAAAGTAAACAGCTCACTTCTTTTGATCCAGTGATACCACTAACAAGTCTAGAATCTTAAGGAAGCCGATGACAGTAAGTTCCTATGTATAACAAAATGTTCATAGCAGCACTTTTTGTGGTAGCAAAAAAACAAAATAAAGTGAGTTCCCAGCAGTTGAGAAATGCCTGAAAAAATTTTGGAATATTCATGTTGCTGTTGTTGTTCAGTCATTTTCAATCATGTCCAACTTTTCTTGTCCCCATTTGGGTTTTCTTGGCAAAGAAACTGGAGTAGTTTGCCCTTCCCTTTTCCAGCTCATTTTACAGTTGAGGAAACCAAGACCAACATGGTTAAGTACCTTATCCAGGGTTATGCTTCTAGTAAGTATCTGAGGCTAGATATGGAAACTCATGAAAATGAACCTATCCTGCCCCACTTAGCTGCCTAATATTAATGTAGTGACATATTATTCTACTATCAGAAACTATGTATATGTAGAAGTCAGAGAAACCTGGAAGACTTAATGAACTGATACATAGCAAAGTAAGCAAAATTAAGAGTAAACATTATAGCCACACTAACAAAGGAAAATAGCATGTGTAAATATCAAGATTCACATCAATAGGGGGCAGCTGGGTGGCTCAGTGGATTGAGAGCCAGGCCTAGAGATGGGAGGTCCTAGGTTCAAATCTAACCTCAGACCCTTCCTAGCTGTGTGACCCTGGGCAAGTCACTTCACCCCCATTGCCCAGCCCTTACCACTCTTCTGCCTTGGAACCGATACTTAGTATTGATTCTAAGACAGAAGGTAAGGGGTTAAAGAAAAAAAAGATTCACATCAACACAAAGACTAATCATTATTCCAAGGGACTAGAGGGAACTTCATATTCCCAAGGAAGCAATATTCCCTCATCATCAGATTCATCATCAGACTCCTGCCTAGAACCTACTTATGCTAGTTTGGGGATAAGGAATGGCTAATATTTGGAGGACTTGGAACATGGTGATTGGTTGATCTTATTTTGCTGGCCAACATCTGGTAATGGAAGCAACAGTTGCCCTGTGGGGTGAAAAGAGATACTGAGAGCCAATGTGGTATGAGAAAGCGAAGGAGCGTTTGCAAACTGAGTCAAAGTTGGAGATGTTCTGCCTCCCTTCATGTTGACTTCCTGAGCTGTCATTCTTGGACAAGCCATCTAGATCATGACAAATAATGAAAGCCATCACTGGCGGGTCTGTGGATGACTTGACAGTTCAACAATCATGAGGGGTAGGGGGAGTGGCATCATAATGCCCTCTGGGGCTCTGTTAGTATAAAACCCCATATATGGTCCTGAGTGTCAATGAATTTTAAGGGAATTATCTTGATAAACCAGAGCTCATCCATCCACCTGATTAGTCAAAATTGTATCATGGATTTTCCTTCCTGTGGGACCAGGGAGCTCAGCATTGACCTCTCACTTCTCTACTAGACAGGTAAAGGTTAAAAGGAAAACAAAATTCATCTATGTGGGAAAGTGTCGGATTTTGAGTAGAGAGGACTGAGGCTGAGTGCTGCCTCTTCAGCTTATCACCTTGTCAACTCACTTCATCTCCCTTAGCCTCAGTTTCCTTTTCTGTAAAATTAAAAAGTTGGACGAGATGACCACTGAGATCACTTTCTGCTCTAAATCTATGAGCCTGTGATCTTTCCACCCCTCTGAACCTGCTCCTCCATATCTATGCTAATGATGTTACCATCCCTTTAGCCACTCAGGCTCAAAATTTCAATCAAAAATGACCTTTTCCTCTCCTTCACTCTCTGCATAATAATAGCTGTTATTTATATAGCACATTAAGGTTTATAATGCACTTTATATCCGTTATCCCATCTGAGTATCATAGCAACCTTATAAAAGAGAAAATATGAGGTTTGTTATTCCCACTTTACAGATGAAAAAACTGAGATTCCAAGAGGTTAAATGACTTGACAGAGTTAGAAAGTGTCAGAGGAAAGATTCATTCCAACCCAGATCTTCAAAACCCCTAAGTCCTGCACTCTTTGCTAACGCATACTACTATCCCTCTAGATTCAATCAGTTCCAAATTGCAATTTCATCCCTTCTTATTTCTCTTTTTTAAAATATTTTTAAGGGGCAGCTGAGTGGCTCAGTAGATTGAGAACTAGGTCTAGAGATGGAAGGTCTTAGGTTCAGATCTGGCCTTAGACACTTCTCAGCTGTGTGACCCTGGGCAAGTCACTTAACCCCCACTGCCCAGCCCTTACCGCTCTTCTGCCTTGGAACCAATACACAGTATTGATTCTAAGATGGAAGGTAAGGGTGTAAAAACATATATTTTTTTAACTTCTACTTTCTGTCTAAGTAGCAACTCTAAGATAGAAAGGTAAAGCCTGAGTAAATAGGATTAAGTAACTTGCCCAGGGTCACACAACTTGGAAGTATCTGAGGCCACATTCGAACCCAGAACCTCCCAAATCCAGGCCTGGTGCTCTATCCACTAGCTGCCCCCAAAAGAGAAGAGAGTCAGTGGCTCCAGGAAATGCTTTCTCCTTTAGGATCATAGGGTCATATAGTGAGAGCTCCCTCTGCTCCCCAGTTACCTTCTCCTATATCTCTTCTATCAGGCCCCTCTTCATCACTCCCACTCCCACTCCCCTCATTTGAGTCTTTATCATCTCTCCCCTGGACTATTTATAATAACCTCCTAACTGATCTCCTTGCCTTCACTCTTCATTCTAATCCATCTTTCACATAACTGTCAAATTAATCTTCCCAGCGCATTGTTCTGACCATGTCACTCAAGGACCTTCAGGGGTTCCTAGCTGCCTATTAAATAAAATATTCAGTTCCTGATGTTTAAAGCCCTCCACAATTCAGCTCCGATCTCTACGTCCGGCTTTATTTCAGAACTGCCTCCCTCCTACCCACATGACGTGCTGTCCAAATTGAATTATTTATTGTTCACCAGTCTCATCCTGCCCGTTTCCTCTTCATCTCCACCTCTTAGCATTTATCTCTTCCTTGAAAGCCCTGGCTTAGGAGGCACCTCCTTGACCCCTCCTCCCTGATACCCCCAACTAGAAGCAATCTCTCTCGCTTTGTATAGAGCTGAGCACTTACTTGGCTGCATCATGTTTTGCCATTGCTGCCAGAAAAGGAAGGGATCATTGAAGTGAGTAAAAATTGGTGCAAGTAAGCAATAACAGAAGGACAGCCCAAGGGACTGTGTTGGCATTCACAATCTTATTTTTTTAACCCTTATATTCTATCTTGCAATCAATACTAAATATTAATTGAAAGGCAGAAGAGCAGTGAGGGCAGACAAACAAGGTTAGTTGACTTGCCCAGGGTTGCACACCTAGGAAGTGTCTGAGGTCAGATTTGAACCCAGTGCCACCCAACTCTGGATACCTTGCATTTACCATCTATTAAAATAACCAAAAACAGTGTGGAACAATGGGAAAAAGCATGCTGGACTTAAAGCCAGAAGATCTGAGTTCAAATCCCAGTCCTGCCATTTACAATCTTGGACAAGTTACTTTATTGTAATGAGCCTCAGTTTCATCATCCATAAAATGAAGCAGTTATACTATATAGTCTCTCAGGCCCTTTGCAGCTCTCATATCCTGTTACCATAAAGCTTAAGGTGCATTGAAGAGATAGTCTATGAAAGATTTCTAGAAAGACGTAGAAAGGGCAGTTGGATGGCCCAGTGTATTAAGAGTCAGTCCCAGAGAAGGGAGCTTCTGGGTTCAAATCTGACCTCAGACACTTCTTAGCTATGTGACCCTGGAAAATTCCCTTAACTTCCTTTGCCTGGGCCTTTCCACTCTTCTGGCTTGGAATCAATACAAAAAGAAAGAAAGAAAGAAAGAAAGAAAGAAAGAAAGAAAGAAAGAAAGAAAGAAAGAAAGAAAGAAAGAAAGAAAGAAAGAAAGAAAGAAAGAAAGAAAGAAAGAAAGAAAGAAAGAAAGAAAGAAAGAAAGAAAGAAAGAAAGAAAGAAAGAAAGAAAGAAAGAAAGAAAGAAAGAAAGAAAGAAAGAAAGAAAGAAAGAAAGAAAGAAAAAGAGGGAGGGAAGATAGATAGATAGATAGATAGATAGATAGATAGATAGATAGATAGATAGATAGATAGATAGATTAAGGGTAATACAGCCAGTAAGGTGTATGTGTGAATAGATTTGAACTCAGGTCCTCCTGACGCCAGGTTCACCATGCCACCTAATTGCATTGCATAGAAAATAGAATAAAAAGGCACAGAAAACATAATACAAAAAGGCACCAATAGGTTGCCATGTACACTGGCAAAAGAAGCAAATAATTTTCCCAAACAGCAAAAGGAGCACCTTGCCTGACTTCTCCTTTGTCATCATTACATTCTCTATTAGACCAAATTCATTTGTGTGCATGGCCTTCACCTCTTTCAGACTGCAAACTCCAGGAGGGCAGGGACTGCGTTGAGCCACTCTTTGTATCCTTAGTTGGGAGCACAGAGCTTCATGCTTTGTCACACTTAATAAATAAATGTCTGCTGAGTTGAATTGAAAATGTCCTTTCTTGCCTGGTTGTTTCTGTGCGCTCCAGGAGGCTGGAAGGACTGATCTTGCTAATTAGGAAAACGCATTAAGAGCATGACTTACAGATGGTTCTAGAGACTGCACGTCTCATTTGCATTGAGCTGTTATCTTATTGATTGTGTTAAATTAGGAGATCGTCCCACTGTCTGAGACACTCCACCATAACTATGAAATCAGTTATTATCGAGAGGCAGCATGGGCCCCAGTCACTCTCGAATCACCCTTCCGAAGACTGCCAGCCAACCCTGATAGCTCTAGCTGAGCTTCTACTAAAACCACAGGCATCAGCAGAAACTGCCTGGTGACTCTCACTGGCACTGGGGCTGCATAGGAGCGTGCATGCGAATGCTTGCACGAACACACGGGCAGCAGCTAGCTGTGCAGTCCAGGGATGAGTTATCTGTGTGACCTTGGGAAAGTCACTTCTCTCTTGGCCTCCATTTCTTCACCTAGAAAATGAGAGACTGAGGCTAGAAGATTATTAATAAAGTTCTTTTCAGCTCTAAAATACTGTGACATATGAGGCAAGACCTGGACTGGGTCTCCAGCCCCAACACCTCCTGGGTATTTCATATCTTTATGATAAGGGCAATTAGGTTAGACAATTGATAGAATTCTGGACCTGGAGCCTGGAAGACCAGAATTCAAATCAGACCTTACTAGCTGTAGGAGGAAGGGCAAGTTGCTTTAACCTCTATTTGCCTCAGTTTCCTCATATGTAAAATGGAGATTTTAATAGCACTTCCCTCCAAGATTTGTTATGAGAATCAAATGGGGTAATTGTTAGAAAGCACCTAGAATAAGACCTGGTATAGATCAGGCATGATATAGATGTTAGCTATTAGAGATATTATTTGTATCTTCAGCACTTAACAGTGTCTGGCACATAGTAAGCACCACACACATACACACACACACACACACACACACACACACACACACACACACACATATATATATATGTACACACACACACATATATGTGTGTGTATGTATGCATGTATGCATATATAGATATATGTTAGTTATTGCTTATTATAAGATGTAGAACTGGGGCAGCTGAGTGGCTCAGTGAATTGAGAACTAGGTCTAGAGATGGAAGGTCTTGGGTTCAAATATGGCCTCAGACATTTCCCAGCTATGTGACCCTGGGCAAGTCACTTAACCCCCATTGCCTAGCCCTTATGACTCTTCTGCCTTGGAACCAATACATGATATTGACTCTAAGGCAGAAGGGCAGGATTTTTTTAATTTTTTTTAAAGTAAGATAAAGAGCTAAAAAGGGTCTTAAAATCAGCTAATTCACTCTCCTTGTTTTATAAAATAAGAAATTGTCTCCTTGAGAAGTGACTTGCCCAAGGTCACACAGGTAGTAGAGGCAGAATTAGAACTCAAGACCTCTCACTTTAAATCCAGAGTTCTTATCATTACTTTGCACCAATCAAGTCATCATTCTTCCTTTTTCCTATCCATTCAGGAGAGCAGGGATCAGAGAACAGAGAATAATTGTACATAAAGCATAAACAATTGAGGGAGGAGATCGAGTCATAGAGGATTCCTTAATGCCAAGGCAATCCATCCTCATACATTTCCTGAATGCTCTCCTACAGGTGTGGGACAAAAGGCAGATCCCAGGGTTGTGGCACTGTGGGACTCTGGGGGTAGAGGTTCAGTGCTAGGGGAGGGAGCAAGCTCATGGCATTGCAGAGAACCATGAGGTCCAAGGGGCAGGAACGGTGGTCCTTGGATCATGGCAGAATCATACAGCTTCTGTGGATTTTGGCAGCCTGGGGAACATCTAGGGTTGCCCCACACTAGTTACAGCTCCGATAGGGATGAGGATTCAGAGCCCACCGCAGCTATCACATATTTGGGAACAGGTGTGTAAGTAGATTTTTGTCCTGTTCAAGGTTCTTATTCCTCTGCGAATACAAGAAGGCAGGAGAAGAAAAAAATAGAAAGGAAAGAAGAGCATTTAGAGGGAGGGAGGGAGGAAGAGAAAGGTGGGGAGAAAATGAGAGGGAGGGGGGATAGTTCTCCTCTAGGATGATTATAAGGGTGAGCTGTGATGAATGGCTGTAACCTGGGAAGGAAGACAGCAGAGACCTCCAGGCAACTGGTCACCAGCAGAAGGAACCAGCAAATTCATCATTCACTTGTCAGAAGGTGACCTCCAGCTGCCTTTGAGGCTGGTTTTTACTCCCAGCTCACATGGGAGAGGGCACTGTCAGCAGTGGGCATCATCAATGACAGGACCACCTCGGCCAGTCTTTCTGCCTCCTCCAGACAGGAGGGAAGTGATTAACTCTGTGCTGTGGACCATGGGCCCCATATCACCTAAGAGAATGGCAGAGCCCTTCGGAGGTCCCAGCAAACTACGGTGTGCATCTCCCACCCGCCTCCTTTCCCCTACAAAATCCCATGTCCTATGCTTTCAACACCAGAAACCCCAGCCTGGCATGGCTGAGGATGCTGACAGATGCTGCTTTAAGGCTCTTTCCCTCCCCTAGGTTTAGGCAATGTTTCTGCTACAAAATTTTTATGAGGTTAAAAGGGTACAGAACAGTTGTGACTGACTGCACTGGTGTAGGTAGTGAAAAGGTCCCCATCGATATGCTGCCTATAAACACATTTTCTCAGGAGATCCTCATTATCAGCCCAGTGAAACAGACAATATAAATATTATGGTGCCCATTTAAGGGATGAGGAAACTGAGACTTCTAGGGGAAAAACAACTTGAAGAGGGAAAGTCACATCTTTAATACTACTTGTGCTACCTTTATCATAGGACTATTTCAAAGAACCTGAAGAACTGTGGTTTCATATTCACAGTTAGCAAATGCCCAAGCCAGGACTGAAACCCTGGTCCTTTGACTACAAACTTTTCTGTTGCACCATAAATATTCAAGCAAGTGAAACCCTGAATCTCAAATGATAAAAAAACAACAGGTTTCAGGGTGGTGGGTTACTTTCTGTCCTAGCAACAACTCTAAGACTTCGAGGTGTCATAGATCTACAATGACACATGTAAAACCCAGTTTCCCAGCTACGGGAAAGGGTTGGGGGGAGGGGAGGGGAAGAACATAAATCTTGTAACCATGGGAAAATATTCTAAATTAAATTTTTCTCAAGATAAAAAAATACAAATAGGGAGCAATAAGAAAAATATTTTTTTTTATTTTTTTTAATGTCAAATCTAGAGTGGACCTCAGAATACATCTAGGCCAACCATCTTATTTTTACAGATTAAGAAATCGAGACCCAAGGAAGTTAAGTGACTTGTCCCAGAACATAGGTGCAAAGTGTCAGAGGCAAAAACTGAACCCCAATCTTCTTACTCTCAAGTCACTATTCTTTCTTCCTTCCTTTCTTTTTCCTTCCTTCTTTTCTTTGTCTTTCTTTTACTTTCTTTCTTCTTTCCTTCCTTCCTGCCTTTCTTTCTTTTTTAAAAACCCCTACCTTCTGTCATAGTATCAATTCTAAGACAGTAGAGTAGTATCAATTTTAAGACAGTAGAGCAGCAATTGAAGTCAAGGGATTTGACCAGGGTCACACAGCTAAAAAGTGTCTGATGCTGTATTTGAACCCAAATCTTCTCAACTCCAGACTTCTCTATCCTTTAATCCATTGTACTACTTAGCTGCCCCTTTTTAAAATTAATTTTAAAAACTTTTAAGGGAAATCAGGGATAAGTGATTTGCCCAAGGTCATACAACTAGTAAGTGTCTGAGGTCAGATATGAACTCAGGAAGATGAGTCTTTCTGACTCTAGGCATGGTGTTCTATCCACTGTACTACCTACCTGCCTCTTCAATTATCATACCGTATCCTTCTCAACAGAAAGAATCTAGAAAGGCAGCTGGAGCTGTTTAGTTGAGCTGAGAAACTGTTGATTATGACATTAGTCATAAAAGCTGAGAAATGGAAGGTTCTGGCCTCAAGTTCCATCTAGTCCCACCTGACCCTGAAGGGAATCTCCCACTACAATATTCCTAGTGAGTGGCCATCCATCCACCCTTTGCTTGAAGACTAGACTAAAGTAAGTCTAGACTAGAGTAAAGGCAGGGTGGGTTAAGTAAGTCAATCAAATTCCCCCACTCTGCCTAAAACAAGTAACAAGGGCATGGCTAAAAACATGGTGGGAATACATCTGGCCTGAATCAAATCAAAGGAATTCCAACTAAGTGGGGAAAGACCTTGATCAGCATAGATGTCTCTGATGAACCATTGGAAGAACTAGAGAGATGCTATAATGGGAAGAACGTTTGGATTAGCTGGGGAAACTTAGCCATGCCTAAGTAGATCTGAGGGGGGGGGAGAAAATCTTTGCATCAAATATCAAGCTATTTCAGAAGCACTTTTCCTTGAGAGATGGATGTGATCACAGGGTTCCAGTAAAACCCAGGAGTAGGAAGGATTTGGGAGAAAAGGAGAGTTCTTGGCTTTGTCCTCAGCTGACAATATGGCAGCAGCTAGATTCAATGTTGGGGAAGCAGATTCAGGGGTCCATGAAGAGGGTTCCATCATGCCTAATGGAAATTTCTTGAGCATCCCGCAAAGTGGAGAAAGCGACTTCCATCCACCAGGCTCTATAGATGCTCCATTGCTACACGTGCTCTCTAAGGCAGAGTATACTTTTCCCTGGACTCTGTATGCACTGTGGGAGAGCATGTCACAGAATAGGGGTAGGAATTAGGTTAATTGCACCAACTGTGCTTACTGTATCACCTTAATGACTACCCCTTCCTAAAAAGATCCTTAATGCTAGCTGTTTAAATTTATTTTTCATTGATCATTTTGGGAGGAAGCACATTGGTATGGACCCTTAAGGGAATGGAATAAGCATTTCTACAGGGCCTACTATGTGCCAAGCACTCTACTGAGTACTTTACAGATATTATTTATTTGATCTCACAACAACCCTACGAGGGTAGGTACTATTATTATCCCCATTTTTTAACTTTTACTTTCTGTCCTAGTAACAACTCTAAGACAAAGGTAAAGGACTAGGCAAATGAAATTAAGTGACTTACCTAGGGTTGCACAGTTAGAAAGTGCCTGAAATCAGATTTGAACCCAGGTCCTTCTGACTCCAAGCCTGGTTCGCTATCCACTGAACCACCTTGCTGCCACTGTTGGCAGAGGTTAAATAACTTGCCCAGAGTCTCATAGTGACTAAGTACCTAAAGTGAGACTTGAAATCATGTCTTGCTGGACTTCCAGGACCATCGTTCCCCATTACTCCATCCACCACAAGCTATTTCTATAATAGTTCCACGTAAGCTACAATGGTACCAGGAAAACACCCTCTAACCCCTCAAGACTCCCCCTAGAACTCTGAAAGGATGTTGTAGCCCCATCCTAAGTACCTGGTGAGACAGCGTCCCCCACCAATGGGAAGACAAATCCGAAAGGTTGCCTTAAAACATTTTCAGTCTCTCAAGCCAAGCAGACAGCTTTCTTTTTCTTAGTCTTCTTTTTGTGGGGTTTGTTGTTGTTCTGCCCTATGAGGTCATCAGTTTGGGGGATGACCACTGTGGAAATTCCCTCCATTAATTAAGATCAACTCCTCCCTAACTTGTAGTCATAGAGTGGCTTCATGCATGGAGTGGTTAGGTGATGTGTCTTAAGCTAATACTCCAAGGAGGTTTAAAAAAAAAAACAGAATTATTCCATTTTCTCCAAAATAGTCACAGCACACACATTGTGGAGGCAAAGGATAAGAAACAAAGAAAGTTCCCATCTATTGGATTTAAGCTCCCTGAGGACACAAACTGGTGCCTTTTTTTTTTGTCTTTAAATCCCCAGTACCTAGCCTAGTCCTTAGCCTGTGTTTAGTAAATGTTTATTAACTGTTTGAGGGGCTGACTAAACAAATTGTGACATAAATGTAATGAAATTTCACTGAACCGATAAATATGAAAAATTCACAGAAGCATGAGGAGACTTATGGGAACTTGGGCAGAAAGACCTAAACAGAACCAAAAAAGCAATACAAGCAAGGGCTATAACAATATAAAGGAAAAGAATAAACATTTAGAGAAGAGATGAGAAAAATGCACTTCCTTCTTCTCTTTGGGAGGGAGTAGAAGTGTGGAATATTGACCAGGCTGTCAGATGTAGTTGATATATTTGCAGCAAAGTGTCAATATTTCCAAGCTATCACTCCCAACTCACATCCACATATTGGGACCCCGATTCCAGGTAATCCATGAGTCTGAACTGCTACAACTAGAGCTCATGAAACCCTACTGGTGCATTTGCCTTTAATAGTCAATAGAAAGGCAGCTGGGTAGTTCAGTGGCTAGAGAGCCAGACCTAGAAATGGGAAATCCCAGGTTCAAATCTGGCCTCAGATACTTCATAGCTGTGTGACCCTGGGCAAGTCTCTTAATCCTAATTACCTAGCCCTTAGCACTCTTCTACCTTGGAATCAAAACTTAATATAGATTCTAAGATGGAAAGTAAAGATTTTTAATAGTTAATAGATAAAATTTTTGTGGCTGTTCAGTTATCCAACTCTTTGTGACCCCAGTGGGATTTTCTCAGCAAAGATACTAGAATGGTTTGCCATTTTTTCCCAGCCCATCTAACAGATGAGGAAACTGAGGCAAACAAGGTTAAGTGACTTGATCAGGGTCACAGATCTAGATGAAGCCAAATTTGAACTCAAGTCTTCCTGACTCCAGGCCCAGTGCTCTAGCCACTGCACCACTTCGCTGCCTCAGATAAAAAAGAAAAGGCATTAACCAAGATATTGAGAACAATAACAAAACATTTCTGCCCTAGACCCAGAGAACACTCTCCCACAACTGCACACAATGCCAATAAGAGAAGCAGGCACATAGGGTATACCAGTAGAAAGGCACACACTAGGAAGGCATATGTGGTTAAGACAACTGAAACCTCTGGCACCTTAGGGTCCCCATATCCTTTCACTTCTTTTGGTATCCTTATCCTGCTTTCTATGTTGGATTCCCTGAGGCTGTTCCCTCTAAACTCAACTCCCAATAGCCAGGGCTGACTGTCTTCTCAACTCACAGAGCTCCCACTCCTAAGAGCTGGCTCTTGCCCTGACCGCCCACTAGAGAGTGGGTCTTGCTTTTTGGTCTTTAAAAGGCCAACAGAGACATGACTCATTCTTCAACCCATCAATAGCTAGCTACTCTTTAAATCCATCAAGCTTGAGTGGAGAACTTCACACCTCACAAAAACTGGAAACAAGACATAAATATTTTGTTGGAAATCTCATTGTATCTCTTACCTGACCTTTAACTCTTCTCTAATTTCAACTGGGGGCAGAAAGGAAAGAAAAATCAATTGGTCAGGGCCTACAGATCAACTCTTCCTTCCCACACAAGCCACATATTGTTGTTTTTGCTTTTTTCCATTTATTTTTAAATTTATGCTACAAGGACTCTAAAAGATCACCCTAGTGCAATTATCAATAATATGGAAATAGGTCTTGAACACATGTTAAAACCCAGTGGAATTGCTCATTGGCTGGAGGGAGGGGGAAGAGAGTGAGGAAAAGAACATGAATCATGTAACCATGGAAAAATATTCTAAATTAATTAATTAAATACATTTTTTCAATTAAAAACAAAAAATAAATAAATTTATGCTACAAGGGATGGTTTCATAAGCAGGGGAAAGGATATAATCAGAAATAAAAAACATGGAAACAAAAGCTATCAAGGAAAAAAGAAAAAAAAGAGAAGTCTACATGTATAGCATGTGATGATTTCCTGAACACTTATCATTCATTATCTCATCCGATCTTCAAAATTACACTATATGGTAAATAATGCATTATCATTCCCATTTTTCAGAAGAGGAAACAGAGGCCAGAAATATTACAACTTGTTCATGGGTGCACAGTAAGTTTCAGAAGAGGGGCTTGAAATTAGACCTTCCCTTTCTCCTTGTTCAACTCTTTTTTTTTTTTTTTGCACAATGTTGACTTGCTGCAGAGTCCATAATGAGGAAGGTGACTAGTCCTGCTGCACTCCACCCTTCTCAAGCCACATCTGGAGTACCAAGTCCAGCTCATATATAAGAAAGATTAGACTTTTTCTGCTTATCCTTAGGAACAATGAACAAAAGTTCCAGAGATTGATTTCAGCTCCATGAAAGGACAAAGTTCCTTATAACTAGAGCTGTCCAGACGTGGTATGGGCTGCTTTAGAAAATGACAAATACTTGGTCCATGGAGGTCTTTAAATACACTCTGATGACCACTTGTTAGAAAGGTTGCAGAAGGATTAGGGTTAAAAGTGACTTTGGATTAAATGAGGTCCAAAAATCTGGAGTCTTTTCTAGCTCTGAGATTCTCTGAACAATAGATAATGGACCCAAACTTACCCAAGAGGTAGAACCACTCTGAGCAATTGGGCTGGTGAATATGCATGAGGCAAACTGAATGGGGTGGGCCAACAAGGAATAAGGGAGGAGGTGGGGCCAAAGGTAATGTTGTTTGGAGACATCATGTAGGGTTTTCTTGCCTCAGTTTCCTCAACTATAAAATGAGTTGAAGAAGGATATAGCAAACCACACCAGTATCTCTGCCAAGAAAACCCCAAATGGGTCATGAATAGTCAGACATGACTGAAATAACTGAACAACAAAAGTTATGTCTCCATGAGAGCAGAGACTGTGTCAGTTTTAAACTTTATGTCTCCCTTTGCACATAGCCCAGTGTTCTACACATAGTAGGTGCTTAACAGATATTTGGCAAGTCAAATTGCCATCACCCTACATCGCCACTTTCTTGCTCAATAATCTGAGCTGAGCAGCTGTCTTGGACAAGAGGCACCAACATGCAGCTAGAGCTTCCATATGGAAGGGAGATGTTGAAATATTGTTTGAACCCTGAGAAATCTGGAAAGATTAAAAAGAAACAGAAATTCAGAGGAAAAAAAGGTGTTAGACATTTACGTGGCTTCTCATTCCTTGGCTTCCTCCATTGTTTTCTCTATACACACACAAACACACATACATACACATGCATGTACACACACTGACACATACACACTTCCTTTACTTTTCTCATTGGTCCTTCCCATGTTGAGATACAGTTATTTTATCTTGAGTGCTGCTTTATGGTTGGCAGAGGTCACCACAGGACATAGTGCCAACTCACACTGCAAAAATGGCCAAGTGAGATAAATTCCATATACCACAGGCTTCTTAGAGGTAAACAGCCTCATTGGGAACCAATGTAGACGTGGTCTTGGGGGTTCTAGCTTTCCTGGAAAATGAGAAATTTTACTCCAGCTTCCCCTACCACAAGAATTGACTTGGGCTGAAAACACAAGGTTGGAAGTATGAGAAGCCTTCTGGATCCTCACTCACTCCTTTTTAAAGATAAAAGATTACTTTTTAATTCCAAACGTAGTAAACATCAAATAAAATTAGTATGTCAATATACAAAGGAGAACAGAAAAAGATTATTTTTATTTAATATTTATTTTAATTAAAGTTTAATTCATTATATATGGTTATTATATGATAATTATATATGATAAATTGTTAATCTTTACATTTTAATTTAATTAATAATTAAATTTTAATATTTGATATTAATATTAAGGTTTATTTTTCCTTTAAGTATATGATAAATTCCATTCTCAAAGCTATCTTGCTTATCTGTAGTTCCTTTTGGCATTCTTTCTGTTTCCCTCTATGTTATTTTTTTTAAACTATGACTTTCTGTCTTGGAATCAATACTTTGTATTGGTTCCAAGGCAGAAGAGTGGTAAGGGCTAGGCAATGAGGGTTAAGTGACTTGCCCAGGGTCACACAGCTGGGAAGTGTCTGAAGCCAGATTTGAACCTAAGACCTCCTGTCTCTAGGTCTGGCTCTCAATCCACTGTCATTCTCTTTTCTTTTTTTACCCCAGAAACCCTACTTCTAGTCTTTCTTTCCTTCTTTTCCCCAAAAGAAAAAAGAATTCTAGCAAGTTTGCTTAGTCAAGCAAAACAAATTTGCATATTGAACAGGTCTGAAAATGCATGTTTCATTCTGTACCTCGAGTCCACCATAAAACAATCAACATTGTTCCTTTGGAACCATAGGTGGTCATTGCATTGATCAAAATTCTTAAGCGTTTCAAAGTTGTCTTCAGAATGTTGTCCTTATTATGTAAATTGTTCTCCTGCTTCTGCTCCCTTCCCTCTGCATCATTTCATGTAAGACTTTCTTCCCAGGTCTCTCTGAAACTACCCCTTTCATCATTTCATAGAGCACAATAATATTCCATTACATTCATATGCCTTAATTTGTTCAGACACTCCCCACATGATGGAAACCCCTAAGTTTCTAGTTCTTTGATATCACAAAAAGAGTATTAATATTTTTGTACTTATGGGTCATTTTCCTCTTTCTTTGATCTCTTTGACATGCATTCCTAATACTTTCTCTGGATATCAGAGTGCTCCTCCGGGCCTTCCTCCCAAAGGGGATGAGCTATTCAATAATGAGGTTCTGAGCCTCAAGGCTAGGGGGAGGCTCTGCTTGAATAATGTGGCTACAGTATCCTAATTGAGAGGCATCGTGGTCTAGGAAAAGGGGATTGGTTTTTAGATGTTTTATTTTTATAAGCATTTCTGTTCCCACTGACTCCCTCCACAATTAAACAACAGCCAGAGAAACCTTGTAACAAATATGTGCAGAACAGTAAAACTAATTCCTTCATTGGCCACCAAAACTCTGTATCTCCTTCTGCATTTTAAGTCTATCACCTCTCTCTGTCAGGCAGTGCCTGTTATGTTTCATTTTCACTCCAGGGCCTTGGTCTTGCCATCTGACCTGAGTTCAAATCTTGCCCCTGCCACTTACTAACTGAAATGCTAAGGAAGTCACTTAACCTTTCAAGACTTGAGTTTCGTTATTTATAAATGGCAATAATTATATTTTTTCTGCTTATCACATAGAGCTGTAAAGATGGCATTTTGGAATCTATACAAATATGAGTTATAATATGACACATGTAAAAGCCAGTGGAATTGCAGCGAGGGGTAGGGGAAAGGGAGGGAAAGAACATTATTCTTGTAACTACAGAAAAATATTCTAAATTAAATAATTAAATAAAGTTTAATAAATAAATAAAAATGAGTTATATTATTAAAAATCCCAGAGACTCCATTGCCTGATTCAGATACAAGCTCATGTTATACCACTCCCCAAAGGCATTTATGGAGACTTATCAAGCTTTTTCTACCAGAAGATTCAGGTCTTAAAAAAGAAAACAGTTAGCAAATGGAGAGAATGCAAAACTAAAATGGTTGGTTTTAAGGAGGTAGGGAAAGAGGGGCACACTAATACAATGTTGGTGGAGCTGTGAGTTGGTGAAGCATTTGGTGGGAGAGGGGAGGGGAGTTTGGCATGATGTGAAAAATGTACGTGTATATGTAGGTAACTGTTCACACCCTTTGATCCAAAGATCCAACTACTAGGTACATACCCTTCAGAGGTAAACGACCCAAAGATCCACTATCTCACAGAATTTGAGTTGGAAGAGAACTCAGTATCCATCTAGTCCAACCCATGTTCCACAGTAATTTCAACACATCCAATAAATTGTCTCCTAGCTTCTCCTCAAAGACCTCCAACGAGGGGGAACCCACCACCTCCAGGAGAAGCCCGGTCCATTTCTGAACAGTTCTAATGATTTGGAAATTTTTCCTGAAATCAAGCTTACATTGTTGGTCTCTTTACAAATGGTGCCTCTTGCTTCCATTTCTGGCTTCTGGGGCCATAGAGAACAAGCCTAATCCCTCCTCCACACGATAGCCATGCAAATACTTGGACAGATGTGATACTCTGCCTTAGTCTTTTTTTTTTCTCTCCAGGATAAACTTGCTCTGTTTCTTCAACCAGTGTTCTTATGATAGAGATCCTGCACCATCCTGTTTGCCCAACTCTAGCTATTCTGCAACTGATCATAATCCTTCTTAAGTAGTGATGGAAGGAACTCAACACAACCCTCTGGATAAGGTGTGGTTGGAGCAGAGAGCAATGGGACCATCACTTTTCTATCCCCATAAGCTATGCCCCTCTACTTTTAAGCCAAGACAACATTTACCTTTTTGTGGTTACCACGTCATACTGCTGAATCATATCCACCTTGTAGCCCTCTAAAATCTCCAGTTTTTTTTTTTCAGAACTATCATCTAATTATGGTATTGATTATTGGTACTCAAATGGGAAATTTTACATTTATCTCTATTGAATTTCATCCTAATAAGTTTAATATCATATTCCTACCTCTTAAGATCTGTTTGGATCCTACCTCTGACATTCAGCTATCCCTCCTAGCGTCATGTCATCTGAAATGCAAAGAGCCTGCCATCTTTGATGGGTCTTTGGGGGCAGTCAGATGGCTGGCTCAGTGGATAGAGAGCCAGACCTGGAGAAAGGGGTATATATATGTGTGTAAGGGGGTGGGTCTTAGGTTCAAATATGGACTGAGACACTTTCTAGCTGTATGACTGGGTGAATTACTTAACACCAATTGCCTAGCCCTTATCACTCTTCTGCCTTACAACATCAAGAAGAGAAGAAAAAGAAAGTGAAGGAATTAGAATTGGCAAAGAGGAAATAAGAGTATCATTTTCACAGATGATATGATGATATACTTGGAGAATCCTTGAGAATCATCTAAAAACTAGTTGAAATAATTAACAACTTTAGCAACATTACTGGATATAAAAGAAACCACATAAATCTGTTAAAGATTTCTCTCTCTTACCAACAAAGTCCAGCAGGAAGAAATAGAAAGAAAAATCTCATTTAAAATAACTGTAGAGGTATAACCAAGTGGGATTGCTTGTCAGCTCCAGGAGGGGGGAGGAAAGAGGGGAGGGAAAGAACATGAATCTTATAACCATGGGAAAATATTCTAAATAAATACCAGGAAAAAAAATAAAATAAAATAACTGTTGACCAGGGGGCAGCTAGGTGACTCAGTGGATTGAGACCTAAGTTTGGAAATGGGTCGTCCTGGGTTCAAATATGGCCTCAGATACTTCCTAGCTGTGTGACCCTAGGCAAGTCACTTAACCCCCTCCCCCCCACTGCCTAGTCCTTGCCACTCTTCTGCCTTGGATCCAATAACAGTATTGATTCTAAGATGGAAGATGGAAGGCAAAAGTTTTTTTCTAATTCTGAGTAAGATCATTCCATGAGAAATACACATCGAGACAACATTAAGGTTCCACTTCCTACCCAGAAAATTAGTTAAGATAAAAATAATGAAGATAAGGATTTTTCAAAAAGTAACTATAGACAATACAAAATACTTGGGATTCTACCTGCCAAGACAAACCCAAAACCTACATGAACACAATTATAAAATAATTTTCACATAAATAAAGTCAGATCTGAACAATTGGAAAAATACTCATTGATCACAGGTAAGCTAAGCCAATATAATAAAATGACAATTCTACCTAAAGTAATTTACTTTTTCAGTGCCATAAAAACTTATTTTATAGAACCAGAAAAAATATCCACATTCATCAAAATGCTTTCTCGGGGGGGGGGGGGGGGAGGAAAAGGGGAAGGAGAAAATTTGGATCTCAAAAAAATTTTTTTTATGTTAAAAATCATTTTACAAGTAATTAGAAAAAATAAAATGTTCATGTTTAACATTCTTTTTGTTTTGAATAAGAGATACCCCCAACTATGCCCTTCCAACCAAGTCTCAGTGATTCCCGTGAAGTCAAATTTGCCTCTTAGTGTTGGGATGTCTAGTTTTTCTTCTACATCACCTGTAGGGATTTCTGTATGGGCATTTAATAGCTCAAGATCTTACCACTAATCCACTCTTGGATTCTGTCTTCTGTGAATTTCTGGAAAACAGTAGGGTCCCCATCTTGCTTGGATTTTTCATTCCTATGAAAAGGCTGCTTTGCAGAGTGTTGAGATAGTGTTGAGATAGTCATGGCTGCTGCCTGAGCCCAAGGGTTAGAAAATCAAAGGTCCCTGGGACACAAGGCCTGAGCTCTCTTCCACCATTGTCAACACCTACCAAATCCAGTCTTGCTCTGAGGAGGGACCCACTTCTGCCACCTCTGGTTCTGAATGAGGCCTGGAATAAGTGGCCCCTGACCTAGATTCAGCAGGCCAACTGGTATCAGAACTGCCTTTTCCGAATCTAAAGAAATGTCATTGCAAGTGGATCTCTTTTGCATTGCTCTCTCTCCCATTCCTTGGAAATTTAACTGGCCTCCATCATCCACACCACGACTTGCCTCATGCCTCTGCCTCCCAACCTGGCTTGGGCTTCAGAATGCTGATGCCTGACCTGTGCCCCTTGGCCATACCTCTTCCAATGCCCACAACAGCATCACCTTCCCATCTTTGACATATCAAACAGCCCCACCCTCCCATCTTTCATTTTATCAAAGTCCAAAGACAGATGCTTCCCCCTAGAAAGTGAGTGGGTTGTGCATGGAATACAGATAAGGACCAGTGGACTCAAGGAAGAGGCTGGGCTTTATCAGCTGGAGGCAGATTAATGACCAGGATAAAATTGATTGTTCCATATACTCAGTAATCTCACCCTGCTACAGCCTTTACCAGATTCTCCTAAGGGCAATAAGAGCCATGAGCTTGGGGGAGGGCTCATATGGAGTTTGGGGATAATGTTTTTCCTGGATGTAATAGAAATGATTTTTTTTTTTGTCAGAAAGGGGAAATGTTTAAAATTCCCTTGGAGGTATCTCTGAACAAAGACCCAGGAACTTTGACTGAGAATCACAGAATATGAGAGCTGGAAGGGACCTTGTAGTCCCAAAATGTTCCCATTTCCCCTTCCTCAAACCCCCAGCCTAGAACCAGTTTCTCCAGAAAGAGGAAATTATTTGTGCAAGGTCATAAAGGGGCAAAGCTTGGGGCTCACAACAGATTTCCTTAGGCGCAACCAAGGTATTTTTCTGCTATACTACATTGTCTCCAACTCTGAATTTGGCCATTTCATAAGATCATAGGTTGAGAGCTAGATGGGACCTTAGAGGACATTGATCTTCTCATTTTACAAATGAGATAACTAAGGTTGAAAAAGATTAAGTGACTTGCCCAGGGTCATAAGGCTGACAAATCTCCAAGATCGGATTTGAACTCAGGTCTTCCTGATTCTAAGTCCTATGTTCTGCCCACCTCATAGCCTGTTTGGTCTAAAATTCTGGACTCTGGCCTAAAGTTTAGCATTGGACCACATCCTCAACCTTTAGACCTTAGTGTCTTAACTTTTATTTGTGTCATGGATCCTTTTGGCAGTCTCATGAAACCTATGAACCCCTTTCTTAGAATAACATTTTAAAATAAAATTTATTTTTAAATTGTTTTTAAATTTTAAAATAAATAAAAACAATTTAAAATAAATCAATAAAATAAATTTCAATGAAAATAGGAAGGTTTTTTTCCTATTCAAGTTCATGGACCCCCTGAACCCATCCATGCACCAGTTTCTGGCACTCCAGGGGTTAACATTCTCCTACCTGTGACTGGGATGATTTTGAGATTCCATGCCTTCCAATCAGGCAGGAGTTATTGTCTGAGCTCCATCCCTGTGGAATCCCTCTCTTTACCTCCTCCCAGACCCTCTCTCTCTCTCACACACACACACACACACAAAAACACACCCTGGCTGAGCCCCCTCCACCAATCCGGTGCTCTCGTTGCCCCCCAGGGAGTCTGGGAATGCTGTGGCCATAGGAGCTTATCCCCAGTCTGGAATGGGTGGTTTTATCCCAGCCATCAATCTGTCCTCCAGCTGATAAAGTCCACTCAGGCCCAGCGGCTCCCATCTGTATTCTGCACACAGACCCACCTGGAATAGAATCTATTTCTGGGGTGGGGGAAGCCAGAGCTTTAAAAAGCTCTGTGTAAATGTGGAGCTTTTCACATATGTAAACAGCTAGGATGTGTGAGCCTGGGAGCCCTTTGTGGCTTCTCTCCACCAGTCCCTCCCACCTGGCAGTGACCTTCAGTAGCCCTATTCCTCTGCCTCCCCTCGGACCCTGATTTTGTCCTCCTCTACACAGGGATCTCCCACTGTATCCACACAGCCAATCCCAGATCTCTGAGTGAGGTTTAAGCAATCCCTGATGAAGTCCTCATGAAGGAATGGGAGCATTTCCTGGCTCTGGGGTCTATTGCTGCTTGTTAAATAATGAGCAAATGGATGATTGATTGAATGAATGAATGAATGAATGAATGAGTGAGTGAATGAATGAGTGAGTGAGTGAGTGAATGAATGAATGAATAGAACTTATTAAATATCTGCTATGAGTCAGGCACTCAGCAAGGGATTAAGGATACAAAAACAGGCCAAGAATCTCACAAGTGGATGAGAGAGGAGTTTCCCATCTAAAGAGGAATGGGTGAGGCACGGGGGATTATGAGTCTTAAGAAAATCAGTTATCATTACTTTATCTATAGTCCTGGCAATCCTGATTTGATTACAGCCCAAGAGGTTAAACAGGAAAGAAGGGGATGGGAGTGGTGTCAAGGTGCCCCATCAGCCTGGTCTCCTAATGGAAGAAGCCATGGGATGGGAAGCAGAGTCTGGGGCCAGCTAGAGTAGATTAAGAGTTTCTCCTTTGGACCCGGGTACCAACCATGTGATCTCCTGATGAACCATTGTTTCTGAAATGCTAACCTTGGAGATGTACTCCTCTGGGTTCAGGATTGCCTTCTCCCAATTCATTCCCACTGAAACTTGGATCCATTTACCAAATAGCTAAGAGCAGCCCCAGAGTTCCAAGAATGGATAGATTGTCCAAAAGAGGAGTCACAGTGAATAGAGTTTAGACCTGGAGTCTGGAATACCTGTGTTCAAATCCTGTCTCAGACATTTCCTAGGTTGGCGCCCCTGAACAAGTCATTTGACCTCTGTTTGCTTCAGTTTCCTCATCTTTATTATTATTTTTTAATCCTTACCTTCCACCTGTGTATTGTCTGGGAAGGGGGTGAGAGGGGGGAGGGAAAGAACATGAATGATGTAACCATGGGAAAATATTCTAAATTAATGAAATGAATAAATAAAATTTTAAAATAAAATAAAGATTAAAAAATTAAATTTAATTAAAATTTAAAAAACAAAACAAAGTACTATGTATTAGTCCTAAGGCAGAAGAGTGGGAAGGGCTAAGCAATGGGGGTTTAAGTGACTTGTCCAGGGTCACCCAGCTAGAAAGTGTCTGAGGCCAGATTTGAACCCAGGACCTCCCATCTCTGCCCATGGCTCTCAATCCACTGAGCCACCCAGATGCCCCCTCCTCAACTTTAAAATAAGGATAATACTGGCGGGCAGGTTCAAATATGACCTCAGACACTTTCCAGCTGTGTGACCCTGGGCAAGTCACTTAACTCCCCCATTGCCTAGCCCTTCCCACTCTTCTAGAACCAATACACAGTATTGATTCTAAGATGGAAGGTAAGGGTTTAAAATAAATAAACAAATGAATGAATAAATAAATAAACAGCTCCTGCTTCTCAAAGTTGTGAGAATCAAATGAGATAATATTTGTAAAAAAGCCCTTTATAAACCTTAAAGTGCTATATTATAACTATATTATAATAAATATAGTGTGCAGATTATAAATAGTATATAAATACATCCTAATTAGATATTAGCTAATATTATTATGCTGGGAGGGTAAAGGAGAAGAGAGATTGAGGATGATCTTCCCCAGCTTTGAAATACTGTTGAGGACTGACCCTCTCCATGACTCCAGGGAGAGCTGCGCCTCCCTAAAGAAGGAGAAAGCATCATCTGCAAAAGATTTCTAGCCCCCTGCTCAACCTGCTGTGGAAGCACCCAGACCAGCCCCAGGCCATGGACCGTGCCAGCCAGAGGAAAGCAGTGGGGAAAGACACTCTTAAGTGCCTTCAAGAGTCTAGAAGCATCCCTGGCACACAAAGAATCATTATTCTATGTAATTATTATTTGTATATTTTGCATAATTGTCATAATTATTATCATCAGCTCATCAGCTTCCCAATCTTGGCTCTCAGCTCTCGGGCCAGAGTCCCTGAAACCTTATCACATGACCCATTCATTCCTTTTTCTCCTCAGAATCAACTCCCTGGGATCCAATAGAAGAGAAATCATGCCATCAGATCATAGAGTTCTAGCTGAAAGGATCCTTAAAGGCCATCAAGTCCAGTCCCCTCATTTTACAGATGAGGTCACTGAGGCACAGAGGGGCTAAGTGATTTTCCCAGGTTCACACAGCAGAGAGGAAGCAGCCAGTTCTGCCTGATATGGCCACAGCACAAGATCTCATTCGAAGAGTAGGAGGGGAAAAGGAGAGTGAAAAATAGGGTCTTTCCTCTATGCTTCCAGAATGAAAGCAAATGTAGATATCATCATCCATGGTGCAATGAAAAGAGCCCTGGTTTTGGAATGAGAGGACCTGCGTTCAAATCCCAGATGAGACAACCAGGATTAAGTGACTTGCCTAGGGTCCTAGATCTCAGGAATCTAGAGCTACAGCTGAAAGGGAATTGAGAGGTTCTCTAATTTAACATTCTCATTTTAAAAATAGAGAAGCTGAAAAGCAAGGAGGTTAAGGGCTGTGACTGTGCTTACAGAGATAATAAGTGCCATCAAAGGGATCTGAAAACCAGTACTCCATCCATTGTACCATATAATCTCTCTCCACTGTCTCTTTGATCATGGGCTCCTAGGTGGTATTGTAGATAGAGTTCTGGCCCTGGAGTCAGTAAGACTTGAGTTTAAATCCAGCCTAGCCGTTTGACCCTGGGCAATTCACTTAATCCTGATTGCCTCAGTTTCCTCATCTGTCAAATGAGCTGGAAAGGGAAATGGCAAACCACTCCAGTATCGTTGCCAAGAAACCCCAAATGGGGTCACGAAGAGTCTGAAATGACTCAATAACAACTCTGAGTTTCAATTTCCTCCTTTGTAAGTTAAGGGAATTGGACTGGATGACTAGATACCCTTTGAGCTCTAAAGTATGACCCCACACACATATCAGAGAGTCCAGTTCTCTCCTGTATGCCTAGAATTCTCTGTTCTTTTAGTCTGGATAAACAAAGATCTGTGGGAAAATTTGACCACTATCTCAATATATCTGAAGAATTTGTCTTGGGAAAGAGAAATTAGACTTGTTCTGCTTGGCCCCAAAAGACTGAAAAAGACACATGAGTGGAAGTAACACGAAGGCAAATTTCAATTCTATTAAAGGAAGAGTTTCCCAACCAGAGATAGATGACCAGTGATGGAATGGGCTGTTTCTCTTGTATCTGAGTAAAAGCAGATGCTCAGTCATTAAGCGATGTTGTTAGTCAATGGAGAGCTAAAGTCAAAAGATCTAAGTTCAAAATTGGACTCGGACGTTTACTAGCTGTGTGACCTTGGGCAAGTCACCTAACCTCTGTTTCCCTCCATTTTCTCTTTTGAAAAACAGGGATAATAACAGCACCTACTTCTTGGAGATGAAGTGACAATTAAACAATCTGTAAAGTGCTTAGCACAGTGACTGGCACATAATAGGCACTATTATTATAATTTTTAATGTTGTTGTTATTTTGTTATAAAGAGAATTCCTATAATTTGGAGGGAGGGAGGGAGGGAGGGGGATTACATCAATTCTAAGGTTCCTTCCAACTCTTGAGAGTCTGTGAATATTGATTTAGTCACTCTATTTGTGGTACTATAGAATTCTATAAATCAGGATTCTTTGCTGTCCAAGGTCTGTTTGCAAGTCTGTTAACATCGATGAGAATTCACAGGCAGGAATGCTCATCCAATATAATCCAATATAACTCAACAAGGATCTGTAAAGGGACTACCGTGTGTTGGGTGCTGCAATAGGCAGTGCAGATATGAACACAAAACAAGAAATAGTTCCTGAGAAGTTTTCATTCTTATGGGAGAGATATATAAACAAATGAATATATTACATGATAATTTGAGTAAGAAAGTAGGAAAGAATAATTATAAAGAAATAAGAGGATCACTCACTCACACGCACTCCAATTATCTCAGGTTTGTTATGGCTACATATCTATATATGTAAAGGGGAGACCCAGACCCAGAGTGGATAGAGTAATTTCCACTTAGGGATTCATTCTAGCTGTGACATTTTAGGAAGGTCATTGATAAACTGGAGTGAGAATGGTGAAAGGATTGAAGAGCAGAGTACTGGGGATCTTTGGTCTTGGAGAAGAGAGGACTTTAGGGCAATAAGATAGCTGCTGTGTGGGAGAAATATTAGAATAGCTTCTCCTGGAGAAAATTGGGTGGCTCAGTGGATAGAGAAACTGGTCTGGAGATGGGATGCCCTGGGTTAAAATCCAGCCTCAGACACTTCCTAGCTGTGTGACTCTGGGCAAGTCACTTAATGCTGCTTGCTTTAGCTCGCCATCTGTAAAATGAGCTACAGAAGGAAGTGGCAAACTACTCCAGGTTTCTATGCCAAGAAAACCCCAAAATGGGGTCACAAAGAGTCATACATGACTGAAAAGACTGAATAATGAAAATTCTTCCCTTACTCTGAGATTCACAATTTCTCAATGCTGTCACTGTGCCTACTTTTATCATTTGTTTGTAATCCACTATGGACTGGGAAATCAAACAATGAAGCTTGTTAGAAATATGTATAAAATATGAGCTAGAAGAAACGGCTCTGGAGTACTCTCTCCTAAGAGAATATGAGGTTTATCACAGAGAGACTCAAATATCTATTTTGAATGCTTGGAATGTGTTTGTGTATGTGTGTGTTTCCCTCTTCTGTCCCTGTTATATACCAAACAGGAAAAGCTGTCAAGAAAAGAGAAGCTCCAGATAGGTGAGAGACATTGCTGTCCTGAGGAAATAAGGAGCTCCAGGCATCTGGTCTCTGATGAAAGTGGCTTTCTGAAGGAGGGAGGGAGGACCCAGAAAGAGGAGTTGGAAACCTAGAATGTAGATGTAGGGATTAATGAAAAGCAATTGTGTACCTAGAGAAAGAAGGAAAACAATGCAGAAGTGAAGAGCAAAAAGGAAACTGTTTAAAAGAAACAGAGAATTCTGGGAACAGCAAAGAGACAGAACGATGCATGCAGGTCATAGAACTACCTAGGGCAAACAAACCAAGATAGCCTTAACTAATGTAAGGCTAGTGGGGGAGGGGGGAGAAGTTAAGAAAGCAGGAAGATGCCATGATGGCAGATTGACCAGAAAAGAGAACAGAGATGGGAGAAAATTAGGGAAACCTCTATGATGAAGGTCCAGAAGCTATGAGAGCAGTTTTGCCCTGAAATTGAGGGAGATTCTAAGTTTAAACCTTCTTATACAAAAAGCACTTTATATTTCATGAATTCTAATTCCTTGGGGATTAAGGTGGGGAAAGGGAGGAAGGGAGGGAGAGGAAAAGACAGAGAGAAGAGAGAAAGATAGGGAGGGGGAGAGAGAGGGGGAGGGAGGGAGAGGAAAAGACAGAGAGAAGAGAGAAAGAGAGAGAAAGAGAGGGAGGGGAGAGAGAGGAGGAGGGAGGGAGGGAGAGAGAGATGGAGAGAGAAAGGGAGACAGGGAGGGAGGGAGAGTGGGAGAAAGGGAGAGAGGGAGGGAGAAAAGGAGAGAGGGGGAAGGAAGGAAGGAAGGAAGGAAGGAAGGAAGGAAGGAAGGAAGGAAGGAAGGAAGGAAGGAAGGAAGGAAGGAAGGAAGGAAGGAAGGAAGGAAGGAAGGAAGGAAGGAAGGAAGGAAGGAAGGAAGGAAGAACTCTAGTTTTAACTAGAAGAACAGAATCAATCCAAGAAGGAAAAAAATGGCCATGGGGTTACAGGAAGCAATCAGTCAGCCTGGGATTGTAACTGAAAGGAATGGACTGTCAAAAACTGATACCCATATTAAGTGGCTCCCAGGTGTTTGTAATCATAAAGATTATAATTTGCCCCATCTGGATATAGCATCTTCCCAGTGATTGTCATTCCCTGAGTAGATTCTATACTTTACAGGGCTGACTGTTCATGCCCCCTCAGTTTCCTGCACTATAAAAGAAGAGAAATATACTGGATAATCTCCAAGAGTCCTTCTCTATAGTCTTGGTTCCTATGTGCTCTACTGAAGAGGACACTGTAGGGAAGAATGATAACATAAAAGGATTTAAACGTGTTTGGGGAACATCTCACACTCTATTCATGAAATCCCAAAGCCTCAGTGTTGAAAGGGGCCTCAGAGTCTTCTAACCAAACTTCCTTCAGAGTGAATAAATTCACTCCACTATATCCCCAATCAATGGGCATCCGGCATTTTTTAGCACCTCCAGTGACAGAGAGCTCACTACTTCATGAGGTAGTACATTCCATTTTTCAACAGCTCTAATGATTAGAAAGTTATTCTTTATACTGGGATGAAATTTGTCTCCTGGTAACTAGCCCTCTCCCCCACCACACTGTTCTGGTTCTGTCCTCTGAGGGCAAACTAAAAGTCCAATCCCTCTCCCAGTAAAAACCCTTTAGATTCTCAAAGACGTGTATGTTAACTTGAGTGCTTCTAGATTTCTTGGCATTTCTGTGTGTTTCCAAGTGAAATTTCATTTTGAAAACTTCCAACCTTGTCATAGGAATTACAGAATGTCCAAACTGGACAGGATCTCCTCCATAAATTGAGGGAGTTAGACTAAATAATCTATGGCAACTAGGAGGCAAACTAAATAGAAAATTGGATTTAGGAAGACTAGAGTTCAAAATTGTCTTCAAGTCATACTAGCTGTATGACCCTAGGCAAATCACATAACCCCTATTCATAATAGCACCTACTTCCCAGGGCTGTGAAGATCAAATGAGATTCTTTCTCTCTCTCTGTCTCTGTCTCTCTGTCTCTGTCTCTCTGTCTCTGTCTCTGTCTCTGTCTCTCTCTCTCTGTCTCTCTCTCTCTCTCTCTCTCTCTCTTTCTCTATGTATGCAGTTAACTCAGTGCCCTGCTTAATAAATGCTTGCTTTCTTCCCTGTGCCTGGCTCAGTTTCCACATCTGTAAAATGAAGGATTTGGTCTTGATGGCCTCTAACTCTAAGATTCTCTAAACTCTAAATTCCCTTCCATGATCCGCTGATCCTTATTACACTGAATGTTAGCATACAGGCTATTGACTAGCAAAACTGGAAAGGACCTGGACCAAAGGGAATGTCTCTCCACTGGCACAGCGATCCATCCTCAGGGAAGAGTGCTACCTGGCAAAGAGATTCTGGGACTCTCTGGGGCTCTGGTGCTTTCCACACTGGCAAAGAGGATTACTGGCACCTAGCAAACAAATCCTCACAATATGTAAGTGCCACATTGTGTTCTTCTGCAGAAGGAAGGAGGTTTTTCACACTGTGGGTTTTTTTAAGCTACACTTGACTCTGTCCATACAGAACGAATGTGCGGTCTTTGGGGAGGCTGTACAGACACGGCATATTGATCAGGCTGGAAAGAAACAAGAGAAGAAAATATCCTCAGATATCAGAGCTTCGAGCCAGCTCTCTGGCTCTGTGGAGCCACGAGCACCACTCAGCACAGGCAGAACGAGAGGCACACGTGGGAGCACATGCATGAGCACACCTAAGCATGAATGCACAAACATGGGTGGCACTGAATGAATGGGTGCCTATGGACAAACACATATGTGCCCGGGTGTTTCTGGGTGTTTCCAGCACAGGCATGTGAACAGACACGTGACACAGGCTTGCACGTGTACATACATGCCCCTTATGAAACAGACCAGGCTTTGTGCAATGAAATCCTGGGCTTATTCGGCAAAATTCCTCTAGACTCTGACCCCATCCGTGGACCCCCAGTACATTAGCTTCTGTCTTCTGCAGCTTTGTGGACTCCCCCTTTTGATAGGAGGTGGAGAGGCGACCTCTCCCTTTCTCTTCCCCACCCCCGATCTCTCCCCCAGCAATGCCCCTGCTGCCTTCCGCCCCGCTTCCCTAAATTTCAGGTTCTCTCTGGTTGTTGTTTACAGACAAGTCTGGGACATCATCCACCAGCTCTGAGCCCCATGACAGCAAGTGGCCAATGGTGTGCCTCTGCTGCCCTCTGCTGGCCAAGCCCAGAAGCGGGGCTGGAAGGAGATTTCAGAAGCCAGTGAATCCACCCCACACAGCACCAAGGGTGCCCATCCTGATGAGTGGCCATCTGTAGTCTTCTTAGAGACCTCCAATGAGAAGTTTTAAAAAATGAGCAGCTGCTCATAATTGACACGATAAAAACATGGGGGATACACCCTAGGAAATCCTATCATCAGAAAGGGGAAGCTAAAAAAGAAAGAAAATTTTAATGTTTTAAAGAAATTTTTTAAAGGGGGGAGGGGAGAAGCTGGGTGGCTCAGTGGATTGAGAGCCAGGCCCAGAGATGGGAGGTCTTGGGTTCAAATGTGACTTCAGACACTTCCTAGCTGTGTGACCCTGGGCAAGTCACTTAACCCCCATTGCCTAGTCCTTGCCACTCTTCTGACTTAGAACCAATACATGGTATTGATTCTAAGATGGAAGGCAAGGGTTTAAAAAATTTTTCAATAATAAATTTAAAGAAATAAAGGGGAAGCATAGTGATATTTGTGTTTATTCATCTGTCTACTTGCCCATTTAGCTGCCCTGCACCTATCTCTATATGTAGAGCTTTTTTAACCCTCATCTTCTGTCTTAGAATCGATGCTCAGCATCTGCTCCTGTTTTGCATCTGTGCCTCTGAGTATGTGTGTCCTCCCTTTGCAAGGATGCTATCTGTAAGAGTATGTCTCTGGCCCAAGGACTATAAAACAGTTTTTCTCCTCTTCAGGGTGCATGTAAAGTCGTCTTTTCCTCTTAGCCTGACCCAAACTCCTTCTGGGACTTCACAATCCTGATAAGGTATCCTCTTCTTCAAAGAACCCTTCCAGACTGCCCCAGCCACAAATACAAAAACAGTAGAACAAAGAAGGATGTCATAAGTGGATTGAGAGCCAAGGCTAGAGATGGGAGGTCCTGGGTTCAAATTTGACATCAGACACTTCCCAGCTGTGTGACCCTGGGCAAGTCACTTAACTCTCATTGCCTAGCCCTTACTGCTCTTCTGCCTTGGAGCCAATACTTAGTATTGATTCCAAGATAGAAGGTAAGGGTTTAGAAAAGAATGTGATAGGTGCTAAAGGTCTGTTTTCAAGTCCTGGCTCTGACACATATTACCTATGTGACACTGGACAAGTAAGGTCAATTGATCTATTAAGCAACATTTTTAAACACCTACTATGTGCCAGCCCTACTGTGCTAAGTGTGAGAGATAAAAAGGAGGTAATAGGGAGTCCCTGCCCTCAAGGAGCTTACTATCTAAGAGAGAGACAATATGCAAACAGATATATACAAAGCAAGCTATATATACAGTAAATAGCAATCATAAATAGAAGGGAGGTACTGGAACTAAGAGGCTTTAGGGAAGGCTTCCAGTGGAAGATGGTTCTCAGTTTCCTTTTCTGCAAAATGAGAGAGTGGAGCTAGATCATCTCTGAGGTCCCCTCAAGTTTGCATTGTCTCTGACTCTGTTGCCTTGAAAGATCTGAGCAGGGAGAGAAGCCCATCAAGGAAGGTTTCCTCCTGGAAAGGAGGAGAGGATTTTAACAGGGCTTGACGTCCAAGGGAAGGGAGTGGGGAGAGCTCTTATTCCAAGGTCTGGAGACACGGTGAACACGGGTTAGAGGGGCTAGCCATTAAAGAATCTGGCTAGAAATCAGAGTAAGGGAAAGGGGAATACAAGGGAGAAGGGGAAAGGGGAGAGTCAAGAATGACTGAGGGTTACAGTTCTCTGCATCTGCAGCCCTGGGCACAAGGCTGATCCTCAGGACATGTTTGCTTACTGTTTGCTGATTAACGGACAAATGACTCAAACCACAGTGGATAGCAAAGCCCATGAGGTCTGAGCACCCTGTGGCCACCTTCCTGCCTTCTATCCCTGTGTAAACAAAGCAGTTCATGTTTCTGGTCTGACTAAGCAGGCTGGCTTGACTGGCTCCATCTCTCTTTTCTCTACCTGGCTGTCTCTGGGACTCCAGCTCTGTAGGTCTGTCTCCTCATGTGTCCATCTGTCTGTCTCTGTGTCCCCTATGTCTCTTTTTATATTTTTTTTAGCCTTTATAGATTTGAAGACTGAAAAAGGCTAGGCATTTGAGGTTATAGGGAATTGTAGGCAGTGTCTAAGGTCAGACTTGAACCCAGGACCTTCTGACTCCAGGACTGGCCCCCTATCCACTGGCTTATTGCCCCCTCCCCAACTTACCCCTGTGTCTCTTTATTGGACTCTGTGTCAAACTGTTTCTTTACCTGTCTCACTGTGGTTTTGCATCTATCTCTACCTGTATTTCTCTGTTTCTATATCTCTACTTTGCTATCTCTGCTTCTATGTCTTTTTCTCTGTATCTCTGCCCCTGAGAATATGTCTCTCTGTGTGTGGCTGTCTCTGTGTATCTCTCTAGTTTTCTTCTCTTCTCTGTATCTCCTGGTGACTCAGGTGAGGAAAGCCTCAGTTCAGCCCTGACTTCAGATACATGCTAGCTGTGTGACTCTGGGAAAGTCACTTAACTGCTGCATGCCTCAGTTTCTCCCACTGTAAAACAGAGATCATAATAGCCCCTACCTCCCAGGGTTGTTGAGAAAATCAAATGAGTGTTAATATCTATAAAAGTGCTTTGCATAGTGCCTGGCATGTGGTAGGCACTAATAAATGTTCATTCTGCTCCCTCAACATCTCTGTCTCCATGTTTCTGCCTCCTTCAGCATTTCTCTGTCTCCATGACCCCATGTCTCGTCTCCTGTCCTATGTGTCTTATTCCCTCTCATCCAAGACAGGGCCAGGCCAGGGGTCAAACTGAGTCCAAGCTGGGACTGAAGAAAGACCTCACACAGGCAGAGGCTCCAGAATCATTCTCTGTCTGTGGTTGGTTGTTGGTTGTCTTTTTTTGGTTCAGCCAGAAGTCCCTCTGCTCCTCTGAGAGGCTGGAGGCTCTGGGTCTCCCTGAGAACACCCCCGAGGGGCAGCCGTGTCTCATTGTCTCTGTTTCCCCTCTTTGATGTTCCTGACATTATTGAACCTGGAACAGATGCTGCTTAATTTGACACCTGTCCTGTCAGTCTGAATGCACAAGCAGAACAGACACCTCGCTTGTCTCCTCTCCAAAGTGCTCCAGACTCAAAGACAAGATGTTTGTGAGAGGTGAGGGAAAGGGGAGCAATTGCAGGTCTGTTGGGGGATGGGGGATAATGGGGAATCTGGGGCAGGGGGAAGCAAGAGAATTTTATCTTTGTGCTATTTAACATTTTATCGATGCCTTGCATAAGAGCATCAGCAAATAATAATTGGAGATTTGGGTTTGAAAAGCATTTACATACTTTATTTCAACCTTTGACCATAGGTGTTATTATTGTCCCCATTTAAAGAGAAGAGACTGAAGCCAAGTCACATAAGCTATGTCTGGGACAGGACTTGCAACCTTCCTGATTCCAAGACCAAGGCTCTCTGCCCTGGGTGGAACACAGGTTCCGGGATCTTCAGCATCTTATCTCCAGGGCCTCTAGTCTACCAGCAGCTCCCCTCTGGCCTTGTGCGCCTTGTGGCTCAATTCCTTTCCCAGTTTATTAATGGGATTGCCAACTCTGCTCAGGCACCTCCTCCTCAGCCTTGGCTTTGTCACATTTACACAGAAGTAGAGACCAGCTCTATGATGTTCCTGACACTATTGAAGCCCATGAGTGACCCAGTGCTGGCTGATATAGCTCCCACCCTGGAAGGATCCCAAAATATCTGACACGGTGGGCCGCTGCCTCCTCCTGGATGCTCGTCATCTGGTTTTTACCGTACTGCTCTCTCTCTCTCTCTCTCTTAGTTTTCTTTCTAGTAGTCCGACCTCCTCTTTTGATGTGGCTACTCATCATCTAGGTCCCATCCCTTAACTATGAGTGACTCCTAAGGCTCTGCCCTGAGTCTTCTCCCCAATTTCTTTATTCTGTGTGTGTGTGTGTGTGTGTGTGTGTGTACACATGGTGTGTCTGTCTCTGTCTCTTTGGCTCTTTCTGTCTGTCTGTCTCTCTCATCTTATTATAGGTCCCAAAGATTTAATTATCATCTCTGTGCAGATTTCTCCCAGAGCTATAATTCTAGCCCAAGTCTCTCTCCTGAGCTCCCTCTTCCTTGATTTTTTGAACCTACACATTTCAAACACAGTATGTCCAAACAGTTCAGTGTCTTTCCCCAAAATCCACCCATCTTCTGAACTTCTCTATTTCTGGGTAACAGAGTCTAGCCTATGTGCAAAGCTCATGACATCTTTGATGGCATCTTCCTATGGGAAGAGTTTGGAAGAGCCTACTTCCTGGAGGGTTGAGAGATCAAGCCTTAGAAATAGATTAGAGCAGTGGCATCCAATTCAAATAAAAATGGGAGCCAAGGAGCTAGCTAGAGGGCTCAGTGAATAGAAAGTCAGGTCTAGAGACAAGAGGTCCTGAGTTCAAATATGGCCTCAGACACTTCCTAGCTGTATGATCCTAGCAAGTAACTTAATTCCAATTGCCTAGCCTTTACCACTTTTCTTCCTTGAAACTAATACAGGAGGAGGAAGGAAGGAAGGAAGGAAGGAAGGAAGGAAGGAAGGAAGGAAGGAAGGAAGGAAGGAAGGAAGGAAGGAAGGAAGGAAGGAAGGAAGGAAGGAAGGAAGGAAGGAAGGAAGGAAGGAAGGAAGGAAGGAAGGAAGGAAGGAGGAAAGGAGGGAAAAGAGGGAAGGAAGGAAAGAATCAAGACTCATTGGATGCTGTGACTAAAGGAGTCCCCAATTTCTTTATTCTGTGGGTGTGTGTGTACATGTGGTACACAGCCAAAAAGAAAATGCCCAAGGCTCTCTGGTCACTCATACCTCTTTGATGGTCATTCAACCAGTCTTCTCCTGACCATGTGGTTAACAGACTAGAACTAGTTAAAGAATTATCTACACATGCTTCTACGCCTCCCTAAGGCAAGTCAGTTCCTCATCCTCTTGACTCTCCTTGAAGCTGGCTCTCCAGTCTCTTCACATGGAGAGATACCACCAGAGGCACATGGGCCAGACCCTGTCACATCCATCAAGCTACCATCATCCTTCCAGGCAGACACTTGGAAGTTGCAATCAACTTTTGGCCAACATATTCAATCAGTTGCCAAGACTTGCTGTTTTCAGCATCCTCTCTTTCCTCAGTTTCCACATCTCTCATACAAGTCTACTTCCCTCCACTCACACAGCTACCATTTAGTCTGTGGCCCTCATTGCCCTTCTCCTGGACTATTGGAATAACCTCCTCATTGGTCTCTCTAATTCATCTTTTCCTCCAAGCTTTCTTCCAAACAGCTGCCAAGTGATTCCCTTCACTCACAAAACTTCTTTCAGTGACTTCTTTTTATTTATAGGATGAAATACAAACTCCTCTGTTTAGCATGGGAAGACTGTCACGACCTGATCCTGGCCTACCTTTCCAGCTTTGTCACACATCACTACCCACCATGAACTCTGTTCTAGAATTCAGTCATTCTATCCCTCATACACAACACTCCATCTTCCATCTCTCTGACTGTGCACTAATTATTTCCTATGCCTGTAATATGGGGTACAGGCTCCCCCTAGCACCCCAAATTGTGTCCCAGTCAGAAGAGTATATAAAAGACTTATTTTTTCCTTGCATTAAGGTAACTTTGAGGCTCTCTGGCCTCTCCTTTCATTCTTGATGAGCACAGATAGGCACATCCCAGCTTGTTCCTGATAAACATCCATTTTATATCCCAGATATCTGATTGTTCTCTAAACTGCGCAGTTCACCCCCTTTTGACTTTGAGGCATAGGACCTAACCACATGACCCATCTCGGGTTCCAGAGACTCAGTAACATACCATCATCATCATCCTTTCTCTAGTCACGTAGACCCTGTTGTCAAAGAAGAGTAAATAAAGCCCATAATCCATCTCCTCAGGGAGGCAGTGTCTACCCCTACACACTGTCTCCTGGCCATTTTAACACGAATTCCAAATTTATAAATTTCTCTTTTTTTAAGCTAAGTTTTGGAGTCTTTTTTGCAAAGGGTAATCTGTCACAAACCTGGGGTTCACTTCAAGTTCTCCCACAACACCTGAAATATTCCCTCCTTTCTATTCTCTGCTCCTTAGAAGTTCTAGTTTCTTTCAAGTTCAGCCCAAGCAATACCTTCTACATGAAATAGTTTCTAATACCAGATGCTAGTACTTTCCTCAAGAAAATAAAAACCAATCTTGTATTTATTTTATATTTATCTATAAATGTAACTATCCCCCCACTAAGGGGAGAGTAAGGAGGAAGATTTAAGAAAATGGGAAATCTGGAGAAGGGAAGAGAAGGGGGGACAGGGCAAAGAAGAGGAAGAATGAAAAGAATACCATGGAGAAGTAAAAAGGAATTAATGGGAGAGAGGAAAGGAAGAGGATGAAATCAGAGGAGTTAAAGAAAAGAGGAAAGTAGAGGAGGACGAGAGAAGATGAGAAGAGGAAGGGGAGGAGGAAAGAAAAGGAAAAGAAAGAAAATAAGAGCCTGGAAGAAGGAAGTGTGAGAGAGGGTTAGAGGAAGAGAGAAGGGGAACAGGAAAGACAGAAATAAATGAAGGGAGGAGAGAAAGAAAGAATGGAAGGAGGAAGGGACAGAGAAAGAGATAGGGGGAAGAGGGAGGGAGAAATGAAGAGGGGAAGAGAGGATAGAAGATAGAGGGGGAAAGAGGGAGATAGAGAGATGGGGAGGGAGGGAGAAAAGAAGGGAGTGAGAGTGAGAAAGAGACAGAGAGAAAAAGAGAAACAGGGAAACAGGGAGATGAATAGAAACAGAGAGAGACAGACAGATAAAAAGAGAGACAGAGAAACAAGAGAGAGGAAGAGGGAGGGAGGGACAGATAGAGGAAGAGAGAGGGGGAGAGAAAGGGAGGGAGGAAGAGGGAGGAGAGGGGAAGAAGGAGGGAAAGAGGATGAGAAGGAAAAGGGAGGATAGGGAGAAAGAAAGACAAAGAGAGGAAGGAGAAAGGAGAGGTAAAGGAAAAAAGAGAGAGGAGAGGGGGACAAAGAAAAAGGAAATGAGAGAACAGTGAAGGAAAAAGGTAAATGATCATTTTTCTTTTTCTCTTTGCTTTCTGCCTAGGTAATAACTGTTGGTCTGAGCTGTCTCAGCCCCCATGTAATGAAAGTGATTAGCCAGGAGCCAGGCAGTATCATTTTATGACTCTCCAAACTAAAAAAAAAAAAAAATTAGTGCAATTACTGTTATTAACACTCTGGCCTTTTCGGCACCTTCTCCCAGCAGTGACAACAGCATCAGCAGAGGCAATAGCAGCTGAAGCTGCCAGTCACTGAAGGCTAGGCCAGACCCATCCCTTCCCCCAATGTCTCTCCTCAAAAAAAAACAAGAGCTGCTCAGGAAGCAAGATTTTATGGGAGGAGGGGAGGCAGGAGACTGAATCTGCTGTAGGAAAGGTGGGAGGTCACAGATTCACTCATTTAAAGCTGTGAGAGGGATTAGACCTTAGAGGGTATCTTGTCTGACCTCCTCATCTCATAGGTGAGGAAACTGAGGTCCAAAACAATGTCCATTGACTTGGGGCTGCTAGGTAGCTCAGTGGATTGAGAGCCAGGTCTAGAGACAGGAGGTCCTAGGTTCAAATCTGACCTCAAACACTTCCCAGCTGTGTGACCCTGGGCAAGTCACTTAACCCCCATTGCCTAGCCCTTACCACTCTTCTGCCTTGGAACCAATCCATTCAAAGACAAAGTTCAAAGACTGGTTCAAAGATGGAAGTTCAGGGTTTAAAGAAAAAAACAAACCTTAAGTCATGGACTCCAGCCCCCCAGTCCTTTCCATCCCCAAACTCCTTCACCTAAGGGGACAAAAGCAACAGCAGGGTCTTGTGTTCTCCTGGATGGAAAGAATTGGCCATTGGTGCCAGCTCTCTCTGCCCACCCAGAGGCTGCCAGCAGTCTTTGCCTCCTTACTTAAATGGGGCAGCTGGAGAAGACAGGGAGACCCTTTGACCCATCATCACCTTCGGAATGCACAGCCAGGTCCAGTTTAGTAGCCAATCCAAAAGGCATTCAGTAAATGGATAGGACGAGGTATAGAACACCTGGGCATCCCTTATGGAGTCAGGTCCTGCTAGACCGGTCATCATGCATTTCCCACCGCAGACCCATCACATACTTGTGCTCCAGGACTGAGACCCCATGGGCCAATCTCCTAGTACACGTGAACCCCGAGGGAATGCTTTGGACCGTGCAGAGTAGAGCCAAAGGTGAAAAGCTCAGTCAATCAGTGTCTTTGACAGCTTGAAATCTCAACTTTCTGGAAGAAGGTCCTGATCATTGTAACTGATTAGTTTGTTTCTGTTTGGGGGGGGGGGGGGTTGTCAATGTCTACTTGGGTCTCTGTTGAAAGCATTTCATTTGTGTGGAATAAATAAATAACTAGCTGTTCCATAACTGATTCATTGCACATTAAATAGTGTTCAGCTTCCCTCTTTGGGGAGATTCTGAGCCAAAACCTAAGCTTTAACTAATCTTCCTTGATTAAGAAAAGTCTATTTGTTTAGGTAATTAAAGGATCACTGGTAACTTTAGAAGGAGTACTTTCAATTGTAGGATGAGGTCAGAAACCTGGATGCAGAAGATGTAGAAGCTTGTGAGAGAGGGAGAAATGGAGGCAATCAGTACAGATGACTCGGTGTATTTATGGTTTTATTTGGGGTTTTGATCTTACTTTGTATGTGTGCTCCTATGACGATGACCAATATGGAAGTGCGTTTTGCATGATAATACGTGTGTGGTTCAAATCAAATTGCTTACCATCTCCAAGTAGGGGGAGGGAAGGGAGGGAGACAGTTTGGGTCTTATAACTTTGGAAAATATATGTTAAAAATTATTATTCATTAAATAATCTTCCTTGACCTCCAAAGTAAATACATAAAGAGTCAAAGACTGGGCATGGGGGGAGGGAAACCTAACCTTTCTTTTTAGAGTTCTAGCCCTCCACCAAGGCTGAATCCTAACAACGTGTGTGGGGGTCCAGGGTGGAGAAGGATCCTTTGGTCAAAGAACCCTTAGGTCCAGCAGTCATTCTTATTGCAAGATAAGAACAAGTCTGACCCCTCTACTTCAGGGTGCTTTTTTTTCATTTTGGCATGATTTGGATTCTAGAATGTTGTGAGCGATCAATGCCCCTCCCTCCCTAAAATCACAGACTTGGAGCTGAGCCCACTCTCATTTTCCAGCTAGAGAAGGGGAACCCCTGCTTTACTCATGATCATATATGTAGGAAGGTTCTGAAGCAAGATTTGAACACAGAGCATCCAAACTCTAAGTCAGGCACTCTTTCCACTATGCCATTGAGATTCTCTAATTGTCAACATGGGGGCAGGGGGATAAGAGAGCCACCATTGGAGAGTTGGAGTGTCCTTCCATTCCAGCTGCCATTTCTTTGCCTTGGCCTCCCAGCTCTCGGTCCCCCCAGTCTACCAGGCCACAGTTCACATTGCCTTCCCTCACAGTCTTATTCTTGGCTGAATTCCTTGAACAAGGAGTCCCAGCCCCTTGTTAATTGCTTCTACTTGGGTCTTTTGTGTCTTCCATTAAGTGAGGAAATGCTGCCTGTAAAATTTTCATTTTAAAAGCCAACTTGTTTGGTTTAGATTGAAATTCCCCTGGCAGGGCCAGCTCAGGGAAACAGACACACATTCATTGCATTAAAGAGAAGCTTGAGTGAAGATAAAAACAGAAACTAAAAAATTAGATTTAAAAAGAGAGAGGCAGTTAAAGAAAATAAATAAAAATGAGCCACCCAGGCCCCAACTTGTATCCCAGGCCTCCTACAGAAAAGAGATAAGAGATAAGCAAACTTCTCCAGGGACCCCAAAACACAGGCTCTGTTGGGGAAGTCAGTGAGAAGAGAGGGGGCTTAGGCTTCAGCCAAAAGGGCAGGATGCTTACCGTACCAGACAGGATGGGCCAGGGGTAAAGTAGAATGCACCAGGTGAAGGAACTTCATTTTTTTTTGACAAAGATATTCCTTCCATTAAAGTCTCAAAAGCTCACTTCTCAGAGCTGCAGGGAGCCAGAGGTGGAGTCCATGTTTCTGGGCAGTTGGAAATGGAACTGAAGACCTGTTATGACTTTTTTAGAGTGAAAGGGAAGGAATATCTTAGAGACCGGAGGTCCTGGGTTCAAATGTGGCCTCAGACACTTCCCAGCTGTGTGACCCTGGGCAAGTCACTTGACCCCCCATTGCCTAGCCCTTACCACTCTTCTGCCTTGGAACCAATTCACAGTATCGATTCCAAGATGGAAGGTAAAGATTTTTTTAAAAATATCCAAGTCTAGTTGCTAGAGAAAAGTCTACAGGACTGGTGATGGCGCAGTGGATGACCCCTTGGCATGCTTAACAAAGCTCTAAGCACTCCATTATACCTGTTTCTTCTGCCTTCATGAGCACTGGGACAAATTGTTCTCATCCTCCTATTCCCCCTATCTGGGGAAAGTCTTCACATGCTTGAGGTAGGCATCTCCCTCTAACTCACAGATGGATTTGAGGCCATTGGCTACCCTCAACCTAGTTTAGACAGTCTGCTGACATGACTAGAGTGTGGTTGCTGTCCATGCTGCAGCTTCTTGGAACCACAGGTGAGAGCTGGATGGCAGGTAGACACCAAAGGAGGATGAGTAGGAGTGCTTGGTTAATGTTCACTCTAGTTAGCAATCGAGCTAGATACTACACGTCTGTCTCTCCAACTATCTGTCTATATGTCCATCCATCTAGTCATCCATCTATCTAGCCATCCATCTAGCCATCCATCCGCCATCTTAGCTATGCTAGCTATCCATCCAACTATCTGAAAGAGACTTTGTAAGGTAGAATATGAGATTGCAGAATTGCAGAATTAGAAGAGACCTTGGAGGTTGTCTATTCCAATGGGTACCTTCCTGAGAAGACCTTCTCAATGGAAAGTCCCCTGGATTTAGAGTCAGAGAACCTGAGTTGGGATCTTATTGTATCACTTAGATAAGTAACTCAACTCTTCTGTTCTTTAGTTTCCTCCTCTGTAAAATGAGAGAGGGGTTCAAATAAGACCTGGCTAGACTAGTCAGACATCTAAAATCCCTTCTAATTGTGAGTCTGGGGGCTTGATCCCAGGATTTTCCCAGTCTACTTGGTAAGCTTAAAAAGCTCTTCTAATTGGGGTAGACTTGGTCTGACATTTAGGAATTGTATTTGTCCTCTTAACATGTCTAACCACAGAAAGAAGCTTCCAAGAATCCCAGACCCATTGCCCACCTATCCTTACCCATTATGATGACTTTATGATCTGTTTTGTACCCCTTAATGGATGCAGAATTCACTACCAACTAAAGCAGCCCAATTCTTCTTTGGGCTTACTCTCATTACTCAGTTTTCCCTTATATAGAGAGCCTCAGTCTGCCTCTCTGATACTTTGTTCCTTTGCTTCTGGTTCTGCCCTCTAAAGCTCAACAGAATATGGTTCAATCATTCTTCTACACCATCACTTTTCAAATACTTAAGGAAAACTTCATGCCTAGGTCCCCTTCCCCAACTTGTCCCTCTTTATCTTTTTGTTGTTGTTTAATCATTTCAGTGTTTCAGTCTCATCTGGCTCTTCATGACTCCATGAAGTTTGAGGCTTTCTTGGCAAAGATACTGGAAGGATTTACCATTTCCTTCTCCAGCTCATTTTACAGATTAGGAAACTGAGACAAACAGTGAAGTGACTTGGCCAGATCAAACAGCTAGTAAGTGTTTGAAGCCATATTGGAACTCAAGAAGATGGTTCTTCTTGACTCCAGGCTGAGTGAGCCCCCTAGCTGAAATTCTTTATCTTACAGAGGAGGAAACTGGGGAGGAAAAGGGACTTAGCCAAGGTCACACAGGTAGGAAAGAGCAAGGTTTGGAGCCCAGGGTTTTGGACTAGTTAATCTGGTGGTTTATCTTCTACACCATGCTATTTTTCTATAAAGTTGGTGACAAAACAAGTATAGAATCCAGAACCCAGTCTAGGTCACTCTCTGATTTTTTTTTCTTTTTAAATGTCTTACTGACACTCTTTTCTACTCTCACAGAACTATTACTTCCCTAGACGATATTCTCCTCTAACTCCCCGATGGGTTTGAGTCCTGTTGGTTACCCTCAATCTAGTTTAGACAGTCTGCTGATACAATTTTACCAGAGTAAAATAAATCAACACATTGGCCTTCTTTGCAAAAGCAGCTTCATTCCCCACCTGTGGTCCATCCTCCCTCTCTCTTTCTACTCACCATTAATCCTTTAAAGCTATAATCAGCCACCTACTACAAGAGTCTATTGTGGCATCTTTCAGAGTTGTTCTTTATGCTTCTGTGGTCATCACTGTTGATTATTCTTCTGTTGCTGTTTGTTTCACTCTGCATCAGTTCATAAAAGTCTTCCTGAGTTTTTCTGAATTCTTCCTCATCCCTTATGGCATAATAATCCCCACCATGTTCACAAATCACCATTTGTTAAACCATTCCCCAGTTCCTGGACAGTCACGTTCCTTATATTCCTTTGCCACTACAAAAAGGGCTGCTATAATTATGTTTTGTACCTGTGAGAACTGTCCCTCTGTCTTTGGCCTACTTTGGGTACATGCCTAAAAGTGACATCACTGGGTCAAAAGGGTATGTAGAGTTTAATTGCTGGGCCATGGCTGCAAATTATTTTCCAGAAGGGTTAGAAGGAAAGAAGTGCTTATTTTGTGCCAGGCATTGGGTTAAGCACTTTTTTATTCCATTTGATTGTTGTAAGAACCCTGGGTAGTCAGTGCTGTTATTATCCCCATTTTACACATAAGGAAACTGAGGCAAATAAAAGTAAAATGGCTTGCCTAGAGTCACACACAAGGAATTATACAAGGCACAAATTAAACTCAGTTCTTCTAGATTCCCGGCCAAGAACTCAAAGCACTCCACCCACCTACATGACTGTTAGCTGTGACTAACTCATACCTTCACCAACAATACATAAGAGTATCTATCTTCCCATGGCCCCTCTAGCAATAAGCATTTTTTTTTGCCTTTTGTCATCTTTTCCAGGCTTTTTTCCATCAAATTTTATATCTATATACATGATGCTTCCACACGGTGTGGAATTCCATGAATATGTGTGTCCTTATTTCTGTCTGTCTTTCTGCCGAATGTGTGTCTGTCCATATGTATATGTGGAGCAGTGGTGGGAAAGAAAGAGGTTGTCTAACAGCAGCACCGGAAGCATTCCCCCCAGAGGCCAGTCTGCAATTCCCCCAAGTCATCTATTTTTTTTAAACCCTTACTTACTTGTCCTAGCAATAACTCCAAGTCTTCTGAGCAGAGCTGAGCAATGGGGGTTAAGTGAACTGCCCAAGGTCACACAACTAGGAAGTGTCTGAAGCCAGATCTGAATCCAGATCTTCCAGACTCCATAGCTGGCTCTCAATCCACTAAACTACCTTCTCAAATCATCTTAAAGAGAGTGAGGTCAGTGGGAAAGTCCTAGGCACAAGGAAATGGCACTGTTCTTGGAGTCGGGTCTTGTCCTAGCTAGCTCTGACTGGTAGTAGCTGTCGGGGACTCTGGGCAAGTCATTTCCTCTCACCGTGATTTTGTCAGAGTGGGAAACTCCAGGCCATACAGATATCTCTCCAGGACTTAGTCAGGAAGTCCTCAAGGATTGCCTGACACACCTGCACTGTAAATGAATGCTCCACTTCAGGGGAGGGGTTGGAACATAGGTCTGTCTCTGTGACTGACTCTAGGCAGCATTCCTGCTCTAAGCGTTTATGGTGCCTCTTCCCCAGATAGAAAACAGGAATGTTTATACTGGCACTACTTACATCAGAGGACCATTTGGAAAGCACTCTCTAATCCTTCTCCCCGTCCCCCCAGGCTAGACAGGGACAGAAGACAAAAAGGGTGGGAAGAAGAGACTTTTCTCCAGAACCTCCTAGGGGAAGGGGAAATGGGGTGGTCAGTGCTATGGTCCTACTGGTGCAGTAGAAAAAAAAAACACCAGACTTAGAATTGGTCTGGAACAAGAGAGGTAGTATGGTCTAGTGATGAGCAAGGTAGCCTTGAAGTCAAAATCTGTGTTCAAGTCTCACATCTGACACATACTGGCTGTGAGACCTTGGGCAAGTCACTTACAGTTCTCAATTCTCTGGAAGGCTCTCTAAATCTTAGAGTTTTGTTCGACTGGGGTCACATGCTTTTTTCCAATCAAGTTCTTTGTTTTCCCTATATCTCATGCCTTTTAGTCACTTATGAAACCCCTAAGAAGTTTTCTTATATAAGAGTTTATACATTCTAAACCCTAGAATTTAAGCTCCTTGAAGAGAGGATCTGATGGATTTTTTTATATTCATTTCCTGTTTTGATTTAAATTCTCTGGAGGGGGCAGCTGGGTAGTTCAGTGGATTGAGAGTCAGGCCCAGAGATAGGAGGTCCTGGGTTCAAATCTGACCTCAGACACTTCCTAGCTGTATGGCCCTGGACAAGTCACTTAACCCCCATTGCCTAGCCCTTACCACTCTTCTACCTTGGAACCAATTCACATTCCAATTGATTCCAATTTTTCCAAAATGGAAGGTAAGGGTTAAAAAAAAACAATTTTTTAAATTAAAAAAATTCTCTGGAGATTGTGTATTAATTTATAATTATTTATTAAATAGTGAGAAGTAAATCTGTCACATGACTGGTCACCTAGCTAAACCAAACTCTCTGCTCACCTTCTGTCTCTGTTCCCCAGGAAAGAGAGCTATGAGCTTCCTTGATCCATAACTTATTCCCCACCCCTCACTCCCATGATATCACTTTTTCAGGGACTCCTCCACTGGGCTGAGTTGACTTCAGTCCTAGGCAGAGGCTGGTCTTCTGGATGCCAGGAATCATATGGGACAAGAGATGAGCATCTTCTAAGATACCAGGGAGCCACAAGGCTCCTGCCATCCTTCCCAAGGTAGGCTTGTGACCCCTTATCCAGAAAAGCCTCAGCCTTGTTTTTAATACAGTCAAAGGGTTGGGGCTGAACAGAAAACCAATTCACTAGAGAAAAACCTCAAGATTGATCTTAGTGGATTCGATTCAAGAACACATGTGACACCCAGTGGAATCACGCGTAGGCTATGGGGGGTAGGGGGAAGGAAAAGAAAATGATCTTTGTCTTTAATGAATAATGCTTGGAAATGATCAAATAAAATATTATTTTTTAAAAAAATTAAAAATGTTTACTAGGAAAAAAAAAAAGATTGATCTTAGGCTACTAAGAGAAGGGATGAAAACTGGTGTTCAATTCTCACACTCTCCAGCACCTAGTACAGCCTCTGACACACAGGAGGGGCTTTCTAAATGCTTGTGGATGGAAAAAAAATCAAAACAGAATGCCACAAAATTATAAAGGCCAAAGAGAGCAATAAAAATGCACCTTCCTATATTTCCTTGCAGTGGTAGGGGACTATGGATATGGAACAACATCTGTATCCAACTTTTTTTATATGTGTTGCTGAATTTTTTCCTCCTTATGTTTAATTCCTCATAGGAGATAGCTCTTTGTAGGGGAAAGGGAAGGGATATATCAGAAGGGAGGGAAGGAAGGAGAGAAGAAGAGAGGAAAGAAGGAGGGACAGAAGGAAGGAAGGAAGGAAGGGAGGAAGGAAGGAAGGAAGGAAGGAAGGAAGGAAGGAAGGAAGGAAGGAAGGAAGGAAGGAAGGAAGGAAGGAAGGAAGGAAGGAAGGAAGGAAGGAAGGAAGGAAGGAAGGAAGGAAGGAAGGAAGGAAGGAAGGAAGAAAGGAAGGAAGGAAGGAAGGAAGGAAGGAAGGAAGGAAGGAAGGAAGGAAGGAAGGAAGGAAGGAAGGAAGGAAGGAAGGAAGGAAGGAAGGAAGGAAGGAAGGAAGGAAGGAAGGAAGGAAGGAAGGAAGGAAGGAAGGAAAGAAGGAAGGAAGGAAAGAAGGAAAGAAGGAAAGAAAAGATTTATTAAGTACTTACTGAGTTCCAAGCACTGTACTTAGATCCAGGAATAAAAATATAAGGATTAAGACAATCCTTGCCCTCAAAGAGTTTACACTGATAAAGATGAGAGTAAAATAAGAGTTGAAAGAAGAGGTAAGGCAGAGGAAAGAGGAAGTTTTTGAAGATGAGAAAGGCATAACTAGGGCTGAGAAGTGCTGAAGGCAGGCTAGCCTAGGCCTTCTCATCAAATGACAGCTCAGGAGGAACTCACTAGTTGAAGGGGATGGGAGGGGTGCCTTTCCATGATCAGGAATGGTGGAACATTCCAGGGAGAAGAGGATCTAGGTGCTGAGAGAAATTTCAGGATGAGACAGCAGTAGAGTAATAATTTTGAAAATATCCCAGCTATGTGACCCTGGGCAAGTCACTTGACCCCCATTGCCTAGCCCTTACCATTCTTCTGCCTTGGAGCCAATGCACAGTATTGACTCCAAGACAGAAGGTAAGGGTTTATAAAATAATAATAATAATAATAATTTTGAAAATACAGATATTTATTTCTTCTACATAAAAGAGATATATAATAAACACAAGACCCAAGAGAATATATTGACAGGAGACTGAACAAACATAACTTCATAAAAAAGATTTTATCACATTCCCACAGGACTGGTTGTCCTTAAAACATCAATGAATTAGCTGCGCTCTTTGTGGTGGCCAAAAATTAGAAAATGAGGGGATGCCCTTCAATTGGGGAATGGCTGAGCAAATTGTGGTATATGTTGGTGATGGAATACTATTGTGCTCAAAGGAATAATAAAGTGGAGGAATTCCATGGAGACTGGAACAACCTCCAGGAAGTGATGCAGAGCGAGAGGAGCAGAACCAAGAGAACATTGTACACAGAGACAGATACACTGTGGTACAATCAAACGTAATGGACTTCTCCATTAGTGTCAATGCAATGTCCCTAAACAATCTGCATGGAGAAAAAACACTATCCACAAGCAGAGGACAAACTGTGGGAGTAAAAACACTGAGGAAAAGCAATTGCATGACTACAGGGGTTGAAAGGATATGATTGAGGAGAGATTCTAAATGAACACCCTAATGCAAATACTAACAACATGGAAATAGGTTCGAATCAAGGACACATGTGATACCCAGTGGAATCGCGCGTCAGCTAAGGGAGGGGTGGTGGGAGGGGGGGAGGAAAAGAAAATGATCTTTGTTTCCAATGAATAATGTTTGAAAATGACCAAATAAAATAATGTTTAAAAGGAAAAAAATCAATAAATAAATGAATGAATAAGCATTTATTAAGCACTTATGTGCATCAAGATGGTACAACTTGCAGAGTACAATAGACAGATAACCAGTCCTGGACTCGGGAAATCCTGGGTTCAGATATGATCTCAGACACTCCTAGCTGTGTGACAATGGGCAAGTCACTTAGCCCCACTTGCCTAGCCCTTGCCACTCTCCTGTCTTATAACTGATAATAAGCTAGAAAGTAAAGGTTAAAAAAAAAAGAATCAATACTAAGGCAAAATAGCACAGTTTGCAGTCAGGCATTTTTGCAATCCAACCTAGGTGGATTTCCAATGGGTTCATATTTTCTAGCAAGTCAGTCAAAGGTTGAGCTCTTCGACCTATCCATAAAACCTGTTCCAGTGTAGAAACTCCTTTTGCTATCCAATCAACCAATGAATCCAAGATCTCGAGAACCCTCACAAGGTTCCCTCCAAACCCAGACACATGTCAAGAGCACTGTTTAGGCACTAGTGTTCAGGAAAGGAGCACAAAGTAGAAGCATTCTGAGGCCCAGACTCAAGTTGAAACCCCTGCCATGTTGGAGCAGTCATCATGCTTCCAAGGCAGGGGAAAGTGTGGCCCCTATTCTTACCCCTCAGGGAACACTTCCTTGCCACATATCATGGAGAGTTGAACAAAGAGAATTAGCCAGAAGCTGGCAATACTCCAAGGAACCACCCAGGATTTACTGTGTCATTCCAAAGCTCAGATACTTTCAATGCAAAGATACATGTCATCAGACAGAAATAGGCAAAGCAGCTCTGTACATGCTTCATCCCCTTTGCCATCGTTCCCTGGTTAAATATTTAATGTCCTCCGCAATAGATGGGATTGCAGTGGGCACATTTGTCCATATCTCCAATTCTGGAAAGTTACTTGTTATCAGGGAGAGGCACAAGCATGAGCTTTCAAAAGGTTCAAATGGCCCGATTTTTAACGATCTACTAAGTGCCGTGGAAAGGGACCACACAGTCTAAAGGGAATAGTCCTCATATAGATCTATCCCTACCATAATCTCAGACATTTAACAAGCTGTGTGACCCTTAAGTGCAAGTCACTTTACCCCTTTTGCCTTAGTTTTCCCATCTGTCAAATAAGCTAGAAAAGGAAATGTCAAACCATTCTAGTATCTTTTCCAAGAAAATCCTAAATAGGGTCAGACCTGACTGAAAAACAACTGAATAAACAGCAGGACTAGCATCAATAGGCTACCATCCCAGCATTTTGCCATAATCTGGACATTATTCATGCTTTATCCAGTTGGTTTTTCTTATGTGGATTACTAAGCCAATCTCATGAGTAACATTAAGGAATATTTTGGACTTAATGAAGTCTAATACAGTCTGCAAAGAAGATAATCAGGAATCAAGGCATCAAACTTACACAGGCAATACTCCCAAATGCAGCCCAAACCAGATTAAAACATTTTTATAGTCTTCTAAATTCATATGCTGGTGATCAGGGATCCACTTCTATTTGAGTTTGACCCTCTACTTTGGAAGACCTCACTATTTATAGGTGTAGAAGATTGCTAGGTTTGGGAAACATTCAATCTCCACCAAGGAGAATCTTATACAAATGGCCTTTGAGCCACCCATTACATAAGGAATCCTTTTTCCATCTGGACTCTGTCTGAGATATCCTCTATGAAAGTAATAAAAAATTTTGGCAAGCAGACAACACCTCCCTGATTTATGCTTCACTTGAGATTGCTAATCAGAGGATCATTGAACAAAATTATCTCAATGGTTGCATCTATCAAGAAATCTTGTATAATCTTAACATTTGCATGAAAGACACCTTGTTCGAGGAGAGGCTATGGGGTAGGGTTTTGTTCGACTGTGGTCAAATGCTTTTTTGTAATCAACATCTTTGTCTTCCTTATGCCTTTTAGTCAGTTATGAAAGAGTGAATACATGCCTAGTAAAGACAATTGTCTGAAAAAGGTTGATTGTTCTCAGTTCACATTCTCATCAAAGATACCTTCTGGATATGCATAGATCATTCTCATAAAGATTTTCATGGAGTGTAATGCTGATGTCCTCACAGACATCTTTTCTTTGCTAAAAAAAAAAAAAACTCTTAACTGTGATTTTTTTCCCCTCCATTCCTCCCCCTCTTTGTAATCTCTTGAAATTCCACCCTTTAATGTTTTCAAAACTGTCACCAGTGCACAGATATCTTCTGAGTATATTAATCAGGTCCTGGTGTCTTTCCTGACTCCATCTTCTTGATTGCCACTTCTACTACCTTATGTAATATACTGGGTATGGAAGTGGTGGCTTCACGTTATTGATAAAACATAGATCACTCAAGAAAATCTATTTCATCTTACATCTTGTTCTCCTTGTTCCAATTTCATTTGCTTCATGAGAGACAACATGGTATAGAGCAGGGGTCAGCAAACTATTGCCTCTGGGCCAAATCCAGCCCACTCCTATAGTATAGAGGAAGAAGAGAAGAGGACTCAAGACAGAGCCTCATGGGACATGCACAGATAGTGGGCATGACTTGGATAAAGATCTAGCAAGGAGAAGACAGACAGATAGGAAGAGAATCAGTAAAGAAAATGTCACAAAAACCTAGAATTCTAGAAGACAATATTAAGAGAATGATTGACAGTATCAAAGGCTGCAGAGAGGTCAGGAAGGATGAGGATTAAGAAAGAACCATGAGATTGGGCAATTAAAAGGTCACTATTAATTTTAAAGAAAGCAGTTTCATCTGAATAATGAAGTTGAAAGCCCGTCCCTAAAGTTAGGAAGAGAATGAGACAAAGCAAGTGGAGGCATAAATTGTAGGCATTTTTGTCTAGGAATTTAGTGACAAAAAGGAGAGCCAAGGGAATGTGGCAAGTAGGGATGGATGATTCAAGTGAGGAGTATTTTTGAGGATGAAAGAGACACAGACACATCTGCAAGCAATAAAGAAGTAGTCAGTATATAGTACATTCTTGAAGACAAGTAGGAGAACATGTGAAAAGTGGCAAGGAGGCCAATATAAATGGATGGTCAAGTGCAGGACTGGAAAGGTAGGAAAGGACCAGGTTATAAAGGGCCTTAATGTCAAACTGAGGAGTTTATGTCTGATTCTAAGGGCATCAAGAAACCAGTTTCCTGAATAATGAACAGTAGGAAAATTGCTTGAGTAGCTGAATAGCAGATGGTTTTAAGTGAGAAGAAGCTTTCGGTTGGAAGACTGCTTAGAAGTCCATTCAAGCAGTCCAATCAGGAGGTGATGAGAACCTAAACTAGGACAGTAGCTTTGTGAGTGGAGAGAATAGGCTGCTTTGACTTAATTAATATTCAAACCAAGCTTTCTGCATTCACTTTACCTTCCACTGTTTTGTACTAATTTAGAACACTATTTGGTTCTAGTTGGTTATAGTCTTGTCAAAGTACTCTAAACTGGTATTGCCCTTAGCTGCCACCTCTATTTAGCAAGGAGTGTTTTTTGCTGACTCAAGTGGTTTATGGACTCTTTGGGCCTCCTCATTGTAGTGACTGTTTTACAGCTGTTCTCAAAGAAATGGTGGCAATTGAAGTCAATGTCTTTTACTACTTGGCTTGTCTAAATAGGTCAAATAGGAGTTGCTGCGGAAGAAATGCAGTCTGCTCATCTTGATTCTTTCTTCTAATCTGGTGGGGATCTTGACTTCTGCTCTAATGAGTTGATGAGCTAGCCTGGTTTAGAAATGAGTCCCACATTTCCTGTCTATTAGGAGGTAGTCAATTTTATTTGCTGTGACATTGTTCAGTGATGAACACATCCAGATCCTTCTAACTCTCTTCTGACAGAAAGTATTCATGTTAGACAGTTTTCATCCCAAACCAATTTCCCTTTTTTCTCCAAAAAGTTTTTCTAATCTATTTCCAACATTTTTATTGCCCTCTCCCTTGTCCACATTTACATATTAAGTCAAAATACATATTGACTTAATTTGGCAGATCCTGCCAACTTGGCCTTGCCTCCCTTTATGGTCTTCTCACACTTTACTCCCATCCAACCCTACTGGTCTACTCGATGTTCAAGATCTGAGTTCAAATCTGGCCTCAAATACTTCCTAGAATGTATGACCTTGGAAAAGTCAATTCACTATTGTGCCTCAGTTTCCTCATCTGTTAAATATTAATAAGGTGGCATAATGGATAGTATGTCAGACCTAGAGTCAAGAAGATTCATGTTACAAATCAGGACAGCTCTGGGGTATCACCTCACACCTAGCAGATTGGCTAACATAACAGCTATGGAGGGTGATGAATGCTGGAGGGGATGTGGCAAAGTAGGGACACTAATTCATTGCTGGTGGAGTTGTGAATTGATCCAGCCATTCTGGAGGGCAATTTGGAACTGTGCCCAAGGGGCAATAGAGGACTGTCTGCCCTTTGATGCAGCCGTGGCACTGCTGGGCTTGTACCCCAAGGAGATAATAAGGAAAAAGACTTGTACAAGAATATTCGTGGCTTTTGTGGTGGCCAAAAATTGGAAAATGAGGGGATGCCCTTCAATTGGGGAATGGCTGAACAAATTGTGGTATATGTTGGTGATGGAATACTATTGTGCTCAAAGGAATAATAAAGTGGAGGAATTCCATGGGGACTGGAACAACCTCCAGGAAGTGATGCAAAGTGAGAGGAGCAGAACCAGGAAAACATTGTACACAGAGACTAATACACTGTGGTACAATCGAAGGTAATGGACTCCTCCACTAGGGACAATGCAATGTCTCTGAACAATCTGCAGGGATCTAAAAAATACTATCCACAAGCAGAGGATAAACTGTGAGAGTAAAAACACCGATGAAAAGCAACTGCTTGACTACAGGGGGGAAGGGGATATGACTGAGGAGAGACTCTAAATGAACACTCTAATGCAAATACTAACAACATGGAAATGGGTTTGAATCAAGAACACATGTGAAACCCAGTGGAACCGCACATCGGCTATGGGAAAGGGAGGGGGGGTAGAAAAGAAAATGATCTTTGTTTCCAATGAATAATGTTTGGAAATGACCAAATAAAAATTAAAAAAAAAAGAGCCAAGTTAGTAGAGATAAAATAGAGTAGAGGTAAAGATCATGTTGGTGAACCACTTCTTTTTTCAGAGCTATCCAGTTAGCTTAAAGTAGAGCCTTGTGGGAGTGTAGCAGGATTAAGATGCAGTCATCACAGCGGTCTGGAATTTTCTATGCACTATAAACATTAAAGAGACAAGTTAGTTGTCTTAAAAAAAAGAAGAAGAAGAAGAAGAAGAAGATTCATGTTCCTGAGTTCAAATTTGACCGTGGATACTTCCTAGCTGTGTGACCCTGGGTAAGTCACTTAATTCTGCTCCAGTTTCCTCATCTGTCAAATGAACTGGAGAAGGAAATAACAAACCACTGTAATATTGTTGCCAAGAAAAATCCAAATGGGGTCATGAAGAGTCAAACATTACTGAAATGGCTCAACAACAACAACAAACTTCCTAGGACTGTTTTAAGGATCAAATATGATAATATTTGTAAAATGTTTTCTATACCCTAAAGAATTTTATGAATTCTGACTTATTATGAAATGTTGGTTATTATCTCCCACACCCTTCCCCTTTCTTCAGATACTTCCTAGCTGTGTGACCCTGCACTAGTTACTTAGCCCCCATTGCCTTGCCTTTATCCCTCTTCTGCCTTAGAATCAATACATAATATTAATTCTAACACAGAAGATAAGAGTTAAAAAAGAAAAAAAAACTTGATTTAATGATTAACCATCAAAATCTTCAAAATTCTTGGCTTCTTCATCCTCTGCAATAAATGCCTGGACATTAAGTACAGCTTTCTTCTTGACATGGAACTCTTTCTGTTTATCTGAATCACAAGTACTGCAAAGAGAAAAGACCAACCATCCTACTGTGTTACTTGTAAAATGCTGAACCCTCTTATTCCCTTAACAAGAACATGTACAAGGGCAGCTAGGGAGTGTAGTGGATACAGCACCAGGCCTGGAATCAAGAGAACTTTTTTCAATTTTAGCCTTAGACACTTCCTAGCTATGTGATGCTAGGCAAGTTATTCAACCCTAATTGCCTAGCCCTTGTCATTCTTCTGTCTTGGAATTTATACTTAGCCAGAAAGAAAAAGTTTTTAGAAAAAGAAAGGAGGGAAGGAGGGAGAGAAGGAAAGAAGGAAGGAAGGAAGGAAGGAAGGAAGGAAGGAAGGGAGGGAGGGAGGGAGGGAGGGAGGGAGGGAGGGAGGGAGGGAGGGAGGGAGGGAGGGAGGGAGGAAGGAAGGAAGGAAGGAAGGAAGGAAGGAAGGAAGGAAGGAAGGAAGGAAGGAAGGAAGGAAGGAAGGAAGGAAGGAAGGAAGGAAGGAAGGAAGGAAGGAAGGAAGGAAGGAAGGAAGGAAGGAAGGAAAAAGCACAGAAATCCTCCCACCTAAACCCTATCTCCTACACCTGCTCTGTCCTCAGGTGACTCCCCCTTAGCTCCCTTCAATTGTCTCTCTCCCTACCTTACCACATAGCATTTTGTTGGCTTAGTCCAGCCAAGATAAACAGCTACCTGGGGCTAAGAATGCATCATTATCTGATGAATGTGTCTCCCTGAGTGGGAGAGAACAATAACCTTCAGTTCCCCTTGAAAAGAGGTTGAGGCTAGAAAATGGGAAGAATCTCCAAAGATCAGAGGTACAGAATCATCTTATCTGGATCTAGCTACCAGAAGAGGGCACCACAACCTCAACCATAGGAACTGGAAGTGCACTTCCCATTTAGATTGAGGATGAGAGTCCCAGTTACTAGTCAATTTGTTGTGATAACTTACACAAGTCAGATCCCTTTTAGGCAAAACAGAATCATGGAATCCTAAAATATCAGAGTAGAAAGACAAGAAGATTGAAGATGAACAAGACCTCAGAGGCCATCTAGTTAATTTCCTCATTTTACAGATGTGAAAACTGAAACACAGAGAAACTAAGTGACTTCATGTATAAAACTACAAAAGTAGGAAGTGAGATCTCAGAAGCAGGATACGAACCCAGATCTTATAACTCCAAATTCAGGGGGTTTTCCATTGCACCATACTACTTCCCAATCAGACTCCCTTTTCTCTTAAAACCAGTCCTTCAAGGCTTAGCCCTTAGAATATGAAGGAATTCTTCAAGTTCCCTTCATATACAAGGAATCAGAAGAAAAGAATGTCAGAACTGGAAGAGAATTTAGAAGGTAGAATATTAAACAGAATGTTAAGAGGGAGAAGAGACCTTAAGACTATTAGAACACAGAATGTTAAGAAATGGATGAGACCTTGAAACATGGAATTTAGAGATACAACACACTGGAGGTTGAAATAAAGAATGTTAGAGATAGAAGGAATAACATGCCCTAAGAAATACCATTGCCAATAGGAAAAGAATTCTGATTGGTCTTCAATGACAGGAACCCCTTTTTGTTGACTAAATGTTGACTGAAGCCAGAAGAGCACAATCTTGATGAAGAAACATCATCCTTGTGAAGAGAGAATTAACTCTCTTTGCCTATTTTAATGTAATCTATCAGCAACCAATCCTGGGCAGTGCTAGGCAAATTGAAAGACTGCAATTGATTTTTGTGAAGAAGAGGGGGGGGGGAGGCGTAGAGACAGGAAATGAAGTAGAAAAAAGGGGGTATAAAAGAAGAGACCAATATGGTCTGGGATTTTTTTTTTTTACTTCCTTGGCTTTTGGAGAGACTCTTCCCTTGGATTCTGCATCTGAGAGTAGAGCTGAAGAGACATGCTTTTCCTTGGAGTCATTCTGCTTTGATAGAACTCTAGCTGAAGACACCATTGGGATTTCTGGCAGAAGACACCACCGGGACTTCCACATAGAGATCTGGACTTGAGGGTGTCCCTGCCAGGGGCTGTGCTGGACTTCAGCCGAGCAGCACTTAGGCTGCATAGGCTAGACAAGGCACTGTCTCCTTCCTACATTTCCCACTTCCAATATCTCTACCTCATTGTAAATAAAAGCTGCTAACAGTCATTTTGATTTAGGGGCTAATATTTTATAAATGGTGACCACTTTTATAACTCTCATATTGAGTCAAAACTTAAATTTAATTGCTACATCCTTTAGGATCTATAAGAATGAGCTGGGTACCATCTATCCACAAGGCCTTGGAACCCTTTTCTTGGGCTGTCTCTCTAGATAGGGCTAAGGTGCATTGCTTACTCCATTAACGCATTATAACAAACAAAGATTCATACCTAAAAGTATGGTCAAATTAATTGGGGATATTATTCAAATAGATTGGGGTGAGGGAATACTAATCAATCCCTAGGACACCTAAAATATAGAAAGTTAGAAAAAGGAATCAGCTTAGAACATGGACTATCTCTGGATGATAGTAGCATCTATTTTTCTCAGACCCAAATCCACATTAGTAAATTACAAAGCTCAGAAATAGGAGGCAGTTATCAAACTTTGCCTTAGATGAAAGCACATTGGGGCTACTGAAAGTTTGCAGATCCCCAGCCTGTGATATACCTGAGATCTAGAATTATATAGCACTTAATACCTCAAGAAAGCATCAACAGTTCAGACTTTCCCTCCAGATTCCAATATGAAGTTCAAAGTCAGAAAGTAGACTGAAAGAATGATTAATCAAAAAAAGAAAACAACCTTCAAACTGCTATTAGGGTGCCAAGGATGCTCAAGATACAAACCTAGAAGAGAATGACTCCAAAACATCTACAAGCAAAGTGTCAAAAAACAATTTTTTCAAATACAGCTTGAGCACAAATTTAACTACAATTCCTAGAAGAAATGAAGCAAGAGGTTTTTTTAAAGAGTTTGAAATGTTTTTGTAAATGAGAGCACTAAAGGAAAATTGGGGGGGTGAAAGCTATGAAAAAAACAATTGGAAAGGGAATTAATGACAGCATAAGAAGTACAATATTTTGCCCAAGCAACAAACTTCATGAAAATTAGAACAAACAAAACAGAAGCCAATGATTCCATGAGACAACAATATTGTTATTATATATGTGTAATATATATTTATATTAAAATAAAAGTCAAAAGAAAAATAGGACAAAATGCAAGGTATCTCATAGCAACGCAAAATAAAAACTGACCTGGAAAACAGATCAGGAACTTTAAGAATCATTGGACTTATCTGAATTCCCTGTCCAAAAAAAAAGGGCCTATACACTATATTTCAAGAAATCTTAATATGAAATCTGCCCAACTCTTTTAGAGAACCAGGGGGTAAAGTAGTAGTAGAAGTCTACCAGTCATGTCCTGAAAGAAACCCCAAAATGAAAACTCCCAGCAACATTATAGTCAAAATCCAGTACTTGTAGGTCAAAGAAAAAGCAGTGCAAGCAGTCAGGAAGAAAGAATTCAAGTATTGAGGAACCACAATCAAGAATTTAGCAGTCACCATGATAAATGAATGGAAAGCTTGGAATGTTATTTTAGAAGACAAAAGACAAAGACACAGCCAAGAATAACTTACTCAGCAATGTTGAGTATAGAATACAATAGAATTAATGATCTTTAATGAAATAGAGGACTTCTATGCATTTCTGATGAAAAGACCAGAGCTGTGTAGAAACCTTGAAGTACAAACATGAGAATTAAGAGACAGATAAAAAGGTAAACATGAACAAACAATGATAAAGGACTAAACAAGGATGAACTGCTTACATTCTAATATGGAGAGATGATACATGAGTTCTCTCTGAATTCCACCATCATTAGGGTTCATAGAGTCTTATCAGATAAGGTTTGGAAGTGATTCTGTTATGTCTCAAAGATATTAAGAGAAGAATGAAAAAAGAGGGGAAGAGGAATACATAATGGATGGAAAAGAATAGGGTGGGAAGTGAAGGAAGATTAGGGAAAATTATCTCACATAATCAGGGTGCACAAATAGATATCTCTACAGGCAAAAAGTAAGGGAACAGTTGACCGTCGTAACCCACATACATACATACATATTGTAATATTTATTGGGAAAATGGGTGGAATAAAAAGAACAGGGAATATAGAAGGTTTTATAGCAAGGAATGGAGGAGTTGAAGGGAGAAAGGGAATATGGATGCCAGTGAGGTAAAAGGAGAGAGATGCCCCTTGCCAAGAGGCTATTTTTTAAAAATGGGGTTCCCAAGAAATAGACCACTTATGATAGCCTGAGGGGACTTCTTCTCTATGGAATGACGTTGCAGATACCCCAGAGCAGGTAAGCATGTCCCTCCTGAGGGACAAGCCTCCCCCAGACCAAGGTCACCCAGCAGGGGTCCAATAAGGACCATTTATAGTTGAAAGGCTGTCCTGAGGTTCAGCTCCCTCTATTTCCCCTGAAATGTTAGTCCTCTTATATGACTGTGACATTCCAATAAAGATAAATTTTAATAACAAGTTTGGATTAGGAGGTATCAGGAAAGAGGGAAGACCCTATCTGAGGTTTAAGTCTCTTTCAGCTTTTGAGCTGAGGCCAGGCCTCACAGGCTGATGGAGGGTTTCTTTTATTCCTGTCTATGCTAATGCTAACTTTCTTAAGTTCAAAGTCTTTAGCAGTAGATAGCAAGAGGAAGAAAGTTCTGACCTTCAGAGCTGGTGGACCTGTCTCTTTGGGCTGACGCCCTAAAGACCGGCCTTACAGTCCAAACTGCTTCCCTTAAGTCCTTTTGTCTGATGAACATGATCACAGGGATCCAAGTAGAGCACACAGTTGGGAAATTCAGGAATAGAGGCACTTCTAACTACAGACAGGGAGAGAGTTCCTTCCACTTCCAGGGCTAGGAAGGAAGTGCTAGTCACAAGACCAACTGCCCTTCCCAGTTACCCCTTCCCCTGCCAACTGTCAGTCTTGTCAATATCTGCTCTCTAACACTCCAACTGATGTTTGTTCCAACTCAGTAGCAGAAAGTCCAGAACTTGCTTTAGTTTTCCTTTCCATAATCGTCCCCTTTTTTGTTGTGACCTTCCCAAGGTCACTTATTTTTATTATAGTTACCAATCTACTAAATCTAATTTCTAACTACCCTCCAAATAAAAAACTTCCCTCAATTACTCTATCACTATTCTATGCTAACTTTATCTACTCTAAGGAATTCTATGCAGGAAAGTTTGGGTAAGGATAGTTTTAGGGTTTTACAATAAATTCAGTACAATAAATATTTAACAAAACCATTACAAAGAAATTTGAATCTTAGTGTTAATACTACTTACTCTTGCTAAGTTAAACTAAAACAAGCAGTTTTCCTATTTTATATATCTATTATTATTTACAAACTATTATATATATATATATTTCCATTAAATACAATTTCAGAATCAACTTTACAATAAACAATTAAAACATTACTATCTGCAAATGCAGCTTAAGTCTATAGCTATCTATGCTATGTTTAACTTAAATTACTCCTAATATATTCCCTACTTATTATAACTATTATCTAAGTCTCTAGTCCAATCTATAGCCTAATCTTATGTACAACATATATACATACTATGCTAAATATTTACAGACTCTATCACTATGTTACTAACCTAATTATAGTATTATTTATATTTATTTATATATATTATATATAATATATTATTTATAGTGATTATTTACATATAATACAATAATATACATTGTTCCACATCCTGATGTCAGTCAAATAGAAATATCTATTGATCTTTCTATTTGCCTAAGATCTTATGGAACTAACTATATACATATTTACATTTTGCATAAATACAATTTCAGACACTTGTTTATTTAAACAAGGTCTCCCAATATGTCAGTTTGTGATTTTGTGTTTTGTGTGTAACAGTGTTGTGTTGAATTAATACTTATCAAGTTTCTTCAGATTTCCAATTCTCATGTTGACTGATGGATCTCTTCTTTCTTCCAAGTTATGTAATGTTGCATGCTATTTCCCTAATATGTGAAATTAATTTTGTTTTATTATTTCAACACACTCAGTCTTACATATAAGTCTCATTTTCCATCTGTCCTCTTCTTATATAAACAAATTTACAAAGTTCAAAGTCTTAGCTGTCCATTTCAGCTTTTCTTTCTTTGTTTCTTCTCTCTAGTAGCAATTAAACAAATTTACAAAATTCAAAGTCTTAGCTGTCCATTTCAGCTTTTCCTCTTTGTTTCTTTGCTCTAGCAACTTTTCTTGATGCTTTTCCTCTGAGCTGGTTTAAAATCTTTTCCTCTGGGCTGGTTCAATATCTTTTCCTCAGGGATGCTTTTCCTCTGTGCTAGAAAGTTGACTTTTTGCTGTGGCATGCTTGACTGCTGGGATCTTGTCTCGAACATTATGTGTCACTATTGTTTCTTTGTGGTGTACTTTTTGATGTTAATCAGTTTTTGTTTTCATTTCTCAGCACTATCTTTTGTCTAATTATCTTCTATGTCTGTTACAGTGATGTTGAATTTTTCTGGTTTTATGTGGGAATAGTGGAGCCATAAGTCTTTCCCTGCAATTTTTATAGCTGTTGGGGTAGTAAGCAATACTTAATGTGGTCCAGTCCATTTTATGTCTGTATTTGTATTGTAATCCTGGGGTACTATTTGTTGTATCGAGACCATTTCATGCAACTCTGCTATTCTTGTTTGTAAAGCTTGCATATATTTTGTTAACTGACAAGTTAACAAAGAAGTTCTAAGTCAGAGAAAAGAAGGTGTGATAGGATCATTACATTGTTTGCTTCTTCTTCTGTTTCTGTTTTCTATCAGGTATATAATTTTGTTCTACTTCTAATTCAGTGTCTTCTTACTCAAACTCATACTTTTCATAAAGTTCTTCATAATTCTTGACTCCCAATGCTACCAGCATTTCTTCTAATGAGTTTTTGTATTCTATGTCCTGAACTAACTCTTCTGACAGGATCATTTGTTCTTGATTTGAATTGTTAATGTGATCATGTCTCCCACTCTTGTAAAGCTTTGTGATCTTGTGTAAAGTTAGATATATTCATAAGGTTCTTGGTCTTCCTCACTTTCTGAGTCAAATATCATTGTATATAGTGGTTCTGTGTGATTTGTGTCTTGCTCTGACTCTTGCTTGGTGATTCTGTTATGTCTCAAAGATATTAAGAGAAGAATGAAAAGAGAGGGAAAGAGGAATACATAATGGTTGGGAAAGAACAGGGTGGAAAGTGAAGGAAGATTAGGGAAAATTATCTCACATAATCAGGGTGCACAAATAGATATCTCTACAAGCAAAAAGTAAGGAAACAGTTGACCATAACCCACATACATACATACATACATACACATGCTCATGCATTTGGGTGCAGAAATACATTTCACTCAATAGGGAAATAGAATGGAAATAGATGACAGGAGTATTAGAGGGAAGATAGCTTAAGGAATTAATCCTAAGCAAAACAAATTTTAAAGATGTATGAAAATATTTGTAGCTTTTTAGAGAATGGCAAAGAATGGTATATAAATGTGATGGAATACTATTGTGTTGTTTAAAAAAATGATGAAAGGGATGATTTCAGAGAAACTTGGGAAGGCTTATATGAAAATTGATGCAGAGTGAAGTAAAATAGAACCAGGAGAACAATTTACATGACAACAACAATATGGAAAAGACAAGCAACTTTGAAAGAATTGAGCAGTCTGAGCAGCATAAAGACAAACCAAGATTCCACAGGATTAATAATGAAACACACTACCTACCTCCTTATAGAAAGGTTAGGGATAGAGAGCAGAATGAGATAAAAAATGGGATACGCCTCATTCAAGAATTTTTTTTTCTTCACTATACATATTTGTAACGAGTTTGGATGTTTTTATTATTATTATTCTTTCATTCTCACACGGGATAGGAATGGGAAAGAGAGAAAGCTTATTTTTACTGATTAGAAAAGCTTAAAAAAATAAGCTATCACAGATGGAGGGGACGTTAGAGAGTATCCGATCCATCAGTCCTATTGTATAAATTAGGAAATGAGGTACAGAAAGGGAAAGTCATAAGATAACAACAGATTTAGAACTGGAAAGGAACTTAGAAGCTAGCTCATTCAATTCTGGATTTATAGATGAAAAGACTGAAGCCCAGAAAAGAAAGGTCATAAGATTATAGATTTAAAAGTTGAAAGATCATTAAAGGTCATCAATACAATCCTTTCATTTTAGAGATAAAGAACCTAAGGTTCAGATAGGTTAAGTGACTTGCTCAGGGTCACATAGCTAGAAAGCAGATCTTCCTGAATCTAATGAGTTATAGATTCAAGACACTAACCAAAGTGATTTGATCTAAGCATTAGCTCGTAGTTCTCCTGACACCCAACCTAGTACTCCTCCAACCCCACTACAATATACCTGACACTGCTTAAAGATATCCAATGAAAGGAAACCAACTAACTCTATAGGCATCCCTGTCTACATGTGAATAGCTCTCCTTGTTGGGAAAGTTTCCCTGAAAGTAAATTTGCTTATTTGTAACATCTACCCACTAGTCTCAGTTATGCTATCTGGGGTCAAGCAAAGGAACACTAATCTGTTCCTCTAAGGTCCCTTCTAGCTCCAAAACTATGTTCTAGGTGCACAGACCTAGAGCTGAAAAGGACTTTGGTCTTTTCTATCTAATCTACCCCCTCATTTTACAGACAAGACTACCTCCAAGTAATTGAAGATAGCCTGAGAGACAGAAAGAGAAGAGGGGTTAGAGGAGAAGGGAAGGAAGGGATGAAGGAGGAAGGAAGGAAAAAAAGAATATTTTATTAGGCTCTTATTTTGTGCCAAATGCTAAGTTCTAGGGATATAAAAATAAATACAATTCTTACCTTCAGTGCTACCTTTTAATAGAAAAAATTATAAACATAAAACATAAAAGATGATGACCAATTTTGGTCAGAAAAGCTACAGGGATGGTAAGCAAGGCCATAAGTAAATAGACTGACACACCTGGAATAGGAAAATGAAAAAACTGACTAGTTTGTGGTTCCAGAACTAGACTATGGGAATGAAGAGGTTCAAGGTCCTTCACCATCCTAATTGCCTTCCTCTAGAAAGTCTCCAGCTTATCAATGGCCTTCCTATGCAGAACCAATCTTCCAGTCCCTGAGATGAAGAATCCAGTGGGAAAAAAACCAAACCTGAGAGTCAAGACCTTTAGGCTTCAGTTCCAGTCCTACTACTAACTTGCTGTATGAGGGAAAATAAAACACTTTCCCTCTCTTATCTGTAAAATGGTCTCTGGTCTGGAAAATGCCTGAAAATGCTGGCATCCTCTGCTCTATGAAGTAAATGCTGTTAACAGAGTTGGGGTTGGATAGCTTAATGGTCTCAACTCTGATACTACTTCTTTGGTCTTAAACAAATCACTTAATCTTCCTGGGTCTCAGTTTCCTCATATGCAAAATGATAGGATTGACTAGATGGAAAAGAGAGGAGAGAGAGAACATACTCCAGGCTTTAAAATTGGAGGTGGGGGAGAAAACTAAAGGGGCCAGAAAGACTGGGTTTTAGGGACTCCTCCTTTATATCAGCCTACGCCCCAAATCCCAAAGCTACCAGCCAGCAGAAAAGGGGCTTTCTGGGGCCTCTCCCTCAGCTCCTCACCCAGGTGTTTTCCGGCTCCTGAAGCTCTGGAGACTCCACCCAGCACCCAAGAAGGATTTCCAACAGTTAGTGAGAAGCAGCAGGGAGGGGGTGGCCAACTGGAAGGGATCATTTGACTACAGGAGATACCTGGAACTGGGCCCCAGTCTTCCTGGTTGCAAAATCATTTGCATGTGTATCAGGGGTTCCCCAGAGCAAAGCTAGGCTCTCCAGAATGGAATTTGATCTTCCCTACTTTCTATAAGAGTTAGCCAGAGAGCCCCTCAGGAGCTCATGATAAGAGTGGCCAGCATCCCAGGAATTGTAGGGACCTCATTAGATTCGGAATTTCTCCAAGGCTGGGTTTTTTTTCCTTTCTTTCCTTTTTTTTTAAACCCCTTCCTTCTGTCTTAGAATAACACTAAGTATCAGTCCCAAGGCAGAAGAGTGATAAGGGCTGGGCAATTGGGGTTAAGTGACTTGCCCCAGGTAATGTCAGGCCAGATTTCAAAGCCAGGACCTCCTATCTTCAGGCTTGGCTCTCTACTCACTGAGCCACCTAGCTTATTGACTAACTGACCTGGAAAAGAGAGAGTCCTTAGTGAGTCAATTGCTTCTTACAGTTTAAAGGGACCTCAGAGGTCCAATTCATACCTGAAAAGGAATTTTCTTAAGTAGCATCTTCAAGTCATCTTTCAGCTTCCACTTGAATATTTCTAAGGATGAGGAGCTTATTACCAGTTCAAGTGGGAATTGGAAGGAGGGAGCCCCAAGGGGTTGCTATACCTTCCAAAAGCATTCGGCTCTTGGACTGATGAGTTCTTTGGGATTTTCCCTTCCCTGCTTCCTCTCCACCCTTCCAAATCCTCTTGCCTCTTCTGAGAAGCCTTTCATGACTACTCCAACACAAAGTTAGTTCTTTCTCCACCAACCTTCCATGATTTTTTAAAATTGTGTGCCTTTGCGGACATCCACATGCCTCAACGGATAGAGAGCAAGGCCTGGAGATGGGAGGTCATGGGTTCATACATTCTAGGTGTATGATGCTGGGCAAGTCATTTAACCCCAATTATCTAGTCTTTACCTAGTAACCTTTCTAAAAGAGAAGTCATTTGGAAAGCAGGAATTGTTTTTGCCTATATTACACAGTGCTTTGAGTATAGTAGATGTTTGTGGGATCTGGCTGAATTTACTAGAATGTGGTTTGGGGAAATGTCTCCGAATACAGGCATTTGCTGAGAGAGTGACAGAGGTCACCTATAATGTGAATGGTCACATACGTGTGTATGTGATAACAGACATTGCTGTTATTTTTATACAGTTTTAATAGTTATTCTTGTGGTGTCCAACTCTTCATGATACCATTTTGGGTTACCTTGGCACAGAAACTGGAGTGGTGTGCCATTTCTTTCTTCAGCTCATTTTACAGATGAGGAAACTGAGGCAAAAAGGATGAAATGACTTGCCCGGTCACATAGCTAGGAGGTGTGGGAGGCTAGCTTTGAACTCAGGAAGATGAATCTTCCTCCAAGCCCAAAGCCCTATCTACTGCACCACCTAATTGCTCCCCTCCCCATTTTTTTCTCAGAAGATCTCCCATATATGTTTGTTGAATAGCATTTAAAAGTAAACCTCATGCTCCTTCCCCAAGGCATCCCTCTTTATTTTTTGTTGTTTAGTGGTTCCAGGGTTTCAGCCTTGTCTGGCTCTTCATGCCATTTGGGGTTTCCTTGGCACAGATACTGGAGTAGGTTGCCTTTTCCTTCTGATTTTCTAGATGAAGAACTGCAGCACATGGAGTTAAGTGACTTGCCCAGAGTCACACGGAGGCAATAAGGGTCTGAGGCAATATCTGAACTCGAGTCTTCCCAATTCCAGGTCGGGTTCTCTATCCACGGCTCCATCTAGCCCCTACAATAATTCCCCTCCTTTTGACAAAGGAGGAGACTGAGGCTCCAGAAGCCTGCTTTTCCCACTAACCTTCGCTGGCTGTCCCCGACTACAGGGGAGAGTGTGTAAGCTAAACGGGAGTGGACTAAATGCCTCCCGGTACCTGTAGGAAGAGACAGGGCAGGCTCAAAGCACGAAGGAATTGAGATGTTCCCTAATCCCCTCCCCCCCTTCATTTTACAAATCAAGACCCAGAAGCCTAGAGGGTTCAAAGAGCTCACCCCAGGTTTTGAACTAAGGCCGTCTGAACCCTGGGTCTCGCACTCTTTATCCATTCCATAACTGTTTCTCCACCCCAACTCCTATAGGCCTCAAAACTGCATGGACGTAGAAGGGACGCCAGGTGTGGTCAAAGCCAGCTGCCCCGTGGGCCCGCCTTCCCCCTTCCCCACTTCCTCTTCCTTGGCCCTAAACCCACGTGGAAGCCGTACTCCCCGGGGGCTGGTGGAGCGGTTGCTGGAACAGAACCAGGTGGCTCCGGCCCTCAACCTAAAGTCGACCTGGACGCCCGGATAGCCCCAGAGGTGAGGGAGGCTGCGGGGTCGCCAGACAGAGGGGCTAGGGGAGAGAGGCGTGTCTGAGGTAGGGCGGGGAGGATCCGCCTGGCCGGAGAAAGGGGAGGAGCAGGAAGGGGCGGTGGCGCCGACGGCTCCGCCTCCCACATCCCCTCCTCTGTCGGGCCGGCCAGCCGCCACCTCCTTCTCCTCCTCCTCCTCCTCCTGCTGAAGGGCTGTAGCTGCCGCTGCTGCTCCGGCTTTCCGCGACTTCGAAACCGCCGCCACCTGCCGGGACTTGGCCGTCCCCCGGTATAAAGCCCCGGGGACGAGTCCTGCCCAGCAGTCGGACCCCCATGGAGACACGGCTGGGGACAGCGCACGGCCGGGTAGGAAGATCACGGCGGCGAGGAGGCGGGAGGGAGGGGGGAACGCGCCTGGATGGAGTGTTGCGGCCGGGGTGTCTTGCTCCCCAGTTTGGGCCCTGAGCACTCCCTCTCCCAACTTAGCCGAAGTTGTAGCGAAAGTAGGGACTGAGACCGGAGGGGTGAAGGGGAGGCGGGGACAGCTGTTGTCCATCTCCGAGCTGGGCCTGGAGAGGAAGTCGGAGAGAGTACGGCCCAGGAGTGGGGTGCGGTGGGTGGGGTGGACTCCCCCATGACGGAGATTAGCGTGGATCAGATGGGATTTTTCTCTTCTGTGCCGTACCCCACCCCACCCCCCGCTCTCACTTCCCTCGAAAGTTTCCTACCTACTTTTCTGCCCCTTCAGCAGTTTTAGAAACTTCCCTCTCGTGGGTGCCCAAGCTCCGTGACCTTGGCAGTGCCACGGAACCGTTGTTTGCAGCCTGAGTCTAAGGAACAGGCTTGGTGGCAAATCCCACCCCACCCCCTTCTCCTTTCCCCTCCCGGCCAGCATTCCCCCTCCCAGAGTGAGGCTGGGGCCCTGATCTGCGCGGGGGGGGGGGGGGGAGAGGGACCCTAAAATAATGAGGTCGCCCCTTCTCCCACATCCCTAATCTGCCCAGGTTATCTGGTCCCTCCCTCACCCTTCTCCCAGTTAGTGGGGTGAGAAGGCAGAAATAAAACTGGAACCAGCTGCCCAGGGCCAGTGGGAGGGATGGTCTGGGAGTGCTCCCCTTCCCCCAATCAGAAGAGGCTCGTCTGGGGCCTCCGGCTCAGGAGCCTATTGGAGAGGCGAGACAGAAAGGGAGGCGGGGCTTTTACGGGCTCTGCATAGCCGACCTCAGTTTCCCTAGCAGTATGATGGCCAAGAGGTCAGAGGGTTTGGATTTCACAGAATTACTAATTCTCAAAACGAAGGGGAAAAAACCATCTGGTTCCTTCCTTTAGAAAGGAGGAAACTGTGGCTCAGGGACAGGGAGTGAGGGGGCCAAACTGTACTACAAGTCAGTGGCAGAACTGAGATTTGAACCCAGGGCTCCCAACCTCAGGCCAGAGTTTTTCCTGTTACACTAGGTTGTCCACAAGAGGAAGCCTGAGTAAGTTCCAGACACTTTTTATTTCTTAACTCCATCCTCTACACTTACCCCCCAGACTAAACATTTGCTTGGTTGGTTCACAGAAACTGGAAGGAACTGGAAGGAACTTAAGCCTTCAGGGAGAGAAGGATGAACATGGACTCCAGGGGCCTCATGGCCCTTACTCCCCAAAGTGAGGGACCTGCCAAGCAAGCCAATCCTGCCATGAATCTTTCAACTACCCAGGAGAATGCAGCTCTCGGGCCCACCAGCCTGACCCCCCATCCCAGAGGTCGAGGGAGCCCCCAAACCAGCCGGTCTGGCTCCCCACACAACAGAACTGGGATGGTGGCCCCAGAGCTGGGCCAACCAGAAGTAGTGGATGATACTGAGCTACAGATGAAAGTGGACTTCTTCCGGAAACTGGGCTACTCATCCGGGGAGATCCATGGGGTCCTCCACAAGCTGGGACTTCAGGCTGACACCAACACGGTCCTGGGTGAACTGGTAAAACACGGGCCAGCCACAGATCGGGAGACTCCATTGGATGGGCCCCCAGAACCTCCACTGGTGCCCCGAGGTGGAGGGACCCCAAAGGTACCCTCCTCGTGCTCTCTACCTACTGAGGACAAGGAAGTCAGTAACTTGAGACCAGTGGTCATCGATGGGAGCAACGTAGCCATGAGGTTTGTTCATTTACTCAGGGTTTTCATTTTGTCTCCTCCTCTTCTGTTCCCCTGGTAGTTTACTAGGAGCTTGTAATGAAATAAGGACTGGTGTCTGGGACCCTCAAAGGCAGTCCTATAGTCAAATTTTAGTTTTAGGATTATCCTGATTACACAAGCAGGAATAATGGGGCAGGGCTTTTTTTTTGTGTGTGGGGGTCTTTGAATCAAACATTAATTATTTGCCAAGTATAGTTCACCTTCCTGATGTGAATGGGTATCCAATTCAATCATCACTAAGGCACATTCTACCATCTAGAATGGTACTTTTCTCAAAGGAGGATAAAAAGTCATCAATGGGCTCCTCCCTGGGTGAAAATTACAAGGGAAGAATGGTTTACTTATCTCTAAAATGGCATTAAGTCCAGAAGAATGTGGAGTCCATAGGAGCTCTGAGGTTCCAAGTGAGGAAACACAAACTCCATAATCTCTCTGTGAAAATATGGACTAGAAGGTAGGGTACCAGGCTTGGAGTTGGGAAGATCTGGGTTGAAATTGCAATTCTTTATAGTTATTAGCTAATATGGCCATGGGAAAGTGATTTAACCTTTGTGAGGCTCAATTTTCTTGCCTTTGACAAACAGTAAAACTGTTGATGCTAAGATATCCTTTTTCCCTCAACTGGGGGGCAGAGGTGCCCCTAACTCTTTGCCCACCGGGACCTAAACAAAATAGTCAATTTCTAGCCTGTGGCAGAGGTGGGCCAAGTACTTGGGCCTCAGGTGAGCCAGTGACTCACCTGCCCCTCTGACTCAGGGGACTGTCCCTGCCAGAGCCCTGAGCCATGAAGAAGATGCTACCTGGAGCTGGCTGGGGACAGTACCTTCTAACATGAGAGCCTTGGGCTCAGAAAGGAGCAGCCCTGTCTGGGGGAGAAGGTTTACAATAGGGGACCCTTCCTTCTTAGAGCAAGGACTGGGGAAACAGCAAGTTCTAATGAGTTTCCAGCCTTTCTGTCCACCTAGGGGGCTGGGAGGAAGGAGAAAGGACACAGTAGTCCTAGAGGTATTTCAGGGAAGTCCTGGAAAACGGGTCAGACTGGAGGCCGAGCCTTCCCTCTTAGCTAGTTGGAACAAAGAGCCTGGTGTCTGGAGAGGAAAAAGGTCAGAGGTCAGTTTAAGGGGACAGGAAATCAGTGGCTTGGAAAGAGTCTAGAATAGCAAGGAGAGCCTGAGATTAGGAGTCAGAAGACCGGAGTTCCAACCATGGTTCTAGCCATGACTCCCTGTGACCTTGGACAATTTCCTTCCCATATTTGAGTCTCAGCTTCTTCCTCCTTGAAGATGAAGACCATGGAACTAAGTGATCACTGAAGTCCTTTTCAGCAGACCCATTGTAAATCTCAGGGGTTGCTATGCAGTTTTAAAAAATTGTTTTTTAACTAAAAACAGGAGGGAGTTTCTTGAGGGTTAGGAGAATGAGACACTCCAGATTTAGGAAGTTAGAGAGTGACAGGGAAACAAAGGCAGAAGGGAAGGATCAGAGGATCCTACAGACGCGATTTTTGAGACTCCTGGGCTTCTGCCTCCAAGTTCAGTGCTGTTACTCAGTGAGATCCTTATGGGCCTGGCCAGAAAGAAGAAGGGAATAGCTAGGGTGGCCTTGGATTCTGGGGAACTCAAACCTCTCAGCTTTCCTCACTCTTAACAATTCCTGGCACAGCCAGGGTCAAGTCCAATTCCAAGCTGGGTTTGGGGCCACCTAGGAAGTTAGGGGTAATATTTCTGAGAAGTCACAGGGACTGTGGTTTAGGGTCTGGTGGTTAGTCCTGACCTCTAAGGGCTCTTGACCTTCCTCTCCCTGTCACAGCTCCACTCACTAATAGCTACTTGTGCCTTCATAGCTGGTGTCCAAGGACTTGGAGAGTGAGGGGGTTGGAATCTGTTTGGATGATGGGGCTCTCTAAAGTGGGAAGAACGCTGTGGAAGCTGTCTGGGTCAGTATTATTTTGGGATCAGTAGGGATCTCTAGGTGCTATGAGTGTGTACCTCTGTGTATGGCATCCCAACATAGTACCTTGTCTAAGTAGGTATGGAATATATGAGGATGTGGGCTTGGATTAAGAGTTATCATCCTGGATTTGGAATGGGGGGGCCTGGGTTCAGATCTCCATTCCCTCCCACTCCCCTGGGTGATGCTGGGCAATTGGGGGGCCTGTTTGGCCCTCTATTTCCTGATTATCTAGAAAATGAGGGGTTTGAACTCCATTATCAGGTCCACAAGACTTGCTAGTATTGTGGGAGCCTTTGTATTCCTATCCTCAGCCGCCAGCCTGGCACTGAGGAAGCCCTTAATAAGTGAGCTATTGATTAGTTGGCCCCAAATCCATGAGCCATCTATTTATATACCCTTGGAGGATTAGAGGGGTGGTGCCTTAGGGTCCCATAAGTGGGGCGGGGGTGCCAGTATCTAAGATAGACTGAAGGCAGAGTTGGGGCCAGGAAGAGAAGTTATCTCTGCTGCTTAGCTTGAGTGTCCATTGAGCTGGGACCACAGTGTGTGTGTAGGGGGGGGGGGGGGGGGGGGAGGATAGGACACAGGGAATCCAGCTGGGCCCAGCCCTGGGAGCCATGCGGAATTGGAGAGGAGAAACACCACGGGTCAGGCCTGGCCCGGACCACAGTCCCCTGCTGGCTGGGGCTTTCATTGCTCCCCAGGAGGGGAATTCCAGCCCTGACTTCCTGTATTGGCTGTGTTGCAAACCATGTCCCTGCCCCGCCTGACTACACCCCCCTCCACCCCCCACTCCTCCAGCTCCCCCACCATATGCAAATCGGGTGGAAATTAACCTCTCATTTCCTTCTAAGGGAATTTTCTTAGCCTGTTGCCAAATCAGATTACCTGGGGAGGGCTTCTTCTCTCTCTTCCCAGGGGATTCTGGGAAAGCCTGCCTGGCTATCCCCTTCCCATGCCTACCTCCTCAGCTCCCCATTCCCCCCAAGGCTTAGGAGCCAGCAAATTAGAGGGAAAAAAAGGCTTATATTAAACAGTAAAAGTTGGGAATGAGGCCACCACTTGGGTGGGAAGGAAAACACATGTCCCTAGAACACAGATTGAGCTAGAAAAGACACATTTTGGTTCAAATGGCATTTTTCAAGTGCTTACTGTGCACTGGACCCTGTGCTAGGCCTTGGGGTTTGGGATAGAGGAAATGGCATTTTTCAAGTGCTTACTGTGCACTGGACCCTGTGCTAGGCCTTGGGGTTTGGGATAGAGGCTTAACCTGTGATGTCTTCCCTAGGGAACTCCCAGGATGTCCCCTTTGCCAATGCCAGTCAGCATCTTCTGCCACCCACAGACTCAGACAGTTGCCCAGGGCATGGAGAAGTTAGTGCCTTTACCATCCTGGCCATATAGCTAGCATGTATCAGAGAAGGGATTTGAATCCAGTCAGATTGCTCTTGGCTTCTAGGATGCAAAGACAAATATCACTTACATGATGGGAGACTGGGAAATTAAGCCTTCAGGTTGGGCACCTTCTGGGGATGGTGGAGTGACTGTGCTTTCCTTCCCCCTGAATTTCCTGCCCTCCCCTAAAAACTGTTTTGGCTGATTGTCTTGGTATTCTTTTTTTGTACTTCTCAAGATTTCATACTACCACTTGATTCCTCTGAAAGAACGAAGAATGGAGGATTCTTTGGGATTCTAACTGCCTTCTGTGGAAGAAGGGGAGAGGAAGACAGAGAAGGCAGTTAGAGATAGAGGGCAAGGGAAAAGGAATCTTAGGTCATTCAAAGTCTTCTGGCCATTTTACATGTAATTGAGGGGAGGGGAAAGATTATTAAAAAGCTAAAAAGAAAGCAAAACAAAAAGTCATCTGCCAGAGCCTCCATTGGGAATCTCTTTAATGGACCATGACCAGAGAGAATCTAAGGGAGGTGGGGTGCCATCATGGGTACTGCCTCCGCACCTCCTGAGATCTCTGTCTAGATGTTGGGGGAGAGAGATGGGTGAGTAATCTTCCAAGAACAAGCTCCCCATGGTTTTATAGCTAGAGCCATAGACCTCAATTTCAGGAGAGGCACAAGCCAAGACTCCGTGTCCACCCTCTGAGCAGGGGTGTATGTGTGTGTTGGCACGTGTCTGTCCCCACACCCACATGGGGCCTTTCTGACGTGTTTATACATGTGGGTAAAGAGTGCAGAGTAGGTTGAGTATTTTGCCTTAGAGCTGAGGAGGTCACCAGCTGTTTGAGATCCCTAGGAAGAGTGAATGGGATTGCTACCCATTGTCTCATCCTGCCCACCTACCACCACCCCCAAAACACAGCAGCAGGAAGTAGGGAGATGAAGGTGTGTGTTACAACTAGGCCAGCCAGCTTCCAGGAAACTTCCTATGAGTAACCTCACTAAGCCTAGAGAGGGAAAGAGAAACAGAGAGAGGGAGAGCTCAAGGAAGAGAAAAAGGGAAAAGGAGAGATAGAGAGAATGAATGAGTGTGCACAAATATTCAATATGTAGTCATTCACTCAACCAAATGAATACCAGCCTTATAGTCAAAAACTGGATTCCAGGTCTTACTCTTAACACATACTTGGCTATGGGTGATTCTGGGCAAATTACCTAATATCTGGGGGTATGTCCCCAGGCAGTTCTGTAAAGGTCTGGTCAAATTAGCAAGCATTTATTAGGACCTACTGTGTGCCAACCATTGTGTTAGGCCCTGGGGTTACAAACAAAAGCAAACACAGTCTTCTGCCCTCAAGGAGTTCACAGTCTAAATGAAGGAGAAGCATGCAAACAACTGTATAGATGACATCAGCTGGAGATAATGAACTGAGAGAAGGCACTAGAATTAAGGGGGATCAGAAGAGACTTCTTGCAGAAGGTGGGGCTCAAAGGAAACCAGGATATAGAGATAAGGAGGGAAGATTAAGACTAGTAAATTAGTTACCCAGCAGCTGCCATCCTGAATTAGTAGAAGGAGTTTTGAAATCACAGGGAGGTGGGGGGGAGGTCCAGAATGGAAGGGGGAGTTTTCTTCTCTTTCCTCTACATCAATTGCCCACAGTCCCAGAAAGGCTCCGGTGAAAAGTACCCACCACCATATCTACATTCTGATCTCTCTGGGGCTCAATGCTATTTCTCTTCAGCTTTCTAAAACTGGGTCCAAAGTAAATGGTATAATGGGAAGAGTCCTGGGCTAAAAGTCAGGAGATCTCTGTTATAGTCTCAGCCCTCCCATGATCCAATCTCACAAGTGTGACCTGGAACAAGTTACTTGATGTCTCTAGGCCTCAACTTCATGCTCTCTAAAAACAAGGGATCGGACTAACTAATCTCTTTCTAGTTGGTTCCTTCCTGGTAAATCAGGTTTAGAACACTTAGAAGGAGGATGTGATAAGCAAAGGACACAGAAAAAGGAGAGAGGGGCCAAGAAAGCAGGAAAAAGAAACATATTCCTCCCCAAGGAGGGTTTCCAGTAGAGAGGAGATAGAACTGGTGTGGGATTCTTGATTCCCCCACAATTCCCCCAGAGCTCAGGAAAAAAAAAAACCATTGGGGTCAGAGAACATTAGGGTCAGAAGGGACTTTGGGGGCTTCATTTTTCAAAGAGGACTTGGGTTTAGAGAGAATCCAGGCTGACCCAACTAGTAACAAATGGGTCATTCCTTGGCCTCAGCCTCCTAGTACTTATCCTTTCTGGACAACTTTCTGGACAGCTTCCTCATGCCCTAACTGGGGGCTCTCTTCCCTCCACCCCTTTAGCTGCTTTTTGGGTTAATTTTGGGCTTAGTTGGGAGGAGAGTGGGCAGGCGGACAGACGCCCCAGAAATGGGAACATCCCCGACAGGATGTGGTTTTTCAGCGGCACTGCCTTCTTTACGTAAGATTACTCTGTCTGATTTTGCCAGATGTATGAGTTCTGAATTCTCATTTGGAATAGAGAGGGAGGAGGGGCCAGTGGGGCCAAAGAGTTGGCAGCCTGGACCTCCCACCCGCAGTCACCAAGGCCCTTGATTGCCTGGAAACTCTGCCACCTGGAGTTCATGCTCAGCTAGGTCTGGTTACATGGCAACCGTAGGGTACTGAATCGACAAGGAGGACACAGTTTACCAGACCCTTGTCTCCTGATTGCTTGCCTAGTCATGCAGTACTAAGGTGAAAAGGCTTTATTTAGGCACAATGGCACTGTTTTTCCACTGAGAGGGGAAAAATAGGGATCACTACCCCCAATCTATAAACTGAGAGTCTGAGGCCCAGAGAGAGTACCAAGGAGAACCCAGATGTCTAGTTATCCCATTCCAAGCCTGTACTAGGTATTACAACCCACCCCACCCCACCCCTCCCCCAACCTCTAGCTTAGAATAGTTTACTTAGAGCAGGGCTTCTTAACTAATTTTATGTCCTGGACCCTATGGTCTCCTGCTCAGAATAATGTATCTAAACACAAAATGCATAGGATTATAAAGGAAACCAATTATATTGAAACATAGTTCTCAGAATATTGTTTTTAATTCATGGCCCCAAGTTATAAAGTGATAACTGCATTGGTCTATCAGCAAGCATTTCTTAAACTCTTTCTATAGACCAGGTACTATGCTGAATGCTGGGGATACAAATACAAAGAATGGGGTAAATTCCTTCTTACAAGGAGCTAAAAATCTAACAGGGAAGCAAGGTTATATACTGTATGAGTATTTACAGACATACATAAATATAAAGAGAGTAGATATAAGAAAAATAGATACAAATAAGGAGAACCTGAAGGAGATTTCTCTCTTCTAAGTTATGGTCACTGGGGTCAGTTTATTGGGTGGCAAAAGGTTTCCAAAGCTGAACTTCTTCATTGTCCAAATTCTCCTGCTACTTCACACCTGTATGACTTTATGATACACATCTCTTAATCTGCCCTAGTTCTCAGATTCCTCCTCTATAAAATAATTTAGACTTATCTGTCATGGATAGAGTTAGACTTTGAATCAAGAACAACCTGGATTTAAATTTTGCCTTAGATACTTATTACCCCAGACAAGTTACAAATATGATTTCCTCCTCTTTAAGCTGAAGGCGTGAACTAAATTATTTCTGTGGCCCATTTTATTCTGGAGCTATGATCCTAAGACCTTTTGTTTCAGCATGGTGAGCCTCCTCTCCACCAATTCTTAATCCTACACCCCTGGCCAGAGATCTTGCTGGTGAGGCTCTTCATTTAGCCAGGCTGGCTCTCAAGACAGCTGACACACTCAGATCCTTTTCAACCTAGATACTGGGGAGATTGACTTCTGCCAGCAAAGTCTCCTAGAGCCAAGGTTCTGTTGGGGCAATGGAGGAAGACTCAGTGGAGGGTTAAAGGAAATGACAAAAGCACCATTTCTTAACCCCTCTTAATTCCAGTGTCTTCCCTCTATTAATTATTTCCTATTCATCTTGTCTACAGCTCACTTTGTAAAAATCTGCTTGCTTTTGGGCTTCCCAATAAGATTCTAAGCTCCTGGAGGGCAGGGACTTGTCTTTCGACTCTTTTTGTATCCCCTGGTCTTACTTAGCACAGTGTCTGGCACATAGTAGGTACTTAATAAATGTTTGTTGAATCGAATTTAACTTTCAGTCTGAAAGACCAAATGATCACTGTCCCCAGCAGGGATATTTGAGTCCCTAAATGCCTTAAGTCAGACCTGCTATTCTTCCCCTAGCCATCCCTGGACTAGTCTGAGTCAATCTTCCCCCAGCCTTGTGGTAATAGCTGGGGCCTCGGTGCTAAAGTATGGAGTTTATTTAAAGCTAAATGATCTTGTTCCCTTTGAAGCCTTCCAGGAGTAGCTTACTCAGTCTCACTGCCCTGACCTTCATTTCTAACTTGAGATAGAGATTTGGGGAAGGAGGGTTCAAGTCATTTGTCTACTTAGACCTTTGAATTATAGCTTCAGGATTGTAAAGGACTTTAAAGAGATAAATGCACACACACACAGTGTTTAACAGATGGGGAAACCGAGACCCAGAGAGGGGGGGAAATGCCTTTCTTATATTCATACAAATCATAGTCAGAGCCGGGACCCAAAACCCAGATCTCTCTTTAAAAAAAAAAAAACACCTTCTAGGGGACAGCTGGATGGCTCGGTGGATTGAGAGCCAGGCCCAGAGACCGAAGGTCCTGGGTTCAAATTTGGCCTCAGGCACTTCCTAGCTGTGTGACCCTGGACAAGTCACTTAACCCCCATTGCCTTAACCCTTACCATTCTTCTGCCTTGGAACCAATACACAGTATTGATTCTAACTAAGATGGAATGTAAGGGTTAAAAATAATAATTAATTTAAATAAATAAATAAAACACCTATCTTAAAATACTAATATTAGCATTATTATTATTTATAGTAAGTATAATTACTAAGTATTAGTTCCAAGGGAAAAGAGCAATAAGGGGTAGGCAACTGGCCTAAAATGACTTCCATGCTAAAGGTAACAGAGCCAGGAAGTGTCTGAGGCCAGATATGAACCTAGAATCTCCTATCTCCAGGCCTGACTCTATCCTTTGAGCTAACTAGCTGCCCCAAAAGCCAGATCTCTTGACTTCCAGTTGTAGAATTCTAGAATTTCATTAAATGGCATTTTTAGAACTGAAACCATTTAGTTGATAGTACTAACAGGTAACTCCCTTGGGCCTTCTGGCTCTTGCATTCCATCCCAGTTTCCCATAGCACCACCAGCAAGGACTTCCCCTACTACCCTATCCCCCTCCAAAGTGAGGAAACACTCAGTAGTCTGGCAACTCCCCATGGGGTCAGGCATAACTCGCTGCAATCATTTAGAGAAACCATTTCGTTCAGTCCCTTCTTTTTATAGATAAAGAGGACTAAAAGAGGAGGAAAGGGTCTTAGCAAACTTATATCAGAATCAGAGCTAGAGACCTGATCTCTTGGTCCATCTGGAGAAATATGAGGTCCTGGAAGAAAAAAATACTTGTATTTGTGTAAGGCTTGAAGGTTTGTAAAGTGCTTTACAATATTATCTCTTTTGATTTTCACAATAGGTGCTATTATTATCCCCATTATACGTATGAGAGAATTGAGACAAACAGGTTAAGTGACTTGCACATGGTCAGTAAGTGTCTGAAACCAAATTTGAACTCAAGTCTCCTTGGTTCCAGGTCCGGTGCTATAGTCCACCTAGCTGTCACAGGTAGATGATGTAGCTGTAGGTAGAGTTTAGGTAGTAGTCATAGATTTTCAAAATTGAAATGTGGTACCTCAGAGATTATATATTTTGCCTAAGAGGAAATTGAAGCCCAGAAAGAAGCATCTTGCCCAAAGTCAGTCAGATATTAGGTAGCAGAGCTGGGTTTCAGACTCCAGAGTATCGGACTCCTCTTTTCCACTTTGCCACACTGCCCCAGGTGGGCACAGAAACTAAGTCACTATGTTCCTTCCCCCCACCTTAAGACTGTGTTGCAAGCTGTGCCTGACCCTGTGGGGAGTGGGTGCTGCCAGATTCCTGAGTGTTTCCTCACTTTCGAGGGGGATAGGGCAGAAGGGGAAATCCCTGCTGATGGCACTATAGGAAACTGGGGTGGAATGTGAGAGCCAGAAGGCCTCAGGGAGTTACCTGTTAATACCCAATGCTTCTCATTCCTCAGATGAAGAAATTGAGGCCCCAGGAGGACAGGCAGTAACTGTGCCAGGCCAAGCCTCTCCCTTCCTCTCCATTGAGGCACCAGGAAGACAAGCAATAAGTGTGCCAGGCCAAGCCTCTCTGGCCTGATAAAAATTGAACCCTGTGTCATATGTCACTTGTTTTCACCCTGTGATTTCCACCCTCCCTCTAGCCATGGAAATAAAGAAGTTTTCTCCTGCCGGGGCATCTTGCTAGCAGTGAACTGGTTCCTGGAGCGCGGCCACTCCGATATCACGGTTTTTGTGCCCCTTTGGAGGAAAGAGCAGCCACGTCCTGATGTGCCCATCACAGGTAAGGGACTAGAAGGCCTTAAGCCTCTGGAAGGATGTGGGGCAGGATAGGCCTTGTCATTGCAGTTTGGCTTGCTGCATGGGGGCTGTGAGGGAGAGGGAAGGATGGATGGACTGGTAGCTGCAGCCCCTGGCCACCCACCACCCTGTCAAGGTCATCATCATGATTCTCAGTGAGGATCAGCAGGTCTTATTAAAGGTTTACAGAGTGCTTCCATGAGGTCAGTAATGAAGGCATCCCATTTTACAGATGAGACACCGGATTCCCCTGGGGCCACACAGCTAATATGAGAGGAGGAGTTGGGACTCCCAACTCAGATGGGGCTCTTGACAAGCTGAGGACCTCAGCCATGGGGGACTTCCCAGCTTGGGACAAACCCAGCGCTCCCATACTGCGTACCACAGCCAAAGAGAGATGGCTTTACTGAACTGAGAACCCCTTGAGAGGGGATAGTTCTCTTTTTTCCCCCCTCAAAAAAAGCATCTTATGAATCCATTTGAACTGAAACAAACCTTGGTGTTTTTGAAAGCTACTGGGTCAGAATGAAACCAGAGGGCCCAGATACTCTTTGCATTGAGCTAGCATTTAAGTCAGTTCAACTCCCCAGCAGGTGGAATCATGGCTTTGGGGCCTGAAGGGACTTGAGAGGTCATCTAGGCTGGCCCCACCTGTTCCCCGCTCCCCAGGTCCATCACTGTCCAGATCAGGATGCCAGGACCCAGAAAAGAACCTATTCTCCTAGTGGTCAGATTTGATGGGATCTTGGAGGACAGCTGGGCTAACCCTGATGGTTTTAGACCATGAAACGGAGGCCAAGAGCTAGTAAACAATAGAGGCAGTTCAAGACCCCAGTTATTCTGACACTAAAATCCAGCATTTTTTCCCCTTGCATCTTCCATTGTCTTACTTCTACGGGGAAGGCTATACAATGGCGTAAATAGAGTCCTGAGCCTGGAGTCAGGCATGAATGAGTGAGTGAGTGAGTGAGTGAGTGAGTGAGTGAGTGAGTGAGTGAATGAATGAATGAATGAATGAATGAATGAATGAATGGCAAGCATTAAATACCTGCAGTGTACCAAGAGGTACACTAAGCAGTGGGGATATGGCAGGCAAGTAAGGCAGCAATCTTTGCTCTCAAGGAGGTAACACTTTAACAAACCAAGATGATGTAGATTCAATCCCCCCTTTGACTTAACTAGTTAGAAAGTGAGCAAGCCCCTTTATCTGGCTGAGCCTCGGTTCCCTCATCTGTGAAGGCGATTGTGTGAGATGAGACGGGAAAGGGCTTCCTGCCCCTCGTTATTCGGCAGTCAGCCTGAGGAGGGGGAGGAAGGAGCTGCCCCCTGCAGCTGGGGCTCCAGAATCCCCGGGGCAGAAGGGGCAGGCCGGCCAGCCAGTCTGTCCTACAGTCGTCTCCCATCTTCTGCAGATCAGCACATTCTTCGAGAACTAGAGAAGAAAAAGATCTTGGTATTCACGCCATCCCGGCGCGTCGGGGGGAAGCGGGTCGTGTGCTATGATGACCGCTTCATAGTGAAGCTCGCGTTTGAGTCCGACGGCATCATAGTGTCCAACGACACCTACAGGGACCTGCAGTGTGAGCGGTTGGAGTGGAAGAGGTTCATCGAGGAGCGGCTGCTCATGTACTCTTTCGTCAACGATAAGTAAGTGCGTCCCTCCGCCTGCCTGCCGGCCTGCGGGAGAGGGAGGGCCAGTCTCTGGGTGGTCAGCTTAGTTCAGACATTGGTAAAACACAGCCCCTGTGCCAGGAATTGGAGATACAGAGCCGAAAAGACTACCTGGTAGTCAGGAGAAGCCACAAAGTATATTCAGACTACAAAGTAATCTCAAGAATGGGAGAAAGGGTCTTTTACAAGAGCTCCGCTATGGCAGAAACCAGGGTTGGAGAGAAGTGAGCAGGAGGGGAGGGGGTCAGGCATGGGGCACTGAGCTGGAATGAGAGGCCCCCTGCTCTTCCCTGGGCCCGTAAGGTCTGGGGAGGAGTGGCTGTCAGTTCATCAGAGCAGCCCGAGTCATGAAAGGAAGACCGGGCACGATGAGGCAGGCAGGCAGGAGGCAGCAGGTTCAGTGGCCCAGGATGTGGGCCCAGCCTGGGTGTCGGAGAGCTTTGGACCGGTGCTAGCTTTGCTTCTTAGTAGCCAGGTGTCTTGGGACCCATCCCTTCCCCTGCCTGGGCCTGTTTCTTCTGCTTAAGTAAGGCAGATTGGTCTCCAAGGCCCCTTCTAGCTCCCCTAGCCCACGTCCTGACATACACCTGCACACACATGCCTGCCAGCATCCCATCTCAGGCGCCCTGGACACCAGGAATGATGGGAATGAGAAGGGGCAGCCTCTGCACAGAGCACCGGTCCCACAACTTGGGCCTTGCATACCTCTTCTCTTTGGGGGCCCTCTAGGCCTGGAGCTGAACCCGGGATTTGGGTTTCACCAGGGACTAAGACTTCCTCTTGCTTTTGACAGGTTCATGCCACCTGATGACCCCCTTGGCCGACACGGGCCCAGCCTGGATAACTTCCTCCGGAAGAAACCTCTGGTGCTTGAGCACAAGAAACAGCCTTGCCCCTACGGTAAGCGGCCCCATTCCAAAGTGAGGTCTCCTCTACCCTGACCTGCACTTAACCCACATCCCAGCAGCCTCCCAAGTGTCTGGTATTGGGAAAGCCCTAGATTGAAGGGTCAGGGAACTGGTCTTGCTTGTGACTCCTGGCTCTGGTTCTCCTGGGCCAGATGACTTCAGGTGAGTCCCATCCTTATAGTGGGCTTCAGTCTCCACCTCCATCAGGTGCTAGGTGGTCTTATCATGGCTGCGTTCCTGGAGAAGTCACCATCAGCTCCCTCTGCTCTGCCCTCTCCCATTCAGATAGGGATGCCATAGATTTGTCCAGTGGAGATAATGGTGCCGGGTCAGAGGCTGGCACTAGCGAGCTGAGCAGTGAAAGCGAATGTAATGATTATCAGCAGGGCACCTTCTCCCGAGTTTCCCCCAGCCCAGCTCACCCCCACGATTCTCCTCACAGGGAAGAAGTGTACATACGGGATCAAGTGCCGGTTCTACCACCCAGAGAGGCCAAGCCGGCCCCAGCGCTCAGTGGCAGATGAGCTGCGAGCCAATGCCCGGCTCTCCCCACCCCGGGCACCCGCCAAAGACCAAAAATGCCGTCAGCCCTCACCCACATCCACTCCAGCCCCTGGGTCCCTGCCTGTGAAGAATGATCGGGAATGTTGGCTGCCGGAGAAGTTCCTGGGGCCCCAGCAGGCTTCGGGAGGAAATGGGGATGGGCAGACGAAGGCCTATGCCCAAGGCAGGAGCCTGCCAACCGTGAGCGGTGGCTTCGGTCCAGCAGACTGGGGCCCCCCTCCCCTTGACTCCCTCTCTTACCTCTCCCAAGACTGCCTGGACTCTGGCATCGGTTCCCTGGAAAGTCAAATGTCTGATCTGTGGGGTGGCCGGGGCAGCAGCCATGGGGAGTCTGGGGAGCCTTCCAGGACCGGGGGGAGTGGGAGCAACCCACAGAGGTGTACCTTCCTAGGCCGAGGTCCCCTCCTGACCTATGGCCCTGAGCCCCCCGCTGGTCCTTCATCTGTCTCCTTCTCAGGCTACGGACGCCCTGTGGGCACCGGGCAGTTCAGCATCCCAGCAGAGTACCCTCCGCCTCTGGGATACGCGCCACGCGAGTACTGGTCAGAGCCGTACCCAATGCCCCCTCCCACAGCGACCAGGGCTCCCCCAGCCCTTCAGGATCCCCACCTGCTCAGTGCCCCAGCAGCCTATGGTGCCGAAGCAGCAGCCTGGGGAGCCGGGACAGATAGCTTCACCAAGGAGCGGGCCAGCCTTCGAGTGAAGCTCTGTGGCATCTTCCCCCCACATCTGGTGGAAGCCGTGATGAGCCGCTTCCCCCAGCTCCTAGACCCCCTGCAGCTGGCTGCTGAGATCCTCAACTACAAGTCTCAGAACCCCAGTGGGTGACCACTGCAGAGTTCCCAGTGCTCTCTGGGCCCCTCGGGGTGGCATGGGGTGGGGGCTGCCTTGGTCTCCCACCGAACCCAGCCTGACTATGATGGTGCCCCAGTCTGTCCCTGGAGTTCCTGGGACACTGCGGGCCAAGCTAGTTTTTAACAACTCCCTTTGTCTGGGCACAGGAACCCTGTGGGTTCCCAAGCATGTGCCTGAGGGAGAAACGAACAGTAGGAAAGGGATCCCAGAAACCAAAGAAATACTGTAACAATTGATTCTGGTCATGGGCTAACGAAGACCCTCTTTATCTGACTCGCCATTTCTGTCTATCTCCTGTCTCACTCTGCTCTCCGAGCCTCTTTGTCTCCTCTCTGTTCCTTTCTAATCTCTCTCCATCTTACCTACTTAATCTGTCTCCGTCTCTCTCATCTGACTCTCTGCTGGGTGTCTTAGTCTACGTCCAAGACCAGAAGCGATTGCCCTGTTGGTACACATTGTATCAGAGTTTAATGATGAGACAATAATGTCTGTCCTGTGGCTGATGCCCCAAAGCCCTCTTCTCAAGGACAGGAAGGAGGGGAGGAGAAGCCGGGGAGGGGAGGATGCAGAAGGATCCTTTAAGAGGAGTCTGTCCCCCCTCCTCAGCTTCTCCATCTCCCTCCCTCCCGGCTCTGTCCTGAGGATAACAGCCTGTCACTGGCTGGTTCGGCACCGTGTGCCCTCTGAGGCCCCAGCCAGGGCCCCCCAACCATGTACGCCAATGATGCCCCAGGGCCGGCGAGGTTTCGTGTTAGTAGTCAAAAAGATGGTTTTTAAGAATCTCTCTCTCTCTCCCCCCCCCCCCCCTTTGTACCTGCTGTGGTTACCTTGTGTGCTTTATTTTTTTCCCCTCTTAGGTGTATTTTTTTCTCCCAGGCCCCTGAGAACTAGGGCAGGGACAGCCTGATAGCCCCAGCAGGAATATGCCCAGAGGGCATAAGCTATCTCTGACCTTCATTGGGGGTGGGCAGCTCTGTCAGGAGGGGTACAGGAAGGAGGGGGGAGATGTGGGTTTAGGGAAAGGTATGTTTTAAATAGGAAGTATTTGCTTCTCACTGTTATTACCAATAAAATTTTTGACTTTAGATGAGTTTTGTGTATGTGTGGTATTTCCAAGAAGCTTTTATTTCATGGTTTTGGCTGTAGTAGAATTAGGAAATTAGCTGTCTCCAGAGGACTGAGTTAAATAGGGGAAGTTACAGCAAGGCAGCTTTGGATTTGATAGAAGAAAACTTCCCAGAATTCAGTTCCCCAAAAATAGAATAGGATACCTTGGGAGTTGAAGAGCTCTCCAGAAGCTAGATAACAAGATGCCATCTCCAGAGACAAACTGGTCTAGTTACCCTCCAAGGTCCCTTCTACCTTCTATCCTCTGCTCTCAAGCCTGGAGTGACTTCTAAGCTCTAAAAGGAAGTCCAATGGGCTAATGCCACTTCAGTAAGACAGGTTCTCTTACTTGAGGAGGAGAGCCCCAGAGTTCCAGCATGGAAAGCTGCCTGTCCTCTTAGGAAGTCCAGGACTCCATTCCAATGGCCCCACACACACACTCCTTGTTGGAGTTTCCCCCACATGCATGCTGACGACAGTAGCCCCCTTCAGAGGAAGGAGTAGGGGAAAGAGGGCCTGCTTGTTCCTCTTTCCAGTCTTGCTGGTTAGTTTGCTGTGACCTCTGTGAGAAAATACCAAGACCTCTAAAAAGAGCTAAGAGGAACTCAGGCTATTGGATCCAAGAAACCAGAGGATGGGTAGCTAAGCCTCCCTTTTTGGTCCTCAGGGTCCTTAGAAATCATTTAGGTCAAACTCCTAACAGTGGATAGAGTGTTGGGTCTGGAGTCAAGAAGAATCCTCCTGCTGAGTTCCAGTCTGGCTTCAGACACTAGTTGTATGATCCTAGACAAGTCACTTAGCCCTGTTTACCTCAGTTTCCTTATCTGTAAAATGAGCTAGAAAAGGAAATGGTAAACCACTTCAGTATCTATGCCAAGAAAATGCCCCAAAATGGGGTTGCAAAATGTTGGATACAACTAACAGGTGAGCAACAACAACTCATTTTACAGATGGGAAAACCAAGGCTGTGTGACATGCCATGCCCTAGGTCAGAGGTATGAAACACAAGGCAAGAATGTGGCTCAAACCAGATTAAAATGCAACTAGAAATACTTAGCAAAATAAATTAAAATTCAATAGAATGTAGATATAAATATGCAATATGTGGCTTTTAGTGATCCTTGTAACTGACACAACTGTACTAGATCCCAAAACTGCCAAAACGGTGCACTCCTGCCTGACCATATTTCTTTCTCCTATTCAAAAATCTTCAATGGTTACAGGATGAAATGTAACCTATTCTATAGCCTGGCGTGGCCCTCTGGGATTTGGTCCCAATCTAATTTCACTCTTAATTTCTTTCAAATGCTCTACTTTTTTCATTATGTCCATGAGCTGATCCCCAGTCTCTAAGCTCTCTCAATTTCATCCATTCCTGCAAGATTTCTCCCGTGTCAACAACACATGTCTCTGGAATAGGGGCAAGGACATGGTATTTAGAATCCGAGGTCCTGTGTTTGAATTCTAACCTAGGTTGAACCTGTCTGCCTTTGGGCAAGCCCCTTTCCATCTCTGGGCCCCAGTTTCCTTATCTGTAAAAATAAGGAGGTTGAGCTAGAAAAATCTAGTAACCTTTTTTTCCCCTATTCATTTATCTCTAAAGTCCCTTCTAGCTCAAAATCCTGTGATCTTTATCTCTGCCACTAGATTTCTGTGCCTTAGAGCCTCTACTCAAGTACAGTCTAATCTAAGACTCTCCCTAGTTCTCCCACCCCCAACACAGTGCTTGGCAAATAGTTGCTGCTTAATGAATAAGTGCTTGTCAATTGATTCACTGAAATCATGAAAGAATAGGAGGAGATGGAGCTTGAGCTGGAGGGATTTTTAAAATTTCCTTATTTTTATTACAAATTTAACAAACACCTAATAAAACCAGCACTTCTAGATGCATAATAAACAGAAAATTAGGATTATACATGAAATGATGAGTCTTAATTAAGTAGTTTGCTTTTCTTTTTAAAATATATAACAAATTCAACGTGTAACTTTCAAAGTTGTCCTGAACAACTATTTTTGTTTTGTCATTTTTTTATTTTAAACCCTTACCTTCCACTTTAGAATGTCTTAGAATTAATACTGTATATTGGTTCCAAGACAGAAGAGCATTAAGGCAACAGGGAATGACTTGCCCAGGATCACACAACTAGGAAGTGTCTGAGGCCAAATTTGAACCCCAGACCTCCCATCTCTGGCTCTCAATCCACTGAGCTACCTAGCTGCCCCTCATCTGTGCATTTTTTAAAAATTGCTTCAATGACCCTCTTGCCTTTCTTTTCTTTTTTGCTACCCTATCCCTAGGTCTCCTTTCCCTTCCACCCAGTCACCAAAATTCAGAAAAGAAAGGGGGAAAAAAATAACACAAAGTCCTTGTAACATATAGGCATTGAGCAAACAAATTCCTACATTGATCTTGTCCAACAATGCACCTCTTTATCATACAATTTGAAGTATTCAGCTCTGTCAGGAAATGTCCTCTGGAATCCTCCTTGGTCACTGAATTGACTGGATTTCTTAAGTCTTTCCAATTTGCTGTAGTATCATTTGTTCTGTTGGTTCTACTTTACTCTGCATCAGTTCACACAAATCTTTCCAGATGTCTGAAACCAGCCCTTTTATAATTTCTTGCAGCACAATAATATTCCATTAATTCACATATCATAGTTTATTTAACCAACCCCCAAAGTACACACTTTCTCATTTTTAGTTCAGGTCATTTCCCCCTCTTTGATGTCTTTGGGTAAGTATAAAGCCTACGGGTATAATTTGGTCAAATGGTTTAGTGACTTCTAGGACCTTAAAACCTCAAACTTGTAGGTAGTCTTGAGATGGACCGAGGAGGGATTGTGTCCCAAGTATGGGAACCAAGCTTCATAAAGGCAGAGTTGGGAAACAGAACATTGAGTAGGGGGTGGGGGTGGGGGAGAGAGGCCAGTCCAGCTAGACCAAAGAAGTCAAAAAGGGAGCTATGTATATAATTAGCCTGGTTAGAGCCAGATAGTGAAGGGTTTTCAGCGCCAAACAGAAGAGTTTCTATTTAATCCTAGAGACAATAGGAAAGGATAGATAGTGAACTTTTAGAGGACAGAGATGCTATTTACCATCTTTAGATTTCCAGGGCAAGCATCTAGAATCTTGTAGGTAGTAGGCACTTAATAAATGTTTAAATACTTAAATGGAGTGAGGCAGTAGAGGAGCCAAGACTCCCACCCAAGTCTCCTACCTCCTAATCCCAAATTATTTCCTCTGCTCCATTCTTACTATAGAGTTTGGACCTCCCAGGGCTCTGCCTCTCCTTGTTTTCAAGCGAGCTGGGCTGAGAGAGGCTGCGTTGAGAGTCTGAGGGGCAGGGAGGGTGACTGAGCCAATGTAGCCATGAAGCAGGCTATCCTGTTCAGATTTGCCCCCCACCCCCGTGAATGTGCTGAGCTTGTAAAGTCTCAGGAGGGAGGGGCTCCCGCCTGGAAAAATTAAGAGCCTCCGCCCTGGGTAGGTGCCACCCGGTGGTGGGAAAGAAGTAAACCCAGGGAAAGGCACAAGGTCGATGAGCAATTGGCGACCAGGTATCCTGGAACAGGGTGGGAGCAGCAGGCACCTTTGGCGTGGCTGGGCGCCTGGGACTAGGACTTTGCCCTTCCTGGGAAAGAGAAGGAGTTAAGTAAATTTCCTGTTGGGGCTGCCCTTCAAGCCCGGGCCGGCGGGCTCTTAGCTCCCCGACACAAGCAAGACCTCCAGTCCCCGGGAAGGCAAGGTGGGGCGGGGCCGCACCCGTTTCCAGGAAGCGGTGACTCAGGCCGGGGACTAGCCCAAGCCTCTAATATTAGCCAGGTGCTCTCTGACACCCCGCACGTTTGGTCCCGGAGCTCAGAGCCCCGCCCTGGGCTCCGTAGCCCCGCCCCCAAGGCTGTGTGACCACTCTGGAACTGCGCAGGTCCGTGGGTGGGGAGCTGGCGGGGGAGAGCCCTAGTCTGGCTAGGGAAGAGTCTTAGCCCCTTCGGGACTCGAAGGGGTTGGTGCGAGCCCCATCCTCTGCTTCCCCAGCCTGGGGGAGGCCACAAAGCCCACTTGGGCACCCTTCATCATCATCAGGCAGGGGGTGTCGGGTTTAAACCTGGTGCCTCCCATCTCATTTGTGTCTTTCAGTATGTGTTAATTGCTCTTGCGAACTGGCAGGTTCCAGACCCTCAGCCTCTGCCCTGTACCCTGGCCCCTGCTAGACTCACAAGATCTAGCCTGGACTGCCCTGGTCTGCGGCTGTGTCTTATCCTGGGCTATGGAGCCTTGGGTTCTACAACTGGAAAGGGCCTGCCATCTCTTCCAGTCCAAGCCCCTCAGTTTACAGAAGGGGAAACTGAATGTGTCTCCGTTTCTTCCAGTTTCCCCGTTCCTCTATCACTGCTTTGTCTCCTTTCTCAGTCTCTATCATTGCTTCTTATCTTCTTTCAGACTCCAGCCCCATTAGAGAAGAACCCAGGGCCGGGAGGAAGCCTAGTCCAGAGCCTTTCCTCAAGGCTCCAGCAGGGAGAGAGGAGCAAGAGACACAGTTCTTGCTGGACCTCCCTGGCCAGAGCCTGCTGTCAAATCTTCCCTGGGCTGCTCTATGTAGAAGTGAGGGGGTCAAGTCTTACCATTTGGATTCAAAATCGAGCTTTGCAATATCCTGGAACAAAGCCAGGGAGGAGATTGGTGGGTCAGAGAAAGGACGGGGAGCCTGGACTTGCCAGGCAGGCTGAGTCACCATGACATCTGTGGCCACTATTTTTCCCAGCTTTGGATTCCTGGGTTCAGGGAACCCTTTTTCCCTCCCTCTTTCCCTCCACCCTACTCATTTCCCAATCTAGCTTCCAGGCAGGGCCCTTTGGGGTAGCAACATAGGTCTGAGAGTCAGACTGTTTCATTTTTTTTACAAGGAAGACTACTCTGGCACTGAAGTCAGGGGATCTGTGTACAAATCTTGGCTCTGATTTACAGCTTGTGGGACTTCAGGCTGGTCTAGTCATTTAACTTTTCTGGGCTTCAGTTTACTTAATCTTCAAAATGAGGTTGGACCAGATGACGGTCTTTTCCAGTTCTAAATCTGTGATCCTATGACACAATGGGGGCTTAAGAAATGCTTTCAGAGGCATGGCATGGCCTGTTTGGGTTGTTTGCTTTGAAGTTCATGAGGAGAAAGGATCAGAAAGAATAGTCAATTGGGCAATCTCTGAAATGGATATCAGGACCCCAAGGATTTCTGCCTTTGCCTGTGAGTGATCCATATTTAGGGGCCTTAGTTTCCCCATCAGTAAAAGAGACTAGATCTTAAAAGGACAAATTAGGTCATGGGTAGGAAGTCAGTTCTTGGGAAAGAAAGCTTAACTGAGAACATCTAGCTGATTCCAAGGTTTTGTTTGTCCATTTTGTCAATTCCTGCTGGTATCCTGATGGTATCCTAAAGTGTTAAAGCCTGGAAGGTACTTTAACAGATCTACTCCCTCTTCAACTTTACAGATTAGGAAACAGGCCCAAAGTGGAGACAAGACTTTCTCAAAGGTTTCCCAACTAGGAAAATGGTGATCAGGATTCAAATCTAGGTTTTCTGATTCTGGGCAGCTAGGCGGAACAGTAGATAGAATGCAGCCTGGAATTAGGAAGATTAATTTTCCTGAGTTTAAATCTGACTTCAGTTGCTGTGTGACCTTAAGTAAGTAATTTAATCCTGTTTGCCTCAGTTACTTCATCTGTAAAAATGAGCTGAAGAAGGAAATTTCAAGCCACTCTAGCATCTGTCAAGAAAATCCCAAATGGGATCACAAAGAGCCAGGCAAGACTGAAAAAAATAAATGACTGAATAACAACTTCTGATTCTTAGATCAGGATAATTTCCTTAACCAAAAGGACCTCTCCAAAGCCTTCCTGGTTCCTGAAAATGAGAATCAGTCAGTGAAAAACAAGTGAATATGCAAATCTTGAAGGAAAAAGAGTGGGGAGTGGGAGGGAGGGAAGAGAATGACTGCTCAACTTCCCCCAGGTGGGATATTATCCCAAGAGGCCTCAGTGGCCACCTTGGCCCAGAGCCTTCTCAGGGCCCTGCTTCCTAGAGTTTTCAACTGTAGCTGCAGGCCTAGGCTAGCCCTCTCATTAATTTTTCCTTGATGGGCAAATTGTCCTTAGAAAATCTATGACTTGCAGCTTGGGGAGGTCACTCCAATGGAATTAGATAATTTATCCCCATTTTCTCTAGGCCCTACCCACCCACTGGTACTCCCTCCCCTCCACTCCCTTCTCTAGCTTTCTCCAGCTGGAGGGAGAGATTATTGGGAAAGATAGGCAAGGGCCACCCTTATAGCTCCCTAAAGGCTTAAACCATCAACTTGTAACATCCACCAATTGCCCTTTGAGAGTCAAGCAGACAAATCTAATTTCTCTTCCTGATAACAGCACTCCAAATATCCCTCCAAACTCCTTAAACTCACTTCTCCAAGCAAAACATCCCCCAGTTCTTTCCATCCATCCTTGCATGATGGTTTTGAGGTCTCCAAACTGGCCACACGACAGGATGCTTTTACTTCTCAGTCTCCTTTACCCTTTCCCCCTGGGGACCCTTGCTCACTATATAGGAAAACTTAAATGAGTTTTGGCGAACAATAAAATGATGTTCTTGTTCCCACTACTAAGTGTCCAAGTAGTGGCTGGATGACCATATGTCACAATTATTGTTGTCTGTCCTTCATTTTTGGAAGAGGACCAGCGACATCATGGGATGATGTCTTGACTCTTGAGTGAATTGGATCTAAGTGAGGCAGAGTTGCACAAAATTATTGGCCTCATTCTCTTCTAGTCATCCAAGTCCAGTGGCAAGACAAAAATCAGGATGACCTGGGATGCAGCAGATGACCTCGGCATATTCCACATCTGACCAGGCTCTGGGAGCTCCACAGGGCCTGCTTCTGCCATCTTCCTGATCACTAGAACAAAATGATCTCATCTCCGAATCATCTCCGAATTCCATGGGAAGAAGTCTGCATGTGTTTGAGCTAGTCATCCCCCTAACTCCCTGATGGGGCTTGAGGCCTGTTAGTTACCCCAGCCTGGTTTAGCCACTGAGGTGGTTTTATTGAAGTGTGGCCACTGTGCCTGCCAGTTTCTTGGAGCCACAGTGAGAGTTGAGTGAAAGGCAGACAGACACCAAAGGTGGATGAGCAGCCCTACAAAGCGAGCCTTCATAGCAGAGGTGTTACTACTCCCCAAATACCCTATGTACCCCAGATGTCATCATGTCAAGGAGCTGGGTCCATTGTTAACTCCACAAGGTTTCCTGGCAGGAGATCTGGATTCCTAGGATTTGGAGGATTTGATGATGCAGAGGGACATGAGCAGAACCAGAAGAATGTATGTAACAAAAATGGCACCAGAAAGGCAAGCAACTTTGAAAGAACTTTGATCAATGCAGGGACTAACCATGGATTCCAGACTACCAATGATGAAGCATGCTACTCCTCTCCTAACAGGGAAGGGATGGATTCAGGGTACAGATGGACAATTAAAAAATTTTTTTTAATTTTTAAAACTATAGTTTTCTTTTTCTTTTCTTTTTTTTCCCAGTGGAATAGGAGATAAAATAGATTTTTTAAAATTAAACTTAAAAAATTAGAGATGGATAGTAGGGGGAAAAAACACTGGACTTAGGATCATGGACCTAGAAGGGACTTCAGAGGCTATCTAGTCTAACCCCTTACTTTGAAAAGATGAAGAAACTGAGAGCCTCAGCAGAAGCCAAGTGACTTGCTCAGTCACACAAATAGTATCAGACATGGACTTTGATCAAGGACACTCCAACTTCAGAGCCCTCTTTCTTCATAGTCATGAGACCTGAGTTCAAGTCCCAGACTCTGCCCTGGTTGTTCAAGCACAAGCAAATCCTTGTTTCCCCTCTGAGCTTTAACTTTAACTTCCCCTCCACTTTAGGAGAAGCCTAAGATTTCCACGTCCCTCTCTCTGTTGTTATAGAGAAAGCACTTTATAAACCTGAAGAAAGCATCCTAGGCGTTTGCATTCTGGTGCTTATGATCCCTTAGGACCTGTTTCCTTTGTTTCATTTATGGGAGCACAGCCTGCCATCTACTGGTATCTGCTGGTAATGGTAACACCTCATCTTTGCTGTCCTAGGCCACACAAAACCTGGTGGACAAGCAGGTGTCCTTCAAGAGATGGTCTTGTATGACTATTGATAATAAACATGGAATTCCTGTTTTGTTGCTACTTAATCATCTTCAGTTGTGTTTGACTCTTTGTGACTCCTTTTGGGTCTTTCTTGGCAAAAATAAAGGAGTGGTTTGCAGGTTCCTTTTCCAGCTCATTTTATAGATGAGGACCCTGAGGCACACAGTTAAGTGATTTGCCCAGGGTCACGCAGCTAGTCAAAGGCTGGCTTTAAATTCAGCTCTTTCTGACCAGTATTCTGAAGAATTTTTGTTTTTCCTAAAAGGGAAATTGGAAGCTGGCAGTCTTTAGTCCAGAATAAAATGGAAAGAACACTGGATTCAAGAAATTAAAGATCCATGGGTTTCAGTTCCATCTCTACCCCTACCTTCTCCTGTGATCTTACTTAAATATCTGAGACTCCTCCTCCAAAGAATAAGATGGGTGGGGTTTTGTACTATAAAAATTCTAAGATCTCACCCAGCTCCCATAATATTCTAGGAACCTGATTCTAGTTAAGACACTGCTGGTGCTTCAGATTCCCCCAACTAGGAAACTAGGTAATCTGGGATCAAAGGAATCCAATGGAGGTCTCCTCGTGCCATGGAGTGGTACCCTGAGCTCTGTGACAGCTGAACACAACCTCTGGTAGGTCCTACCAAGATGAAATCTGGTAAAAGATTGTTTTCCCAGGATCCAGGCAAGCTAAGCTGAAAGATGCCCATCACCAGGGCAAGGATCTTTTTAGTGAAGGAAAGGTTTAGGATCTGAGAAGGTGGAAGGAGCACAACCTTTACCTATAAGGATTTTTGAAATGATAAAGTAATCTCCTTCAAATGGTTTTGCAAAGTTCTATATAAATTCAATCTATTAGCTGCCCTAAGTAATTCAGGAAACTCAAGTAATGTCTTCTATAGAACAACTGACCCTCCCTCCAAAACCAAATGATCATTAATGAAACAAGCATCTGAAAGGCAGCAAGAGGAAGGGCAAGGGAGATCTAAGACAGAAGGAAAATACATCCTCATCTTATATCTTTTCTGGAAGGTTAAGAAATTGTACACTGAATAACACCTCCAGGGCCTGGGCAATTCAAAGTCCTGAGGCTGTGTGTGGTATGTGAGGAGCAGAGGAAATAAGCCAGTTCGGGGCAAATGAAAAGCATTATCAACTTCAAAGCAAATTTCAGAGAGTGAAAGAGAACCTTTATTCTACAGGAGCAGGATTATCAAAGTTAAAACACATACTACTTTGTTTCAAATCATGAAAAACATCACCTACAAATCGATACAACTTACTCTGATTGCAAATGGAAGGAATGGCTGTTCCAATCCTTTCTTCTTACTTCCAGGGGCATCTGCAACAAACACTCTCTCTCTCTCTCTCTCTCTCTCTCTCTCTCTCTCTCTCTCTCTCTCTCTCTCTCTCTCTCTCTCTCTCTCCTAGGCACTGTAAATAGGATGACATACCTCTCAGGGAGAAACAAATGTTTACAAAAATTCCTAAATCTACTTCCCTTCTCCCCCAATAAAAACAGCAAATCTCCTAAACTAAGGTATCACCAAAAGCCACACATATCTCCCAGAAGACTCTAGACTAAAATGGTTGTGGGGAGACCTGTCAATTAATACAAATTCCAAATTACAGAACTTTTTAAGAGTTGGTATTCCTTTTTAATTCAGTATTAAAATATTAACCATTTTACGTTCCTTAATGAGCTTAAAATATGCCCGATTATTTGCTTTAATCCACAAATTAAATATTCCCCCTGCCCTCTCACTGATTTCATTTGCTTAGCAAACTCTCTTTTCAAAGATGTGACAAAGGCAAGCTTCAGTCAAGCATCCAAGGACAATAAAACTTCATGGAAAGGGCACTGGGCAGGGAACCAAGTAACCTAGGTTCTTGTCCTGGCTCTGCTACTCATGCCCTCTTTCTAAGGCTCTTTCTTCATCTGATCAATGAGGCAGCTGGACTATGAACATCCTTTCCAGCTCTAAGGTCTTAGATTCTAGACTTGAAATGGGAAATGGAATAATCCTGAGGGGCTGCTAAAGTTTATCTCTGTATAATATCAAAGGAAAGGTTTTCTAAGAAAATGGTGCAAAGATAGTAGTAAGGTTATTTAAACATTTAAAGAGAAACCTTTCAAAAACTCACACTGATAAAACTATACATCGGTCTTTTTTGCTCATTAAAGTGGGTCCTGGAGGATCTCTTACCACACTTTACTTAGTCTTGTGCCATTTAAAAGTAATGAATCTGCCCTTCAAGATAGCCTATAGGGTTCAGGTTAGCTACAAGGAACCCCATTGTCCTTAGTATTAATGAGGTTTCACTATACAAAATAATTTTTACCTCCTCCTTAAAGCACTTAGAAGATTCCTGAAGACTCACAGACCAGCTTCCACTGACTATCCCAGTCCAGCTCAGCTCCTGGGAAAAGCCCCTATGCTTGCCGGAGTTTATGAATTTGTGTTTAGACTAACACACTTGCTGCGGCTTACTGTTTTCTTTTCCTGGTCACAGCCTGGCCTCTTCATTATAAGGGTAAAATTAATGACGTTCAGAAACATGCCCAATTCTAACTTCCTATGACATACCAATCAGGTTGAACCTCCCAAGCCCCAAGGACCAAAGGTGAGTCTTGTATTACACAAGAATACACCATAGTAAGGCATTATCGAATGAAGACATTTTAATTTTTGACTGCAAAAATGTCACCTCCCCTGTGAATAGTGAAACAGTTTATTAACAAAGTGTTTGGAAATGATTTCTTTGAAATGTTTCAAAACTATTAGGAAAGGTGAGCCAGCTTTCAGGGTGGAAAATGAGGTAAGAAGGAGTAAATAAATTTCCTTAAGGCAAAGCCTGAGATGAAGGGAAGAAAAAAAAAAGCAGAGTTCCCCACAACCTACTACTTGGCTTCTGGAAGATGGGGAGAAGGGAGCAAAATGGAAAGGGAGTACCCAACTTCTACCTGGTATCCTGCAGGTTTCTAAGCACTTTACATAAAGCAACTCACTGCTGTTGTTAGGACAATTGTCTCAACAAATCTACCATAAATGAAACTTAATTCCCCAAAGGAAACAGTACCACAAAATAGTTTTGCTAGTTTATGGTAATACTTCTGAGTATTTTTAAACTCATGGCCTTAACTACTGCCAAAAACTAGGGGAACGGGATACCCAGAAAACCAGAGGGGTTAAATCTGAAAAGATTCTGGGTAACCAATACCCCATATCACATCAACTCAACAAATATTTACATGCAAGGCCCTGCTCCCTGCAAGTTAAAGACACTCTCCACATGCTCAAATTCCAATGCATTCTCCAAGGTTTTCTTTGGATTGAGGGGCAACACTGGATAAGCATTCTTTATTTCTTATTAAATTGAGCATTGGCCCTGCCCTTCCTAGTTTAAACCAAAATGACATACCCAAAATGATTGGTAAGGCCTTCTGCAGTTCTTCCTGACCTATCCCCAAGTCTCTCAGGAGAAGGCCTTTCATTAAAAACCGCTTACACTGTGGCATACAATTCTAAGACAGATCTGCCAAAAAGCCAGTCAGATCTATCTAAAATTTAAAAAATGGTGCCATATCTATGTGACTGCTGCCTGATAGGAAAAAAGAAACAAACAAATGTAAGCAGTTGGCTTTATGATACAACAATCCACAAAGGAGTGGGGATGGGAAGAACAAATACTAAATAGGTATGTGTGTATGCATGTTTCAAAACTGCCTTTTAAATGCCAATATACCACTAATAAATTCAAAATCACAAGCCAAGGATACAACTGGTTTGCCATGTGCTGAGTTGAACATAACAGAAGCCAATGGTCAATACATGAGAAAAAGTGTTGGCCTTTCCTCCAAAGAGGTCAGTATGAGGGAAAGGGAAAGCTGCTGGATTTTCCTTCGGGATGCTTCTTGTTCCCACTACTCTTCCTGGTATAAACATTTAACTGTTTTGCTTAGTATAACTCTGATGCTGGCACTCTTGTAACCAAAGACAAAGACTATCGAAAGGGCCACAGAGTCCAAAGAGTCCAGGTAATAGGCCCTTTACTAGTCAGGAGAGGTGGATTTGATAAGATGCTACAACCTTTTCACAAAAACTTTTGGACTTTGTAGGACTACTAAGAATTTGGCAATTGAGACATTTTCCCCAATAAAGATATGGCACCAGTAAGGCCCATGAATGGAATAAAACAAAATGCCAACCCCCCAAGTTTTGTTCTTTTGAGTAAACCCCAACATTTACTTTAAGTCAAATCATCAAACTGCCCAGTTAACAGTCTTCAGTAGGTTCTTCAGGCCCATCAATCTATTACTCACCACCACCACCCCTCCCCCAAATTAAAATTAGTTGACAATAACTTTCCCACCTGAGGAACTCCTTGTAAGTCATTTAATCTATGGAATTCCTGAATTCTTTCTTATGTCTTATGGAGGGCACAAAGAGAGGCTTGGTAATGGAATCTTTCTGGAATTGGGCAAATACCAGGTGGAGCATTACAGACAAGATGAAAAGAGAGATGAGTGTCAAACATCTGAAATTTTTGTATGGTATGAAATGAAGAAATAAAAATCAATGGAAAAAATCTCAAATGCAAAAGTAAAGCATGAGAAGAGAGACTGAAGCCTGTGACATTTTATTTTTTATACAAAATGATAAAAACTTATGTTTTCAAAAGGATTCAAACTTATGGGTTTTTAGCTATTGCCATTTGCCTGTACATGAAAATTGTTTCCAACTCAGAAGATGGGGGGAAAAAATGAAATAACCCTTTACTTTCCCCCTGTAAAAAGACAAATAGGACAAGTTATCCATTTTATTTATGCTACTGGAGATTATTTTCAGTGTTAGGATATCAGCCCCTAAGCCAAGTAAAGACAATCAAATTGCAAAGAAAACAGCAGGAAGCCATAAGCTGTACAACTGTATTACAACAAACCCCTCAAAGAAAACAAGACAGTAACAACAAACAACACATAAGGCAGAATAAGGAAATGCCTGGTATTTACAGCCTCCATCTGACAAAACTCAACTGGGCGTTGGTTTTGGCATCAACCCCCCTATCCCACCCCCCCACAATGGGTATTGTAGATGAATTTGATGCAGCCAATGCCAGAGCAGCCAGGGTTGGGAAGTGCTCAATCCCAAGAATGGAGAAATGCAGAAAGTAGGCAACCTAGGGCTGCACCATGCCTTGATCTTCCTGCAGTTCAGTTACTAAAAAGGACACGAGGTAAATGGTCTGATGTGGTTTTACAGAAAGGATTTTCTTTCACCCCTCTTTAGAACAAACTACTCCTCGATGCAGGCACTGGGTCTGAGAGTGCAGACGTTAATGGCCACTCAGTGGAGGGGTGCTTATCTTGGTGAAGTTGTATGAGGGCAGGGCTCTACAGCCTGTAAGCTTCTGTACTAATGGTTCTTCTAATAATCCTGTGGGAGAGAAAAGCAAAATCCCAAATTACTATACTAAGTGGAACTCAGAAGAATACCAGGATTGACTATTTCAGGTTTTACAACAACTCTTCGTTAAGAGTACTCAAGTACAAGGGGCAGCTGGGTGGCTCAGAGGATGGAGAGCCAGTTCCAGAGATGGGAGGTCCAGGGTTCAAATCTGGCCTCAGACACTTCCTAGCTGTGTGACCCTGGGCAAGTCACTTAATCCCTATTGCCTAGCCCTTACCACTCTTCTGCTTTGGAACCAATACTTAGTATTGATTCTAAGATGGAAGGTAAGGTTTTTAAAAGGGGGAGAGGGGGGGAAGGACTACTCAAATACAGAAAGCTGTCTAGCTTTACATCCTATTTCAAAGCAATGTGCAGTCCTTTGCGACACATGACAGCACACAATTTTGAGTGTTTTTTATTAATCCATTCATCCACTCTCAAAGTGTCTCTCTTGAGATCAACCAACCACAGGTACTGGGAAGCCACACCTGGTCAAGAATAAGGGTGTTGGATCAAAGCAAAAAGAAAAGCCCTCCCCCCCCTCAAAAAAAAAGGGCAGGAAGAAGGCCCAGGGGCACTACATACTCCAGCTGAGCTCCCTGTTTTGGAAAGGCCAAATATTAACTATTTATTGGTTTGGGTTTTTTTTTTTTTTTAAATCCTAACCTTCTGACTTAGAATTGATAGTATGTATTGGTACTAAGGCAGAAGAGAGGCAAAGGCTAGGCAAAGAGGTTAAGTGACTTGCCCAGGGTCATACTGCTGGGAAATGTCTGAATACAGATCTGAACCATAACCTCCTGTCTCTAGGCCTGGTTCTCCATCTACTGAGCCACCCAGCTGAACCCTGGCTATTTATTGTTGAATCAAAAGGGAATGATTTCAAGTAAAAATACTGAAGAGCTTATTTCTTCTTTTAAGATACAAAACATGAATACAATACTTCTAACTACTCAAGTGTGTTTTAGAAGAGTCTAAGCTCCAAGAGTAGACACAGACCAAGCAATAAGAATTTCATTGCTTTTTCATTTTTTTTCTGCTCTAGGACACAATTTTGAGTCAGCTAACAAAGCTTGGCCAGTTCTCTAGTGACCTCAGAACCCTGATACTTACGGCTCTTGGCTTTTTGTTTAGCTTCAGATCAATCCTGTGGCAAAAAAGACAGAAGAGATTTGTATTTTAACTAACAGCAAAAAGAGGCTTCAAGAATCAGATACTGCATATGGTACAAGCTACAACAAAGACTATTTGGTTAAGAAAAATTCACATTTTTCATTAGACTATATGTCAAATTTAGTTGTTTACCCATTTGTTATTGAGCAAGGATCAGTTAAAAATTATAAGAGCAGATTCTCTAGACCTTGCCAAAATGCAAACTTAGATAACCCAGTAAGAATTATAGTAGTTATAAAAGCCATTATAATTTTTTAAAATTTATATGAAAGTGTGTGTTAGAGAGATTGGATTAAAAGGGCATGCTCTAAATTAATGTGTTAGCTGTGTAACCGTATCACTGATAATTATTCTGACACATTGGTGAATAAGTTCAGGAAAGAAAGACTAGAAGTTTGTATTTCAGATATGAGATATAACAGAAATTAAGTGAATTTCATTTATTAAACTTCTCCAGAGCAAAATATCCAAATCTGATACGATTAATCTCTTTATGAAGCAAAGCCAGGAAATCAGTTTAAATATGAAATAAGGTAAAGTTGATCTATTGAAAATAAAATAAAAATGAATAGAAGTGAAGATTACTTAATTTTGCTTAAGTTATTAAATGAAATGTTACCTCCATCACGTTTTTCTGTTTTTTAAAAAAACTTCCCAGCCTAACCTAATATACATACCTACAATTAAACAGATAAACTATGAGTTAGAAAGATCTCAAAAAGGCATACTGGTGTCTACACACTAAACAACACAGCACAAGTACTAATGCAAATCAAACTTACTCAAAGTCATAATCAAACATGCCAGACGGGCTGAGGGGCAGCATTTGAAAGGAAGAAAGCAATAGAAATTAATATACTAATTAAATTAGTTGATTAGCCACCCTAGCAAAATTACTAAAAACAAAATCAGCGTAAAGACTTATGCCATAAAACTTCAAACATCAAAGCACACAGGTTTCTATAGTCAAAAGGTTCCCTCCTCAGGTTTTTACATCAGAAGTATAGCCGTGTTATAAAAGGGATGGTTATTTCATTAGAATTCTACCAGATATATGGACAAATCATTAGCTGCCAGATGCAAAGTTAGATTTTTTTTTAACATACATGAATGGAATGAAAAATACAGAAGAATTAGGGCATTAGACAAAATGGGGAGAAAAGAGTTTAGGCATATAATAAAAAAATGCTTTTAAAATAGTAACTCACAACCTAGTAATAACAATATGAACTTTTTTTATAGGAGAAAAAGAGAAAATGTTCTGCAACACTATACTCAAGTAATATGCTCTCAATCAGGTGTCTGGGCCAGGAACCTGATGCTCTCATTCTTCCTGGAAGTCAAGGGCTGAATGAATACCCTTCAATGGCAAGGTGTTCACTCAGGAGATGGGCTGGTCAAACTGCTCAACCACTGAATGCAATACAGCTGTTGGTAGTTACCTATTAAACATCAGGGATTTAGGCATCCAAAGTTTGCCAAGCACTTGGAAGAAACTGAGCATCCACAAGTATCCCAAACCTTCCTCTATGCTGCTAGGAACTGGGGCAGAAGTTGTTCTGGCTCCCAGGTTTATGAGTTGGAAGAGATCTAGAAGGTTATTCCCTAGAATCCCCCCCAATCCACCCCATTTAACAATGAAGAAAACCCAGAGCCATATGATTTGCCCCTAGTTAAAGTCAAAGCAGCAGGATGTGAATCCAGATCTTCTTATTCTAAACTTGGCATTCTTTCCACTGTAAATCACTTGTGTGCTACAGTTTCTGATAGAACAAATGGCTAATATAAAAGCAATTATGAACTATCGTTTTGCTGCTAACCACACAAACAAAAGACATAAGAAGTGAGTTTCTTGTTGGCTCCCATGCCTTCCAAGGAGTATTGTTTGTTATACTGGAGAGTCCCAGCCATAAGCTACAAGGATACCCCAAAAATTAATTATGTAAGTTGTTCATTATTTCTTTTTTTTAATTATTTATTTACATTAGTCTGTTGAAATTTGCTAGAAAAATAGTCCCAGTCTAAATTAGAACAAATTAAGATCCACTAAAGCCACTGACTAGATTTTCTAGTTCTTGGTAATCATTCCTATTCTCTCTTTTCATCATTGTTCTTTATTTCTTACATGAATGTTCTGAAATTCTATCTATACAAGTCTTGAGAATGCTTTGGTAGAATGACTCCCAGATATTTTATGTATTTTTGTAGTAACTATGAATGGGACCTCCCTTTCTATTATTTCCTCCTGCATTTTGTTACTGCTAGTTAGACTTGCCATTGATTTTCTGGGTGCATTTTATATTCTTCTACTTTCTAAAGTGATAATTATTTTAATTTGTTTGCTGATTCTCTGGGGTTTTCTAAATAAGTTGATTTATCCCAGAAAATGGGGATAGTTTTGTCTCCTCTTCATGTTTGCTCTCTTTGAATGCCAGAAATATTAAAATCATGCATGGTCTCAATTCTTATTTCTCTTATCACTATTGCTAGCAATTTCAAAACTATGTCAAATAACAAGGCTTATTCTACTCTTATATTTACTGAGAAATGTTTCTCCAGTGCAAATAATGCTACCTTTTGGTTTTAGAGATAGACTTTTTATCATATTAGAAAATGGCATTTCTATACTTAGATTTTTTTAGGGTTTTTTACTTTGACTTTCTATGGTATTTCATCAAAAGCTTTTTAGCATTTAGTTTTGGGTTACCATGCTTTTCAAAAGCAAACAATGCATTTTCCTATTTGAGGTGGTAGAATTTGAGTCAGTCTATACTTGAGTAACGCTGGGATGAAGCATGATTTCAATATTCCTGAACATCTTCCTCCACACTTCTGCAAACTCAGCCTTCCTGTAATACAGACTATGCCACTCCTTCCATTAAAAAATCTAGATCTCTAGTGCCTTACATTTAAAGTCACAGAGGATGAAACATCAGAATCTGACTTTCCATAGTGGTAGTTAAACTTCATTTCATTTCATTTTTTTAAAACACAGTAACTAGTGTCATGAGAGGCAGTATGGGATAATGGACAGAGAGCTGACTCTGGAGTCAGAAAAACCTGAACTCAAGTTCTACCTCTGGCATATCTTGGTTAAGTGACCCTGGGAAGTGATGTAAGCTCTCAGGGTCTTGCCCAAAGTCTTTCCCTACTCCAGTTCATCCTCAACTCAGCTGCCAAAAGCAATCTATTAAAAATGGAGCTATGACCACACTAATCTCCTGCTCAATGAACTCTCCCAGAGCAAATAAAAACTTCTCTGGCATCTGAAGCTGTTCTTAGCCTGGTCCTTTCCTACTCTTTCCATCTTCTCACACCTGACTACCTCCATACACACTGTAATCCAGTCAGCTAACCTCCTTGTCCTCCCCTCCACATGATCCTCCCCTCTCCCATCTCTTGGCTTTTCTGGCTCCCTTCATGTCTCAGCTAAAATCCCAGCCACAGAATGAAACCTTTCTCAATCGGCATTAATGCTAGTGCCTTCCCCAAGATCATGTGCAATTATCCTGTGTGTATTGTGTCTCCCATAAGAATGTGATCTCCTAGGGGGCAGCTGGGTAACTCAGTGGATTGAGAGCCAGGCCTAGAGATGGGAGGTCCTAGGTTCAAATCTGGCCTCAGCCACTTCCTAGCTGTGTGACCCTGGGCAAGTCACTTGACCCCCATTGCCTAGCCCTTACCACTCTTCTGCCTTGGAGCCAATACACAGTATTGACTCCAAGACGGAAGGTAAGGGTTTAAAAAAAAAAAAAAGAATGTGATCTCCTTGAGGGAGATAGGGACTGTTTTTACCTTTCTTTAGAATGGAATTCAAATTTATTGAGCACTTACTATAATAATGAGCACTGTGCTAAATGCTTTACCGATATGATCTCATTTGATTATCTCATCTTTGTATGCTCAATACCTGGCATATAGTGAATGCTTAATAAATGTTTGTTTACTTGACTTAATATGGCTTTCTCCCATTCTGGAAAGCTCTGCTCCTCATCTCTACTTCTTTGTTTACCTAGTTTCATTTAAGACATAACTCAAAGTTCACCTGCTGCAGGGAGCTTTTCCTGATGCCTCAGTGTAAATGCTTCCCTTTTCAGATTACTGTCCACTTCCTTGGTCCCAATCTTACACATAACTAGTTATTTACATAAAGTCTCTCTCATTTGAAATGTGCTTCTGGAGGGTGGAGGCTTTTTTTGTGTTTGTTTTGTTTTTTTCCAATTCTCAGGGCTAAGCAGTACTTTACAATAAATGATTAACAAATGCTTGGAGTTTTTAAAAGGGTTAAATTAAGGTTGTTGTTCACATCTTGCATGTTTTAAAGTACAGATAAATAACTTGTATTCTCTAACACTCAGTTTCAAGTCAGGGAAGAGAATAATAACAGGCAGCCATGAGAAGACAATAGGTGCCCATTTCCTTTAATACAGAAAAGAGGGCATCTTTACATGCCCAGGTATCTGGTGTAAAACAGTTAACAAATACTGGAATTTGTGTCAACTTTCCTCTTATCCATCTTGAATTCCCTTTTTTGTTCTTTCCCTTCATATTTCCTTTATTAGTTCAATGACTTGATTGAATGAAAATATGGTGTGGCTTGAAACAAACTCAAGCTATTTACATAACCTATACCACCACAAACTAAATAAGGCCCTTTAGAAATGATTGAGCTTTCCCCTCCATCATTTAATATAAAGACAACCATTATTTAAGGATTCATGAAATACTTGGTAACTATATAAGAAAATCCCAAAGAAAGACTCCATGACCACTGCATCTGACTCCCTGGACAAGAGAAAAGCATTTGATAATGGTAAGGTCCTAGCAGAAATTAAATCCAAGAGAGATGCAAAATGCATCTGTTGGTATTATTTGTGGTAAGCTAGTATAACAGTAGCATAATTGGTAACCCCAGGAAGCAAAAGTAATTTTTGTTATTTCTCATTGGTGTTAAAAGGTTAATGTGGTGACTTGTTGTTAGGGTTATGTCCAAAAAAGGCTATTTTTAATTGTTACATGGAGAATTTTTTTCCCCTTTTGCAATCTTAAAATTAAAAAGAATTGTGTAAAATACCTGCTGATCCCCCAAATCTCTCTTCCACCTTCAGAATATCAATCTCCAAAGACAATAATCAGAAGTATGAGGGACTGGAGAGAGGGCTAGACTAAAAACCAGAAGATGGGTCTTCCAGGCCTGGTTCTGCCACTTCATTAGCCACTTGACCTCAGGAGAGTCCCTTACCCTATCTTTAGCTATAAAACAAGGAGGCTGGATTCAGTGATCTCAAAGGTTCCCTCCCAGCTGAAATTTTCTATATTCTATAACTTAACAGAGGTATCCTAGACCCAGAGTACTCCACCCAAGGGCTACCTATATCCCTTAAAGCAAAGAGAATATGAGGAATTTTGATGGGATGCTATTCAAGAAGCCCTAAGGTGATGCTATTGACATAGTTGCTTTAGACCTGGGTTCTTTGCATTACAAAAGGTTTGAGGCCACAGCCTCACTTCTCCCACCCATGGAAATTTTCTCTTCCATAAGAAAGCAACACATCTGAATACTGTCCATTATTTTCAGTTATGAGATATAATGGTTTTCAACATAATCATTTACAATCAAGAGTTGACAGACTTTTGATATTATCTTTTATTTCACATCTCAGAAGGTAATGTGGGCAAATATTATCTGGGAAAGCACATTCTTACTTGGGGCTCTGGACTCCAATACTCCAATATATGTGTCTGCATATTGCAGAAAGATGAATGGGCATAGGGCAGGGAAGGAGGGAGCACAAGCAATCACTCAAATGCCATTTAAAAAAAATGTGTTTGGCTAGTTCTCAGAATCCATAAGGGATCAGAGAAGATACAAATAAGAGAAACAACAAAAGCCTTCATCTATCCTTTTTTTACTCCCCCCTTTCCTCAATTAAAAATAATCCCAACATACCATTTCATGTAAGATTTTCATTTAATATGGTTCTTCTACACAAACCACACCAGCTATCCTCTACCCCAAATCTAAAAACCTGGAGGCCCTCCTGCATTGTTGGTACATCAGTTTAGAAAAAATAAGACATTACTTATAGGAGAGGCCTTTTCTTCTGGCTGTGAAAATATAAATCCCTAATAGCAGCACCCAAGAATCTGTATTCCAGAAATATCCCTTTGTAATAATAATCACCTCAGCCCTGGAGAATCGTACCAATGTCACTAACCTGTGTCGGTTTTTATTCTTCCTTTTTTTATGGCTGCTGTGATGACTTCCTGAAGAGGTGGAGGAAGCAGCCTTCTGGGGTTTCACTCCCTGCACAGATCCATCCAGATCCTCTGTGTCCTCTTGGCTGGGTTCATTCTCCTGATTGTGAAAGTCTGGAGATGTGTCACTTTCTGTACCACTGCCTGGTTCCCCTGTGGGAGTTACATACAAATGCATAAGAATCTTTTCAGAAACCCTTGGCTAAACTGCCAATGAGCCAACAAATTCAAAGGTCTGTTATTGATTGGCCAGGCATTACTCTCACCCCAAAGAACTTATACCCCAAAGAACTTGAACTCTGGCTGGGGATAAAACATGACTTCCTTGAGAGTAGGGAATCATTTCTTTCATTGTGTCATCTCACCAGCACCCACCACACAGTGTTTAATAAATGCTTGCTGACTGACTAATTGGAGAAAGAAGATGCACAGTTGAAGCCCAAGATTCTTAGTTCCTAAAAAATACCAAGTAATTAGAAATTGTAAAGCTGAAGATACTTGAGGACAGAACCCTGACGGAGATATGACAACCTTGTCGTTTTCACTAGTTCGTTATTGTAATCTTGTTAATCACCTACATTTCTCCCAGAATCCTCCTCTTCCTCCCAAAAAGACATCCTTTATAACAAATAATTTTCTTAGAAAAATAAAGGCAAGAAAAAAGATCAAAACTAATCAACACATTGAGAAAATGTTATGTGCAATGTTCCATATTGGTAGAGCCCTTTGTCTACCAAGAAGTGGGAATAAGTGTCTTCTCATCTCTCTTCTTTGGGAATAACCTTGGCCCTTATAATTTAGCAGCACTCCATTTTGATTGCTTCGTGGTGGCTGTTCTTTCCACTGATTTATATCGTGTTAATTACAAGGTATATTACTTCAGTTTGCATCAGATCACCTAAATCTTCCCATGCTTCTCTGTATTCACCATAGTTGTCATAATACATTAAAGCAAAGTAATATTACATTATGTTAATCCACCAGACTTTGTTTAGCTACTCCCCAATGGATAGGTATCTATTTCTAGTTCTTGCTACTCTAAGAAGTACTGCTACTAATATTTTGATGTATCTAGAGCCTTTCTCTCTTATCTTTTGATCTTCTTGTGGCTTATGTTTAGTGGTGAGACCTCTTGCATCAGAGGAAGTACATACCAATCAATATTTAGCCTAATTCCAAATTACCATCCAAAATGGTTAAGTCCATCAACAGGGCATATTAGCTTTTGATAGCCCCTTCAAAGTTTCCCCTTTCATACCTATTGTCATCTTAATAATTTGCTGAGTATAAGATGAAATCTCTGAATTGTTTTAATCTGTATTTCTCTTAATAATGTTAATTTAGGACAATCTTACATAACAGTTTACAATTCTTCTTTTTGACAATTGTTCATATTTTTTTAACATTTTCTACTGGGGGAGCTTTTAGTCCTTTATTTTTCTGTTCTTTGTTAATATATGATCTTAAGATATTTAATAAGATTTTTCCAAGCTAATTTCTTCCTTTCATCTGATGCATTAATTTTATTTGGGTAAAACCTTTTCAATTTCATGTAGTCAAAATAACCTATTTTACCTTTTCTTTTAAAAAACAGATAAAGAATATTTTAATGGAACAGCCTTACAAAGAAATTTACTCACAACTTAGAATTTATTTCCCACCCCCTGGGTTTCCTCTTATCTTTCATCTCCCTCCCTTTCCCTCTTTCCAGAGACTTGTCAGACCCAAGAGTGAATAGAGATCTATATGCTACCTAGTCTTGCCCTGAAAAGGCTATATTGGGAAGAGTAAGGAGACCTTTAATTAGATTTATAGGATAATCAGATTACCTACCATCTAACTTACCTATCCAGGAAGGGGAATTTTAATTGGGGGAGGGAATAATGAAACAATAAACAAGTTCCAAAAGAGTAAGTTACAGGAACAACAAATGCTACAGTTCTTAAAAGATAGATTATTTCAAAATATGTCCAAGGAAACCTGATGCAAGGATTTGACCTGGATTATGAAATAAATACAGAGGAAGGGATTGGGCATTCCAGGAAGGAGGAATATAAGCAAAGTCAATAAAGCAACAACATGGAATGAGTCTTCAGAACCACCTGGGAGAATGAGATTAGCTAAAAAGGGCAGTTCCAGGTCTTGAAAATAAAACTTAAAAGGCAGACTGGGGCTCCATGGTAGAAGGCCTTGAATACTAGAATAAAAAGAGTGGACTTAATCCTTTAGGCACTAGAGATTTTTGAAAAAGGCAATGACACCAATCAATATCATGAGCACTTACTATGTATGAAAGATTATTTAAAGAAAATCAATCTGGTAGGGCTGTTTAGCATGGATTGGGAACAGAGATACTTGGTCTTCTACTCAATACATTCTAGTAGCTCCCTATTTCTTTTAGGTTTGAATAGAAGCTTCTCTGTTTGGCTTTTAATTGTCCTTCAAAATCTGGTCTCAATCTGCTTTTCCAAATTTATTATACATTCCCACCCTTCCCCCACTCTACAGTCTAGTCCAATGATGGCAGACATTGTAGAGGGATAGGTGATGTGAGAAATGTCCTTAGGCATGCATGAAGAAGGGGAGGGGAACAACCCTGCCCCACGTCCCTTTGGCTTTCTAGTAATAAGCTCTGGTGAACTCTGTGCTGGAGCAACAGTGCGTGTGCCCACCAAGAGGGCTCTGAGTGCCCCTTCTGATATGTATGCTATAGGTTTGCCACCATAGGTCTAAACAAACCACCCTCCCTGCTACTCACCCATAACAGTCTAGCTCTAAACCTTTGCCTTAGGTTCTCTGTTTGTGGAATGCACCCTTGAACTTAACCCTACCTCTTAGCATTGTGGTTTTCCCAGAGATTTATAGAAACTGATGCAAAGTGAAGTGAGCAGAACCAGAAGAACAAGATACACAATAACAGCAATATTTTAAAGATGATCAACTGAGATGACTTAGCTACTCTAAGCAAAACAATGATCTAAGACAATAAATTACAAAAAACCCATGATGAAAAATGCTATCCATCTCCAGAGAAGAGAGAACTGATGGATTCAGAGTGCAAACTAAAACATATTTAACTGATGGATTCAGAGTGCAAACTAAAACATATTTATTTTTTTCCTTTCATTATTTTTCTTGCTTTTTTTTGGGGGGGGGGACCCATGGCTAAGGAGGAAAGATGTTTTACATAACTTCATATATATAACAAGTATCATACATAGAACTTGAGTCTTTTGAGAACTTCTATACAGTATAAAAGGAGTAAACTGTAGCCTGATATTTGGTCCATGATATGTTTGCTGTGAAATGTTTAAATAAAACAAACAAACAAAAAGGGCATTATTTATTCAGAGCCTTGATTCTATATTCACCAGGCTTCACTTCAAATTATTTTTGGTAACTTTACCAAATGACAGCTATTAGATTTGCCATTTTGGAAGATGGCCTGAAGAGGGTTCTAGAGAACTTTGAAGTTTGAAAAGAACTATAAAAGTGTTCAGAACAATAACAGCATTACTGGGATAAGTGTTCAACTGACTAAACCACTTAAATGATATTCATCTGTATCCTTAAATGTAGTGTAGGTATTAGATAAGAGCCTAAACTATAGTGATGGTTAATGGGAACAGAAAAGAAATAAAGGTCTGTTTTGAGAAAAGAGGATTTGTTGATCCAATAGGATCCTGGGATTTAGGAAAATAGAGGAGTAAAGCATACTCTAATCTATGTCACAAGGAGACAGTAGGTTCAACTATTAAGAAATACAAAGTTAGGAATAAAAATTGGTTCTGATAGGAAAACTGGCACTTCAGTTACAGACAAATTAAGCCTACAGAAATGAAAATGTCCAAAGAAGAAGCTGGAAATGCAAAACTGGTCCACATAGAGAAAGAGCTCTACAAGTTATTTATAGCTTTAAGCCAATGAATTACATACTTTCATAAATTACAAACTTTCAAAATTCTTTGTTAAATTATGGCTTCAATGTAGAGATTTAATTACAAATACGTGGTGCAATGGATAGAGTGCAGGTTTGGTGTCAGAAAGATGAATCTTTCCAAGTTCAAATCTGGTCTCAGACTTAATAGCTTTGAGACCTTGGGCAAGTCACCTAACTGTGTGTGTGTGTGTGTGAGAGAGAGAGAGAGTTTCATTAAGAGAAATCTTTACATATATTACATGTTATAGAAAAGTATAAATGCATGACGTTCAATTAAATTATCTTAGCAAGTAAAAAGGGAAATATAGTCAATTATTTAGAAATAAATATCTCATTCAATTAGTTTGGCATATAAATATCTTTGGTACCCCAGCACCTAGCAGTATGCTTGGCACATATTTAGTGAGAATAAATGCATCTTTATTGTCTGATATTATGGTACAGGTCATTTGAGTATTACTCCTCCATAAAAACTCTCAATTTATATTTGCCTCTCTTACGATGCCAATTTTTGATGTAATGAAAAGAAGCTGTTTTTATAGCAACTTCAAGCACAATTGTCCTTGAATGAGTAACAAAAAAACCTTTCAAATGAAAAGAATTTTAGGAAATGAAACATAGTAAATGATAAAATTATCACAATCCAAGAAAAATATGCAGAAACTTATCCTTCTAACTTTATAATTTCTTTTGGTCTTTTCCTACACTGTCACTTTTCCTCTAAATACTTTTATTTTCAATTTTTTTTTCCACTGGAACACCTTTGATTGCTTTTTTATGTGTTATACTTGGTTGGAATACCTCAAACTTTCTATCATAACTAAAAAGTGATCAAAATATTAGTTTATAAGTCTTGAAATAACTAGCCAGAATTTAGAAAATAGGAAAAAAGGGGGTTTATCATCAAAAGATTAAATATAAATTTAAACTAAGCTTTTTTTCCTTCATGTGCAATAAATAACAGAGGTCATGAAGGAACAGATATGTCTTATCTTAAGAAAGCCAATTCAAAAAAATTTCAAAGTCAAAACTAATAAATATATTACAAAAGGGCTTTTCTTTATGAAAATATATTTTAAATTATTTAATTTACATATATCTTTTTCAAGAACATGTCTAATGAATCATGTGAGATATAGATTTATCTTCAATGGTTGCCAGGAACTCCGGCTTAGGATAATTTACTCCAGATGTCATTCTGAAGAACTGTCAATCAGTTTATCTTTCCTCCCTAGAGTAGGTTTACATAAGATGTTGAAAGTGGTCTAATGGGAAGAACCATACTGTGAAAAGAGTGTTAAATTCTAGTCATTCACATAAGAACAAAATTATACTAATTTCTAATATGTACCTTTGCCATGTACCCCTTATAAAGTAGTTTGAGAGACTGGTTAACAAGCACTCCTTTGCCCTGAGTTAATTCATTGCCTTGTGTATTACTGTTAATGTAGTGAAAAGTAATGATGTGACCTAATTCCGCTATACTCTCCCTTTGAGGAAAAAAAAAAAGCACCGTTACCTAATATTTCTATTACCTTATGAGATAGAAATCCTCATCCTAAATAATGCCAACAACGGCAGCATGAAGTAAGTACCTGACCTACAGAAAATGATCATATTCCAAGGCAGTAACCTTCACTGGACTTTTGGTTTCCTATCATCTTTGAATATAAATGAATAGTTCCTCCTCTAAAGATATGTTGATTCCCAAGAAGATCCAATATGGAGAATTATAAAAACTAAAATATAAAGACAGATGCATAGCTAATCACCAAACCTAATCACTGTTTCAGAAGTCAAAACAGAAACAGTATTGGGCAGCTAGGTGGCTCAGTGGATAGAGCACTGGGCCTGGAGTCAGGAAGACCTGTGATCAAATCTGGCTTCAGATAGCTGTGTGACCCTGGGGAAATCACTTGACCCTGTTTGCCTCAGTTTCCTCATCCATCAAATGAGCTAAAACAGGAAATGGCAAAATGCTCCAGTATTATCTTTGACAAGAAAATCCCAAGTGGAGTCACAATGGGTTGGACATGACTGAAACAATTGAACAACACTGTTTCCACATATCAAATAGTAGAATTTCCTTAAATCTGCACAGTGTTGTCCTCCAAAGCACCCTAATAATTACTGCTGCTAAGCACAACATGGGAAGATAAGTATATGCCCCAGTTTATATATAAGAATTCATAGAGATCATGAATTAATAATATGAAAGAGCTAGATTGGACATAGGAGATCACCTAACCCAAACTTTCAATTTTGAAAAGTGCAACTAAGCTGAGAGAAACTACCTGAACTCACCAAGACAATATCATACTACAACTATGCCCACAACCCAGGACTGCTGATTTCAGGTCTAGGACTCTTTTCATTTCACCAGGATACCTCTTTTTAAAACCAAAATTCTTTAATAACTTTAATTCAGTGGATTTAAAGAGATACCTACTTGTGCTTTTTCAGGGAATTGAGGAAAGATTTTAAAGCAATTTCCCTAATGATGAGAGAGGTAAGGAAGCATAATGTAATCTCCCTCTCTTAACACTTGTAAAGGTTTGTATTTATATATAAATAAAAGTGTATGAAGGCCTCCTCTAGGTTTCTCAAAGAAACTGAAAGGATCTAACATTTAAACACTGTGATAGATCATAAGAACAAAAAAAAAAACTTACTTTTTTCAATAAGTTGGTCCTGAACTCCAGCCAATGCACTTACTGCCTGAAAGAAAAAGATACAAGAGATTAGTTGGTAAAACTATCAGAAGCAAAAAGAAATTCAATTCTAATCTGAGAATTGCAAAATAGAGACCTGGGAAACCGCTCATTTCAGAAAAGCATTATTTGGCTAAATAGATTTATTTAGGAAAAATATGAAGAAGTATTCTTTATCCAGTGTGAAACTTTTAAGTCAAATACAAAAAAAGGACTTTTTCTTTTTTAACAGTGAATGTCACAAAAATTGATATGAGGTTTCCCTTAGGTTGATGGTTAGTCAACTATCAGAAATAAATTGCTTGTCCCACCCACTTACCGCTGCTGAAGTAACTGAGGATTTACTGAAGAGCCGTTCAGCTTCTTTAAATTTTCGGTTCCTACGATCATTTTTGCTATTAGAGTTTCTAAAATGGAGGAAAAAAAACCTCATAAATACTCGCCAGGTCTACAGTTAAGTCTTATCTTTGCTTATCTTGCTTTGATAAGGAAAAAAAATGATAAAAATGGCAGAAATGAGAAGTCCCTTTTCTATTGAAGGCATCAACTTACAGGGGAAAAAATGCAACTGAATGCCACAATGAAGTAAAAACCAACTTTAGTTCCTTTTTTTTCCCCCTTCAAAGTAATAGGATACTTGATTCACAAGCTTTGGAAATCAAGAATGGGGGGGGGGGGGGAAGCTTTATTTAATAATGAAAACTTAAGGATAATTCAGTTCCATATATTAATTAGGAAGACCAAAATGGATAGGGAAGAGAGGAAGGAGAAAGGAAATGGGGAAAAAAGAGGAAATAAGAGAAAGAAAAATATCAGAGGAACAAAGACCCTCATATATTGGAAGAGGATGAAACCAAAATAAAAGGGAGTCACCCAAAAACAGAGGAAGGGAGAGATGGTCACACACTATCACATACTGTTACACACTGCCACACACACACACACACACCCTCCCATCACTATAATATACCACAATTTGTTCAGCCATTTCCCAATCGAGGGACATCCCCTTGGTTTCCAAATTTTTGCCACTACAAAGAGATCAGCAATAAATATTTTTGTACAAACAGGTCCGTTCCCATTTTTTTTATCTCTTTGAGAGACAGACCTAGTCATGATTTTGCTGTATCAAAAAGCATGCATTCTTTTAAAACCTTTGGGCATAATTCCAAATTACCTTCCAGAATGGTTGGATCAATTCATAACTACCAGCAATGCTATTAGTGTCCCAATTTTGCCAACATTTATTATTTTCCTTTACTGTCATATTGGCCAATCTGCTAGGTGTAAGAGTTGCACCAAATCTCCACAGATTATCCCCAATGTAAGATCCACATCTCACTTTATGGTAACTACTTTCCTCAACTCTCAAGAGTTGTTTTGATGTGCATTTCTCTAATCAGGAGGGATTTAGAACATTTTTTTCATGATTATTGATAACTTTGATTTCTTCCTGTGAGAACTATCTATTCATATCCCTTGACCATTTGTCAGTGTGTAGCTAAATCTTAAAAGATTTTGTATAGATGATAAAGTCAGCATATATGAAGTTATCTTGGTTGCTTAGGTGAAAGGATGTGGAGGGAATAGGAATGAACAATGTCTTTGGCATCTCCTTTATATACAACAGGAATTGATTCCCCAAAGTCCTCACAATTAATCATCTCCAGCATATATCTCCCCTGTGAATTTTTTAAAGAATAGGCCTTTAGTCTTGTTATTTCAATAGCTTTTTTGATTTTCATTTTACTTAGTTCTCCTCTAACTTTTAATTATCTCCCCCTTCTTGTTTATCTGTTGGCTTTCAATTTTTAAAAAATGCATTCAATTTATTAATTTTTTTCTATTTTGTTAATGAATATTTGTAGGCATATGATTTCCCCCAACAATACTTTTAGCATCATTCCAAAAAATTTGGTGTGCTTTCATTATTATCTTCTTTCATTTCATTACTATTTCTATTATTTATTCATGGATACACTCAATATAAAGAATTTAATTGTTAAAGTCTTCATTTGGGTCTCTCTTTTTGCTCTCCGAACAGATTACTATTCCATATTCTATATGTACTATGGTCTATAAAGGATATGTTTACTCTTTCTGGCTTTTTACACTGGTTTACAATATTTCTGTACCCTAATACATGTTCAATCTTTTAAAAGTTCCATATGGCGCTGGGAAAAATGTGTATTCTTTAGCAGTCTCACTTAAAAGAATCTGTAAGTCTTTAAGCTCTAGTTTCTCTAGCAATTTGTTCTATTCTAAATTTCCCTCTGTTAGATTTATCCAAAAATGAAAGGAACACCGAAATCTCCTGTTACTTTATATTACAATGTCTTCTTGTAGCTAACTTTTTTCTTTATGAATTTAGATAAGTTAAATATCAATATAGCTTTGTCTCTATGGTTCCTTTTGACAAGTTTCATTTCTTTATCCCTTTTAATGTTTGAAATGTTTGCCTTTTCTTTGCCTAATAGCATAATTATCTAATCTTTGTTTAATCTAATGAAATCTTTGTCTAATAGCAGACCCTGTTTTTTTGTATTCATCTAATGCATAAGCTTTCCCCCCACTCTAGTCTCTCATTTTTATTCTGCGTATCTTTGCTTTTTATACATGTTCTTGTAAGCAAGAAATGGTGAGCTTGGGTTTTGTTATGGAGTCTATATCTTATTCTTTTTATTGAATTGTTTAGCCTGCTCTTATGTATTGTTAAGAGAGTTATAATTATATAGCCCTCCATTTGTCTCAAATGTTATTTCTTCTCTAAATCAGGATTTTCTTCCTTATTCTTCTGTAAGCATTTTGTAAGGTATTTTGTCCCATCAATTATATCAACTTAACCTATTGTAAGGTAACCCTATTCTTGGTAGTTTTTTCATTCCCTTCCTTAGGCACTCCCCTCTCTCTTACATTTGTTTTCCCTTTCTCTATTTGGAATTTTACTTATTTGTTCCTCTTACTCATTTTATTCTAGTTAATTATCCTCTTTTCTCCTCTGTTAAGTAATCAAGTAAAATCACACTTCCTTTCCTCCCCTTCAACTTTTAAAAAAATTATTCTCAATGCCTTTAAAAATGATTCCTTCCCACTTCTTCAGTATTTATCTTCCCTTTTTTGTTCATTCTAAATCTTTATTCTTTGATTCAAGGCTCTTATACTTAGTCCTTCTTTAGTTTCTGTATTCCAGCTTCTAAGGTACCTATGCTGTGTTCCCTCTTCTAAACAGTTTTTATTTTAATGCTTGTAGATCTTGTCCCCTGGTCCCTTTTTCCTGTTCTGCCTCACTTTTTTTTTTTAAACCCTTACCTTTCACCTTAGAATACATACTATGTATTGGTTCCAAGGCAGAAGAGTGGTAAGGGCTTAGGCAATGGGGGTTAAATGGCTTGGCCAGGGTCACACAGCTAGGAAGTGTCTGAGGCCAGATTTCAATTTAGGACCTCCCATCTCTAGGCCTGGCTCTCAATACACTGAGCTACTCAGCTGCCCCCATGTGCCTCACTCTTAAAAAGCAAGTGATAAAAGATATTGGTCCATGAAAAGAATTTTCTGTGCCTAATTATATAGTTCATGATTAATCTTTATCCACTTTGCGTCTTTTTCCTCCCATTTACAATGGAATTTCCTCCCTTGGTCTGTGCCCTGCTATTCTTCTGTGTATAAGTTGTGCCCAGAAGCTCTGATTTGCTTTCTCCTCATATGGAATGAACTGTTTCTTTTAGCACCAAATCTCCACAGATTATCCTCAATGTAAGATCCATATCTCACTTTATGGTAACTACTTTCCTCAATGGTAAAATAGTATATCCTCCCACCACTGAAACAAGATTTCTTCCTTTCTTTCCCCTGTTTTGATGTTCTCCTTCTTTGCCTCTTTTCCTGTGGGTTTTCTTACTCCCAAGAGATTAGAGAAACATTCCCCTCAAACATTTTTCTCCCCTTTCCCCTTTTTATGTACCCTCTCATTCTGTAATTTAACCTCATTAAAAAAAATACTGATTTACCTACAAGAGGCATATTGTGCAGTTTAGCCCATGATATTTCAAGTCTATTTCTTCACTATCACCTCTATTTGACATCTACTTCAAATATTTCAAACACCTCTTTTTTTCATTGAACATCCCATCTTTTCTTTATTAATATTTAGGGTCAGGATTGCACAGCATGTCATGTTTGACTCCCTCTTGAACTCCTTTGCTCTTTGGAGCACAACATTCCATTCTCTCCTGTAGTTTCTGTGGGTACAGAATAATCTTGTGTTATTTTAATTTCCTTTCCTTTATATTTGAAGGTCTTCCTCCTCATCACTTTAAGAATTTGTTGCTTCTCAATAGAATTTTAACCACTATGTGTTTTGGAGTTCGCAGCATTTTGGGGTGTGTGTGTGTGTGTGTGATCAGGGAATTCAATTGGCATTTTGTTTCTTGTATTCAGAAGTTCCATTGGTTTTCTTGTGTTATTTTTAACATTATGGTGTTGAGGTTTTTTCCCCTGGTTGTATTCTAGGATACCTATTATCTTTAAGTTGTTTCTTTGTACCATATCTTTAATATCAATATGTTTTATTTGCATGGTGATCATACTTTCTTTTAGTATCAGTGGTTTTTTGCTTCTCTTCTTCCACATTACACTCTCAATCAATTATTCTCTCTCCTTTTTCTTTGGTGAGACTTGCCATCGTGGATTTGCATTTTTCTACTCTTCCAATGATTCCTGCTATTCAGGCCATAAATTCTGCATTTACAACTCTTCAGGAACATCCTGTTGTAGTTCCATGCTCTCTTGAGAATCCAGAGGGTCTTCTCATCAGTATTGATTTATTTTCTTTTACTTTACAATACTTATTCACAGATGTCTGGTCTTTGTTTCCTATCTGAAAGTCAGTTCCCATTCTGTTATTAATATCTTTCTAGTTGGTTTACCTGCTTAAGACTCAAGGCCTTTAACTGAGTTTTCTTCCTCAACCTTTTTTTCTGTATTTCCCCCTATAATTCCATTTGGATCTTTCTCCTTTTGATGGCAGTGTCCCTAAGGGCTAAATCTCATAGTTATCTCTGCTTCTTTCCACATTGGACAATTCATTTTCACCAACCTTGGTCTCTGCTCCAAGTGACTTCTGGGAGAACAGAACTGGCTACAGGTGGATGCTGGACTTTCCCCATCAGATTTAGTGAAGTGCTACACAGCCTCCCATACATATGCATTGCTCCAGCTCTTCGTGGTCAGTCCAAATTCTGTTGCAACCCAGAGCACTGGTACTCTTTGCTACTGTTGCAGTTTGAGCAAATTTTTTCTATTTGGAAAGGTAAGGGGATGTGCTGGGGGGTGGAGTTGAATTCTGTTCCAAGCAAGTAATATGACTTATACAGACTTGCTTCTAGAGCATAATGGAAGGGTGAGAGGTGGGGTGCTAAATGGGCAAGTTAGGGGCTAGAGATCAGCCTTCTCTGTCAGTTCATCAAATGTTTACCTTGTTTGGGTTCTTGATAGCTTAGACCAAGTAGATCATGCTTTATCTCTTGTGTATAATAATTACTTTGGAGGTGTTTTCATGAAGATTGGAAAAAAATCTGTAACCCTCCATCTTTTTGGCCAAGTGACTTAGAAGTCTGATATTTTTTCCTTATTAAAAGCAACATAACCACCTTCTTGTGCTAAATATCACTCCAGTCACTTTCTGATTCCTCCCTTTCAATGGCAGTTTCTCTAGGAGCTGCACCTCAAAAGCATATCAGCTTCCTCTCCCCCTGGGCAATTTATATTTTAGTGGTCTCTGTTTCTGCCTCAAATGATTTCTAAAGGGACAGAATTGGCCCCAGGTAAGTGCTTTCCTTTAAGTTTAGTGGAGTGCCACATAGCCTCACACAAGGATACTCCAAGTCCCTCTCTTCCTCAAATTTGGCTGAGCTCTATAGAAGAACAGAGCACTGTCACTGCTGTCTAGCTGAGCAAGCTTCTGGATTTTGATTTTCCTTAGCACTTGGAGAAGGGTGGGAGAGGAACAGAACTGAAATCTGTGGCAAGTCTAGTAGTTCACCTTGTGCAGCCATGCCAGTCAGAGCATGGTGTTCAGTAGGGAAGAGGTTGCTGAGTAATGAAGTTAGGGACTAGGCATTAGCATTCTCTGCAGTTAGTTCACTGAACTGCTACCTGGTCAAGATTCTTGGCATTCTAGACCATGGAAACACCTGAAATTGCTTTATATCTTGTTCTAAATTCTTATTTTGGAGAGGTTTGAGAAATCATAAGGATTAGAGAACCCTCTAGCCTGTGGTTAAACAACTCCCTCTCGTGCCAAAACCTTTAGTGCCATTTTGATTTGCAAAACATTTGGCAAATCCTTTCTCACCAGCAGGTACCTTAGAATTGGTACTAAGAATCATTTTCAAGACAGAAGACAGAAGGCTAGCCAACTGAGGTTAAGTGACTTGATCAGAGTCACATAGCTAGTTAGTGTCTGAGGCCAAATCTGAACCCAGAACTTCCTCTCTAGGCCTGGATCTCTATCAACTGAGTTACCTCTCTCTCATCAGCCTTTGTCAAGATTACTCAAACCCTAGCCAGGAATCTGTTATTCCTATATTTTAAAATAAATCAATAAGGGTTTAAGCTTTCATCATGTACCAGACAGTATTCTAAACACTGGGAGATATAAATACAAGCAAAAAGAAACTCAGACCAGTTCCTGACAGGCAAGGAAATTATACTCTAGTGGGGGAAGGGGAAGGAAGTCAGGAGCAGAACTGAGAAAGGAGTGAATGAATATTATAACTAGTGTGGGCACTTCCTCAAAATGAAAAGTTCAGGAAAGAACTCAATGATGACAGAAGCAGGGCACAGGGATCTTCTAGGGTGAAAAGGCTGCTGGGACATGGAAAAGTCTGGAGAGTCAGGAACATGGAAAACCAGGAGAGGAAATGAAAGGTGTCCAAGGTCCAGAAGTCCAAATCTCTTTCTTGGATAACATCTTCTTAGCCCTTCACTTCCAAAATCAATTTCTCTTTTCTTCTTCTCTTGCCTTCAATGGACAAGAGTGAATAAACTACTTTTGCCCCTATGGTTTTTAGTTTCTTGCCCAAGACTTGCTTTCTTTGGCAAAATTGTCTAGGTTACTTCTGGCAGTATCTTTTGTGTCAAAGTTTAATCCCCACAAGCAGGTAATAGTCATTTGTTTGGATAAGCCTTGGGAAGTTCTGTTTAGTGTTGGTCGAATTCATTGGACAGCCAACAATCCTCTTTTCTTTTGTAATTCAGTAGTCAACTAGTAGCCTCAGTACCCCTGAGCAGGAATCACCAACCACAGCAAATCCTTAAAGGCTTCTGTGACACTACCAGATCTAACTCAAAGAGGGCAAAGAATCCAAATCCCTCCTCTTCAGGAAAAGCTTCAAGACTGTATTTTTAAGCTTTAAGTGCATCCCTGTCCTTTCCTTTCCTTTCTTTTCTTCCTCTGTGTAACAGACTTCCACTCTCTCCTATACTAAGCAAGGATCAAGTTTTCCCTCCTCCAACTTAGATTCCCTTTTCCTCCATTGAACCCTCATTTCCTTTTCCTTAAGGAACACTTCAGTATTCCTCACAACCTGGAAGGAGAGACAATCATACAGTCTAAGAAAGAGAAAGAGACACAAACATCCCAAGAGGAAAGAAATGAGATAAACACACACACACACACACTGGCCAAGAGGAAACATGGGCTTTCACATGTACACACACACACACCCCCCAAGATGAAGAAAGACAGAGACAAGACAGGCACACAAAAACACTAATATGAAGGGAGAGATAAGACACATAAACCAGGAGCAAGGCAGACACAAACAAACCAAGAGGAAGTCATTGAAAGAGATATACACACCCAAACCAAGAAACCAAGAGGGAGACCAATGAACACACCAAGAAAAAAAGAGAAGGATGGAGACAAATTGACACATTCAAGCAAACAAACAAATAAAACAAAAAAAAACACCAAGAGGAAAGAAAAAAGATAAACACAAAACAAAAGGAAAAGGAAGATACATGCATATACAAAAGCACACACTAAGAGAAAGAGGGGAAAGATACACAAATAATTCTATTTCTCTCTCTCCTCTCTTTCAATCTCTCTCTCTCTGACCTCTTCCCCACTCTTTCTCTCATTCATATTAAGAGGGAGACCTACAAAAAAATAAAAAAGGAGATATCCACAAAAGAAAAAAGCATGAGATACAAATTTGTTTTAAAAGACCTAATGGATAGAGGACAAAGGGAAATTAGATCTATATAAAGAGCATGGGAGAAAACAAAATAAACACAAAGATGAAAGACAAAATTTGAGGAAAAACTGAAAGAAGTAGAGGGAGTGAAAGGAAGTTATGAGCAAAGAAAAAGGGCAAACACAATGTATAGGAGAGAGGGTCACAAGGAGGGACAGCCAAAGAAAGGGTTAGAGCATATAAGATGGAATTTAAAAGGTAAAATAGGGACAGAAAGATGAGCACTGGGAGAATTAATATTCACAGTTTAGCATATAAAAAGATTTTTAAGAGGCTTACAAATTTCTTTTAAGTCCGTTGTTTCATTTGATCAAATAATTAGCTGTAAATCAACTCTTTTCACACCTTGTTGTTTACTTGACCTTTGGATTAAGCTTTCACTATTCTTTGAAAAGCTGTTTAAGCACTGTTCAGGACCCTTCCACAGCTCTTCTCCTTACTTTACCACTCAGCTGACACCAAAGAATGATTCCAATTATCTGAGGATATTCTTAGGGGCCCTAACGTCCAAAGGGTGGAAGGGGGGAGTTAGGCTGGGGTGGAAGTGTGAACATTACCACAGAGCTGAAGCTCTCAAATTGGCATTCATTTCACAATGTATTTCTGCTGAATTGTCTATCCTCACGGATTTTAAAATGTAACATCAAAATTTGTTCAATTCTACTCCCCAAGGGTGACAGACACTACTGTGAAGAAATGGAAAATGAACTGGAATAGTCTGCTTCCGTGGGTTAGAATACTACCTTGAAATGTTACGAAGAACTTTTATCATCACCATTCTGTGAGGAAGGTTGTAGAAGTTAATGATGCCCATTGAACAATATAGATAATAAGGTTCAAACAAGTGACCTGTCCAAGGACCAACAAGTAAGATCTGACCCTTGGTTCTCTCATTTCAACTCCAGGACTCCTTTCACTCCTTCCAAAGGTCTGTTGTTCCCCTAACTGCTACTATGTCCTGGGCTCCAGGCCAAACTTGATTGCTGTCTTTCTGACTCTCTGATTCAATGGCAGCACTTCATCTGCTTAGGCCTCAGTTTCCTCATGTTCAAAATGTACAAATTGGTCTACTTATTCTCAAAAGCCGCTTCCAGCTGGAAAATGCTATGACTTCTAAATGAGCACTATCATTTTAAGAGCAGAAAACAGAAGGAGTTAAAAGTCAGAAGCAATAGTATACTACACAGGACAGTACAAAGGTAGGTTAAGTTTCCGTTTATATCCAAAAAATTTCAAGAATCTTTTTTGGGGGGAAATTTTGAGAACAGGTCAGGAAATGAAAACGAAGAAGTCACTGAGCTCTCCCTTCTAGTGATTGGATATCAACTACAAATGAGGATCATAGGGTTAATATTGGATGGGATCTTAGAATCAACTATCCCAACCTCCTCTTTTTACAGAAGGGATCATGAAGGTCCAGAGATAGGACTTTGGGTAATGACTTTAAAAAGTAAGTTATGCAACAAAGCAGAAACTCAAATAGAAACCCTATGACTCTAAATCCAGGATTCTTGCCATTATTCCACAGTATAAAGCAGAGTTAAAGGTTTAGGACAGTAATTGGAGTGATCCCTGGGGACTGATCACTTCAGTAAAAAGAAAAAAAAATCCCAGATGTCAAACTCACATAGAACTTGAGCAAAGTTACTTAAAGGGAATTTGCTACCTGGAAATGGCTAAGTTATAAGGTTCAATCTATGAAGACGAATGGTGCTAGACATTAAAGCAAACCAAAAAGCTGCTACCAGAAACACACTCTTAAAAACAGAAATTAGTGACATTCTAACCAAAATACCAGCTATAGAGCAGAAGCCTTTCTGACACTCACTTTTGATTTGTCAGATAGCGGTCCCAGCCCCGAATAATATTGCCATACATCTGGGTGTCTTCCAGGTAGCTCCCTTCAAAAGCATAGATCTGTCTCTCCAAGTTTGCCAGCGTCTCCTGGTGGACACACACAAAAAAAGCACAGGGATGCTACTACCTTTCAGGCTGGAGCATTCAGTCTGACCAAAAGGAGATTTTAATCAACAGGTTTAAAACTGAGCATCTTAACTCACATTTCTACCTAGTTCTCACCCTCAAAGGAATAGATGATGTATGATTACCTCTATTACAGAATCTCCACTTTGGCTTTGGGAGGCAAAGTTGGGATTAAGGGTTAATCAAACCCTGCACTGTTTCTGAAACCAATAATAAAGCTTTTAACACCTAGAGGAGCAGGCTGGCTGATAACACAGGGGAATTTCACTCATATAGGTAAAAGATGAAAGAGAGCTTTGAAGGACTCAGAGAGCCTTTAAGGGACAGGGTCCCTTTTCTATGAGCAAGAGCTAGAAAATGCCAACTTGCTGCGCACATATTCCTTGTTGCTATGGTAACCAACAGCTGCTGCTCCAGGTGAAGATGCCCAACCACCAACCCTACATAGATAGATGCAAGATTACTTTCAAGACTCACCTTTCTTTGCCTCTATTTTTCCCTCACCAAATAATCACATCCCCCAACCCTAATATTCCTCCCAAACAATTGTGTCCCTTCACCTCCCAATTCCAAATCTTTCTTATACCTACCTCCCAGCAAACACACACATATACACACAGGCACTACTTGGAGGGCATGAAGTCTATGCCCCCTCAGTGTTCCTGCTCCCTCCCCAAACCCCCACCTCCCTCCCTCCCTTCCATATTTCCTCCTAAACTCCCAATTCCCCAACAGACACACCCCTTTACTATCTCCCTCCTCACAGGTTGCCCTCACCTGCTTTCCTCCATGCGCTTCCTCATAGAACCTCCCCAGAGCTCAGTTTCCCCAATTGTAAAATGAGAAAGTTGTCCTGAGACCCCTTCAGGTTCTAGATCTATGATCCTGTGGTGGATCTATATATCCACCTTCTCCTCCATCTGCCCCCTCTCTCCCAGCTACCCGAGGCCTACACCATTCCGCCCCGCCCCCCGGCCCTCCCATTCCGCTCCTCCGCCCGGCCCCGGCTCCGGCTCGTGCCCGTCAGTCAGCGAGGGCGCGCGTAGACCCAGGCCCGAGGAGGCGGGCGCGAGCGCGAGCGCGTCCGGGTCCCGGGGCGCGAGGCTGGGCCCCCCGGGCCGGGGAGAGCGCGAGGCGGAAGTGGAAGAAGGGGCCCCGTGCGCCAGGTTCTCAGAGCGCCCCAGGCCCCGCGCCGCTGCCGCCGGCATAACGGCCGCCAGGACGCTGGGCCAGGCTGTACTCCCGCCCCGAGGAGCACCTAGGCTGGGCGGAGAGACATCGGGCACCTTCCCTCCCCCTCCTTCCAGCCCCCTCACCGCCAGCTCCTGTTTGCGCTTCACCAGCTCGGCCAGCTCCCGCCGGGTGTCCGGGATCTGCGGCGGCGCCGCCTTGTTGTGCATCGCCATGTTGGGCCGAGGCGCGAGGAAGGAGGCAGCGAGGGAGCGAACGAACGAGGGAGGCGGCTCAGCCGCGCCCCCGCCCCTCGGCCGCCAGGGGGCGCCGCCGCCCTTGCGCCTGCGCGCGAGCGTCCCGGGAGAGTGGGGGAGGGAAGCGAAGCAGGGAGAGCAACTGGCTGGGAGAGGAAATGGAGGGAGAGAAGAGAGGGGAAATAAGAGAAAGGAAAGAAGAAATAGCAGGTAGAAGGAGGGAGAGAAAAGAGGGAGGAAATGGAGGGAGGGACGAAGAGAGAAGATAGAGAAGAGAGGGAGAGGAGAGAATAGAGTGGAAATTGAAAGAAGATGTGAGATAGAGAAGGGGAAAGAAATAGAAAGGAGTAAGAAGAGAGGAAGTAGAAGGAAGGAATGGAGAGGGAAACATAGGGAGAGAAAAGATATGAAGAGAGGAGGTGATAGAGAAGGGGAGAGAATAAGATGGGAGAAAAGAGGAAATAGAGGAAGGGAAAGAGAAAAGAGGAAGGAGTAGAAGCTATGGAGAGGAGAGATTAAAAGAGGAAATAAGATGGAAGGAATAGAGAAGAGGAAAGGAAATAAGGAAGAAGAGAAAGAAGAAACTGGGAAAGAGTATGGGATAGAGGGAGAGAGAAGAGGAGAGAAAGGAGAATAGCAAAGAAATGAAATGGGAGAAAGGCAAGAATAGAGAGGAAATGGAGGGAGAGAGGAGAGAAGGGGAAAGAACAGAGTAGGGAAGAAATAGAAGAGAAAAGAGTAAATGGAACTAGGGAAGGAGAAAGAAGGAACTAGAAAAAGAGGATATGGGGAGAGGAAACAGAAGAAGAGAGGAGAGATTTTAAAAGCTTACCCTTTATTTCCTGTTGAGGTGGGAGGACTAGAAAGGAATATAGAGACCAACTACTTCATTTGACTAGAAATGAAACACACCTAGAGAAGGGAAGGGATGTCATTTCAACAAACATTGATTAAACAGCTGTTGAATACAAAATGCAAGTTCCATGAGGGCAGGAGAAAGGGATGACATCTCCAAGAGGGGCTAGTTCATGTTCTTTGTTTACAGTCCCTGATTTCTCCCAAGATATTCAAATGAGTCTGGAATATCATCATTTAGGAGTTCCCATCCAACAATGCATATCTCAACACATCCTATGCCTGCCTATCATGTGTTGTTCTCATTTTAGTCTTCCCAAAAGTCAGAAGGAGCCCAGCCAACAAGTTGAAGGCTCTCCTTGCTTTCTCCCAGTTTAGAAAGGGTACTAAAGAACAGTCCTCCTTCATGTCTGTCAAGAGGTCCCAGAGGGGTAAGAAGAATGACGTATGGTAGGCTCTAAAGAATGACCTACAGGAGCAGCTAGATTAATACTAGGCCTGGAGATGAGAGGACTCCATTTGTTTAGCTCTTGCTCTTTTGTTTCTTAAAAGGGAAAGTAAGGGTTAAAAAAAAAAGTGGCCTATAGAGCTCAGACTAGCAGTAGGCAGTCCAATAGCTGAAGTACTGAATGAGGTCCTACAAACAAGGGATCAGTTCTTTTTATCAGCTATGGGCTCATTCAGAAGTGAACTTGGCAGAGTGAATGCTATGTAGTAACTGCTTTAAGGTGGCACCTACTAAATTCCAAGGACTGAGTATATAGAAGAGGGTATAGAATATAGCATACCCCCCATGTATTCGGGAAGAATGGTTTATATTTCTGTTTTTGCTATATCTTCTTGGTAAATATCCCTTTCTTAAAGCTAATTGATGTTAAATTAGATAACGATCCTGGAGCTCTAATGTCCAAGGGAAAAGTTCTAATGAAAGACTAACTAGCTATTGATATTGGGGAGAACATACCAGATTGGAGGATTCATGGTGATAGAATTAAAGGAAACCTTCCTGCCCTTGAGAAGTCAGCTTATTACTGCCTGTGGGAGCTGGTCTAAGGACTCCAGTTTTTATAGAGACTATACTGTATTGAAAGGATGAATCTTTGTTGTCATGGGGAGCTTAGGGGGTCTGTAAAAGTTGCTTTGTAGTTTCCTGAAAGCTATTGAACCCACTCTCCTTTTCAACCCAGGGTGCAGCTCATTGTCCATTGATACTGTCTGCTGTTGGACAAGATCTATCATAGGTCTATTGATGTTTTCTCAGTCGATTTTTGGGGACTGAATTAGGTCTGGTTCCCCCCCCCCCCAATCCCTTGGTGTTTTCCTTTAGATAACCTTGTGAATCAATGCCTCATAATTTTATCACCTACAGAATGGATCCTGTCTATATGGCCTTAATCCAGTCCAGCAGCTTTTCTCATCTTTGTTCTTTAATGCCAATTCTACTTTTGTAGGTACCTTAGACACTGTGATATTAGAGTCTAGGTGTGGTGGTTCCACTATCCTTGATGGAGGAAAAGTTAATAATTTTTTAACATCTTTTCAAATTTTCTTCTCTTTGTAGTTTTCTTCCTTGAATTCTCTTAGGATGACTACATAGTTGGATATTTTGCCAACGTTCATTAGACTGATTTTGTCTCTGCTTTATGAGATAATACTGCTTATAACTGTCCACCATCCTTCTTTGAAAGATTTTCCAAGTAAGTTATAAAGCCTGACCTCATATTTAACTGAAAAAAATTGAGGCCCTTTGCAAAAGTTCCTTTTCTCTCTTCCTCCTCCTCATTTCTCATCATTCAGATATATTGCACTAGTCTTCTCCATTACCTCTATATCTCTCCTCTGTTTCATAGTTGAACTCCTCAAGAAAACTATAATCAATGCTTCTTAATTCCTTTCCTCTTACTCTTAACCCTGTAGTGTGGCTTCTGATCTCATCATTCAATGAAAACTACTATGCAAAGTTACCAATGATCTCCCACTGCCAAATCTAAGGGTTTTCCTCCCCATTCTCTCTTTTTGACCTCTCTTTAACCTTTGGCATTGTCCATCTTCCTCTTTTCCATGATATTCTCTTTCTAGATTTTTATGACATTGCTGTGTCCTGTTTATCCTTCTACTTGTCTGACCATCTTGATTTCTTTTGCTGAATCTCCATCCAGTTTGATTCTAACCAAAGATTTTACTAAAGGTTCAGTCCTAGACTTTCTTCACTTCTCCCTCCATACAATTTCACTTGCTGATCTTATCCTTTCCCATAGTTAAACTATTATTTTTATGCAGATGTCTCTCAGATCTTAGTCTAGCTCTAACCTCTCTTGCTGACTTCAAATTTTGCATCTCCAACTACCCATTAAACATCTTGAACTAGAAGTCCCACAGACATCTGAAATTCAACATGTCCAAAACAACTGATTCTTCCTTCCAAATCCTCCCTTCTTCCTTACTCCCCAATTTACTATTTGGGTATCACCATTCTCACTACCCAGACTCAAAACCTAGGTTTCATTCTCAACATCTTGTTCTCTCCCATTCCCCATATCTCATCAGCTGTCAAGTCCTGTCATTTCTACCTTGGAGATATCTTTCATATATGGCTCCTCTTTTCTCTGACATTGCTATCATTCTGGTGCAAGTCCTCATCACCTTTTTTTCTGAACTATTGCAGTAATCTGCTGGTTGGTCTCCCTACCTTAAGACTTTCCTTACTCTATTCCATCCTCCATACAGATGCCAAAATGGGGGGGGGGGGCAGCTGGGTAGCTCAGTGGATTGAGAGCCAGGCCTAGATACATATCCTGGGTTCAAATGTGGCCTCAGACACTTCTTAGCTGGGTGACCCTGGGCAAGTCACTAACCCCCATTGCCTAGTCCTTACCACTCTTCTGCCTTAGAGCCATTTTTTTAAAAGAACTGATTGTTTTAATACAGGAAATGAATATATTAAATTATACACACTGCATAAATGCAAAATTAATAAATACAAATATTTACAAAGAAAGTTTAATACATCTTTAAAAAAATCTATCTTTAGTTTCTATTAGGGAAGGAAAAAATAAAGCAAGCCAGAAAACGAACAGAATAAGAAAAAGAAACTGAAGGTTAAAAAGAACACTGATTCCTAGCTATGAATGAATCTGACCTGTTTGGCTCACCTTTCCCTTAACATGACACTCCAGTCCATCTCTCCACACTCCTTCCTTTGACTTACTCTTCTTCTACTTACAATACACAGTATTGTAAGTAAAGCTTAAAAAAAAAAAAGATGTCAAAATGATTTTCCTCAAGGAAAGGTCTAACTTTGTCACACCACTATAAACTCCAGATACTCCTTTTACTCCCAGGATTAAACATAAAATTATCTGGGCTTACAAAGTGCTTCAAAACCTGGCCCATTCCTATCTTTGCAGTCTTCTACCTTACTCCCATCCACACAGTGACACCAGCCTCCTTGCTGTTTTTCACATATTATATTCCACCCCCAATTCTAGGCATTTTTGCTGGTTGTCTTCCATGCCTGTAATTCTCTTGCTGCTCTTTTCTACCTCCTGGCTTTGAGATTTCCTCTGGTTTATCTCATGTGTGTGTGTGTGTGTGTATATATATATATATATATATATATATATGGTTTTACATATTGCTTCCCCATTAGACTGTGAGCTCCTTGATAGTATGGACTGTTTTTTGTCTTTCTTTGTATTGCCTTTCTGGTAACATGTAGTCAGTTTCATTCTTTGTGATACTATTTGGTACTCACCACATTTAGTGCCTGTCAATTCTTTTTTTTTTTTAAACCCTTACCTTCTGTCTTAGAATCTGTACTGTGTATTGGTTCGAAGGCAGAAGAGGGGTAAGGGCTAGGCAATGGGGGTTAAGTAACTTGCCCAAAGTCAAACAGCTAGGAAGTATCTGAAGTCACATTTGAACCCAGGACCTTTCTTCTCTGGGCCTGACTCTCAATCCACTGAGTCACCCAGCTGCCCCTCAATTCTTTTTTTGAAAAAAGTATTCATGATATAGAGGTGTGTGACTTCTAAACAATCTCCAGTCTTTGACCTTTCTCATTTCTTTCTTCTACTCTCAAGGAAATGAAATTTCCATGGTCACACAGGGACAGTGCTTAAATCTGTTCCTTTGACTCTGAATCTAAGTGCTTTAAATTTTAGAACTACTCCACCCTACTCAGACTGTATTTTAGAAGATCTCATTTAGCTATTTCCTGATTAGTAACACTGGAGATACTTGGTTTAACAGAATCAGGTCTTAGAACTCTACATTGCTCCATCCTGTTTAATTTAACAAGGTCAGGAATGTCCGCACCCATACTCGAGGATTAAGTATCCGAGAAAATGGCCTTCAACAGACATGTGCAGAAACAGCTGACAGACCCCTGGGCTGTCCTAAGTCAAGCTAAGCTATCATTGGTACAGATGAGACGCAGGAAAGTGATGTAAAACCATCTATATAGGGCACGTCACTTTCTCTCTTCTCCCTTTTTCCCCAGAGAGGCGACTCTGGCTGGCAGCATGCTAAGTGTTCCGACATCTTGGTGTGGTGGTAGCTATTTGTCTGGGTTTGTGGGTGATTTTGCCCTTGAGCTGATTCAGGTTCAGGCATCTTGGCTGAGCCCTCTTGGAGTTCAGGCTGATTCCTTCCTCCTTTACTCTTCAAAATCTTACCTTCCTAGAGACTCTGATCTTCCTCTTGGCACTAGCCAGGCCGGAGAAATCCTATACTCTTTCCTTTTTCCTTCTTCTTAATTTCTTTCCACTATATCAATTAAATCACCATAAATTTCTATATGACTTGGTTATATATATTTTCTTTATATTTGGGATATCCATAGTGACCAAATAATTAACATAGTTTAGGTCACAACACTAAAATTATCCTTTACAGTGCTTTCCCTCCCCCAACACTTCAATCACTCAATAGGCATTTATTAAATGTTATTAAATGCTTTCTCTGTGCCTGGCACTCTGCTGTGTGTGGCAGGGTTTGGGGGGGGGGCATGTTGGAAAGATGAAAATGATTAGAGCTATTGTGAAACAACCCCTACCCTCTAGGAGTTTACATTCAGAAACAAATGTATATTCAACTTAAGCTACATTGCATTGTTATACTAATTAAAATTATATAATATATAATATGTACATAGTGTATACACTCAGATACCTAAGAGTTGTTACTCAGAAAGTAAGGATTTAAAGACAAAAATAAGATGGGGTCAGGGACATGTAACAATTGAAGAAGCAATCTGCTTTGAAGAATATGGGAGGGAATAGGGGCAATGATTAATGTAGTGGTCTTGATGAGAAGGGTCACTTAATAATTAATGATTATACCCAGTAGAAATATAAACTCCTTGAGGGCAAGAACTGTTTGTCATTTTTATCTATATATTCTAGCATTTAAGTGAGGCTTCTGAGCTTTGTAGGAACTGTCAGCACTTAATTTGTATTTTGTACTACTGTTGGGAAAACTTCAAAAATACCTTTCTATTCTTCCTACACATTACTCCACAGACACCACAGTCCAGAGACAATGACATCCATGTTCCTCATATATGATATTCCATTTCCCAACTTCATGTATTTTCACCATCAATGCTCAGATAGTGTCCCCTAGCCTAGAATACTCTCCCTCTTCTCCTACTACTGACCTCCCTGGTTTCCTTCAACTCTTAGCTACAACTGTACCTTTATGCTAGTGTCTTTTATGTTGTTTCTTTTATCTTGCATATATCTTGTCTGTACAGTTGTTTGAATGGATTACATTCTACATTAGATCATGAGCTCCTTGACAGCAGGAACTGTTTTTGTCTTTTTAATTTCAGCACTTAACACATTGTCTGCCTTTAAGAAGGCACTTAAATACTTGTTGAATATTTTGTGCTCTTACAAAAGTTCCATGCAATTAGATAAGCAACATGGTCTACTATAAAAAGCCCTGCATTTAAAAGATGGTTTCAGTTCTGGTTCTGATACTCTGGGCAAACAACTTCCCTTCTCAGAACCTGTTTCTTCATTTGTAAAATGAAATGACTACCTGCTTTATAAAGGTCTTATGACTTAAAGAATTAGAGAAAGGTGAACTGTTAGTACTCTGCAAAGAGTAACAGGTAATAGATGTATTATTCTTTCTAGAAAAATATTCCATAAACCCAGGCATTTGTTAATTTGTCATAAGCAAGGCATAGCTTATGCTTAGGGCTGGAGATGAGGCAGAATATATAGCCCTGGCCCTCACAAACAAGAATATATATACACACATATATACATGTATGTGTGTATATGTATGTATATACTCTCCTCCCATTGCTGACTTCCCTGAACTCTCAGCTACAACTGTATCTTTTAAATATACATTATATTTATTACATATATATGTATGTATAAAATAAAGAATTCTGGGTTTGTGGCCAGAGCGTTTCAGCGTAACAATAAAGAGGGCCCTGGATAAATTACTTAAGCTCTCAGGACCTGTAACAACTCACTGAGAGTGGAAGTTGCATTGTACTTTGAATTAGTAAAAGTTACCTTGTTAGGAGTTCCCTAAATCAGATTTGGACCAAAAAAGAAAAAGAAAATTCCAGATCAGAAAGAACTCTTCTGGCTATGATTATCAGAAAAGGATTCCCAGTGTATGTGATTTAGTTTGGTTTTAAAAGATTACTACAAAAATGAATGATATTGAAATAAGTATGATATGGTGATAATACATGTATAAACCAGTGGAATTGCTTGTCAGCTCCAGGAGAGGGGAAGGAAGAAGGGAGGGAAAGAACAAAAATCATGTAACCATGGGAAAATATTTAAAAATACATTTTTTAAAGAAAAAAAAGGATTTCCAGTGGAGAGGCATCTGAGCTGAGTTTTGAAAGGTGACCAGAGATTAGGGGAGACATCCTAGGAATTGGGGTAGAACAAAAATACAGAGGTGGGGAAAGGTGTAATGTGTTCCAATTTGGCTGGACATTCCTGTATATAAGGAAGTCTAATAAGATAAGAAAATCTAAATTGTGGAACTAGATTAGTTGGGGCTAGGTTATGAAGGGCTAAGTCTGGATTTTAGTCAATAGTCAGATCCTCTTGACTCCATGCTCCGTGGTATTTCTAATAACTGCTAATTACAGTTAAATAGATTCCAGATGCTTTGTCATTCAATTTTAAACCTTATTGTGAGTTACTGAATGAAGCATCCACATAACATCCCAAATGCTGGAATCATTCTGTAAGCCCAAACAGATGCAAATCACCATTACAAAGCTCTCTTTGGTACCTTTCTAAGAGGTTTTCATATCATTTGATCCTGGGGTGGCAGAAAAGTACTGTTTTGGGTATTATCACAAATACGGTAATAAAGTCATATCAGAACCTAAAAGAATTCGAGACTGGAGTCAAGGAAGCAGAGTCCTCATGCCAGGTCTTCTGAGTCCATGCTCTTTCTACTATAGTACATTGCTTATACAGACATCTTAAACTGCCTAATATTCTTAGTTAATGTCCAAGTGGATAATCGAAACCCTTCTTTTTAAGAGTCCCTGGAATTTTGACAAACTTTTCACTTCTTACTATACCAAATTCTGAGGAAGTAGTATTATCTAGCAACTTAATGATGTATATAGTAGGCTATGAATCAGGCCCTCAGCCCAACTTTATATCTCCCTCAGCACCCAACAACACAATGTGTGATTAATCTATTTCTTATAATGTGTGGTGTGACTATGTCAATTGCATTTCCCTTCAGGAAACCAGATTCCGAATTCACATAATGGGTATTTTTAAAGTGGTAATATGGTTCCTCTGCTAAATATTTTCTGGATTTTAAGTCCAGTATTGTAGACTATCAGCAAGAAGGTGTCAGGGGATTGACTTTTGAAGATTATTTGAATTATTGAGGTTTTAAAGGGCAATGATAGACACAACCAGTTAAAGTCTCTTTAGTTTAATTCCTACATCAAAGTATACCCCCAAAAGTTACCATGAGATCAAAGTCAAAATTTTTTTAATTCCAAAACTTTAATTTAAAAGTGAGTAACTATTTCACTTGATACAAACTTATATACATTTGAGAACAAAGTATATTCTGAATACTTTATTTTAATCTTCAGAGACTGCTGGCATTTACCTGAACATACCACACTGAAACTCTACTTCAACTTAACATTGTTTCATTTCTTAGCCAAATAACTGATTTAAAAAAAGGGGGAAGGGGGACTTATAAAATGTAAACATTTGTACTATTTATCAAATAATAATCATCCTGAAGTCTGTTGTTTTTAAAAAGTGATGAATTTCCAAAACCTTGCTGCATTGCATACTGGCATACTGATGTAAATACAGTAATAAAAATTCCATTTAAAAAATTCAACCCAAACCACTCTTTACAGACATAAGTTATTAATTCTGCTTTTTATTTATTACTAGATTGCTTCACAAATTGAGTTATTGAAATGCTGCTTGCCTATAAGAGGACAAGGGGATAGGTACGGTATGACTGGAGAAAACACTTAAGGGGAAGTTTTGAGGAAATAGGACTCACACAGAACTCAGGAGAACTTCAGATTGATTATAGAATTCAGAAAGGAGATGCAAGTGACCAGAGTTCGAAAGCATTTTGATTTTCACTTTGCTTTGGTTTAGACAGTCATTCTTTCTTGAAGTAGAAAAAAAGGTACTGCAAACAAACCAATAAAATTTGACAAGAGATGGGAGAAGAGGAAACCAAATGGAACAACTAAATACGTTTCTCTAACAGAACATATAAGAACAAATCACACATTTGTCACTACTCCAGTTTAGAAAGTTGCTGGTGATACCTGGCTTTGGAGTTAGAGAATTGCATCTCAGCTGACCTTGCTCCCAGGCCTACTGGTCTCATGCTTTACAAATAAGTCTTTCATCAGAATCACAAATCTAGGCACCATTATTCTCTTGTCAAGAAGAAAACCTACTACAAAAACACCTGTCCATGCCATCAGCACACAGCACACAACAGGAAAGTTGGTATTCTCTCTATGCTCTATTGATACATCCACCAAGGTATAGGCTGGAAGTAAAACTTCAAGTTGCCTTGCAGTCAGGTGATTTTAAAACCCACTGGCAATCAATGTAGTAACACAACTGACCAGAGAAGCACCAGAGTGAGACAAAAAGTAAGACCAGGCCAAAGGAAAACTCGATCTGTTTCAAAGAAAATTAAAGAACACAAAATTGGGATTCTATACAGGCATATACTGGATACTGGACATTAGCATGTAGTAGCTGGCTAAGTCACTGGAGACAAAACTAGGGGAAAACAAACTGCAAATTGCTATGTTTTGCCCTTTTTAAGCTTCTTAAAAGTTCACAAAATCTTAAGTAGGTGTTTTTCAAGGCTTTTTGTCCCCAGAGCTGAACAATAAGCACTAATCCTCGCTCCTCTTCGCCATACATCAGTGGTCAATATTGGCCAGCTGTCTGAACATCATAACATACACTGGAAGAAAAGCAAAGATAAACCACCAACATGCAGAGAGAATCTCAGTCTCATACATTTCAAGCTAAGAGCTAATTAATTGCAAAACTGATTTACTTTCCATTTCTCTTTTTCCTTCCTTGGCCAGCACTCTGGTAGTAGTGTTTGTGCAGAATGAAATAGGAAGGCCCTATGGGAGGGAAAGAGAGAAGGGCACAGATAATTCATTGACTGAATAATCAGGCCTTGGTTTATACAGAGCCAACTATACATAGCATACACAAAAGCTTCTTTACACTCACTGGTAAGGACAAACATGTTGCTCTCAATTTAGAAAGCACTAATGCTTCAAAATGCTCAACACTCATTTATACAGATTAATGATTTGGAATTTCACTCAGGTTATCAGTGGTGTTCCCACCTCTTTTCCTCTCAATTTCCATTTATTTCCACTTCAAAGAAAAATTAAAAATGTAAACCTTTTAAAAAAAAAACAAAAAAATATCAAAAACCTTTACACTAGAAAAGTATTACACTTTGGGGCTGAGTAGGATTACATTTACAAATTCTTTTATTGTGTAATCCCAAACTATATATAAATGAGATCCTGCTATTCAAATAACAGGTTGACTTGTGCCTTTACTCATAATGTAGTATTCCATTTATATTACAAAAAAAAAAACACAACACTCAGTTGCATGTAGTACACACCACCTTCACACATCCATCCATACACGCTCTCATCCAATCCATTTACAACATATGTACACAGACAAAATTCCATGTATACATATCTGACTTGGGGAAGATTAGCAAATAGGTGTTTCCCTTGCCTCAGTTCTTTCCCCTCCTTGTGGGAAAGAAAGAAAAAGATGACAGACATGGCTTTTCAGGATAGTAAGAAATACAATAAGCAGAACAAAAAATTTCTTTCTAGCACACACAAATCAAGATGAAATGAACAGACTGTTCCAACATCTGAGGCAATCCTCCCACAAAAGTGACACTGAATTAGGAGTAAAAAGTGATATTATAATAAATGCAAAGCAGTTAAACATACAAGAAAATGCAAACTGATGAGAGACCCAAGCTACTTAGGGAAACAGAGAAATTGTCTTATGTAAGAAACAGATCCATGGCTCATTTCAATTTCTTCTCCACAATAGCCATGATTTTACTGCCCTGTCACGTATTTCATCAGGATCCAACATTTGTCTGCATATAAGCAGTCAATAAGGTCATATGTGTGGTAAAATTCTCATCCCTAAAGACCTAAATAGTGAAATTGTTTTCTGTGATTCAATGTTAACTGAACTGAAGCTTCAGTGTATATACTGGGGGAGTCTGATTTGATGACAACCAAAAACTCACAAAACAAATTCTCTATTTAGGTATTTACAAAAAATAAAATGTGAAAAACTGCTGGTCCATATTTCTTAACAAGTCACTGTACAAAGCAAATAGCTGCACAAAGAGAACATGCCACGTCTCTCCTTTTAACCAAAGGTCTACAGTTTCCAGGCAATAGTTTCCAGAGCACCAACTCATGCCACGCCATCATGCTTCTATCACACACAATGGATGACCGTTATTGGTGAAATTATTCTGAAAGCAAATGGCCACACTTGTGTGGCTAACAGATCACAGAAATAAGTTCAACCAAAACCACAAATTGTCAAATTTCTTAAATTTTAACATAAGCTAATCAGCAACATAGGAAAGACTTAAGGCAATAAGAGGCACCAGGGAGTGCTACTCTGCTCTTTAAATCCCAAGTCCAGGCCTCCCACAAAGGAAAAATTCTCTTAGCAGCTACAAGAGCTTCTTCTGAATTTGCTAGCTGTCAGATATTTCCTCTTCCTCCTCATCTTCATCTTCTTTCCTATCCACCTCAGAGGTGTCTGAAGACTCATGGAGCAGTACATACTCTCTGCTGCTGAACCCAAATTTTAGCACATCCTTCTCCTTCAGTTCATAGTAACGCTGTGGCTCAATGCGCTGGTTGTTCAAGAAGGTCCCATTGCCAGAGCCAAGGTCGATGATATATGGCCTAACCCTTCGGCCAACTGTTCCATCAGCACGGGTATATTCTACAAGCCTAGCAAAAGAAGAAAACAACTTTTAAATTAGCTCATGGAAAAATCCCGGGGAACATTTACCAGGTTCATTAATGTATAACTCTCTAAGTAGACTAATTGACATAAACAATCTTATCACTACCTCAAGTTAAAATTCCTTCCAATTAAGAAACTAGAGTAGGTATATGGATAGAGGAAGTTTCTTCTATACATAAGTTGTTGTAAGAATGAATAATGACTACTGAAGAATTCTTCTATAGATCAAAAAGTCAAAGGGTGTCCAAATCAGGCCTCAGACACTTCCTAGCTATGTGACCCTGGGTAAGTCACTTAGCCCCCATTGCCTAGCCCCTTGCCTCTCTTCTTTCTTGGAACTAATATACAATATTGATTCTAAGAAATACTTGTGTGTTTTCTTTACCTATCAAGACTTACATAAAACTAAGCTTCATTTAGTTTAGTGAAATTCATAAAGCCAGTATTAAGACACCTGGGGGCCCATCATCCAAAAAGAGGGTTTCACTCTTACAAATGAAGATATGCAGGTTATTTATAAACCTTTTAATTAAGTCAAAATTTGAGATGGTAATGTAAATGTATTGTAGAAGAAAGAAAAAAGCACTAGTCCTGAAAGTTCAAAGACCTGGATTATAAAAATCCTAATTCTGGCATTTATTAGCTTTGGAACTATGGGGGAGTCATTTAGTTTCTCAGTCGTATTAGTTTCCTAATCTGAAAATGAGGGTAAATAACAATAATTGTTCTACCTTCCCTCAGATGGTTGTGAAAAAAATTACTTTATAAACTGTGAAGTGATATAGAAATGTGTGCCAGGTTTATTTTAAGAGTGGGATTGCAGACAGTAATCCTCAGAGGCCATGAATTACTGATTACCTTAAAGGTTTTTTTTCAGTTTTATTCAGACTTACCTATACTGAAATACTGCATGCTGCTTGGAACAAGAGGGATGGTCAATAGGAATATCTGCAATTCGTCGGTGTCGGCCCAGGAGATAAGCACTTTGTCTGTGGATATACATGACTGGGAGCACCTCATCATTCTTAAAGGGATAAAGGCGCCAGCGTTTTTTTGGGATTCGTGCTTCTGGAGGTTCACTGTATTTTATCACCACACCCCGGAACATGTTGGCATCCTCAAGAAGTGCCCCTGACAGTTCAAAGCTGGGTTTCTCTTTATTTGGTGAGTCTTTTCCTTTACTGTGACCACCAGCAGATTGAGGAACACTCTCCTGGTTTTCATCACTGCTACCACGAACATCTTTCTTCTGGCGACGTTCCCGTCGCCGAGAGTTATAAAACTCTCTTTCCTCTTCCTGTTCCTGTAGATTCTGGGCATCTCGGTTCCGTCCACCACTAGGTCTTTCACTGGTGGTTTTCCTCTGGTTAGAATGGCTATGGTGTCTGTCCCGGTCACCATTTCTCTCTCGCCTATGTTCTTGATCTGATTGTTCTCTGTGTTGCCTTTCTTCTCTTCCTCTTCGGGGATGGTTTTCACGTTCCTAAAATTAAAGGAACCATTCAAATGTAGATAGCTCCCAACTTTTCAAGGTTACTTTCCAAAATTCATGTAAGTTCATTATTGGAACCTACCTTCCCACAGAAAAAAATGTTATAAATACATATTTAATCTTAAGGAGCAAGGAGTTGAGAGAGAAGAACTAAAAGAGAAATTATTTGTTCTCCTTTCTTGTGGAAAGCCCTGTCCTGGGCAAAATTTCAAGATGACATTTGCCTTAGAATTTCTCCTACCTCATGGCATCCCTCTTCCAAGTGCCTTCAAATTATGCTAAAAGGCCTAAAAGGACCATTTGGGTATAGTGTAGGATAGAATATAACCAACCCAAGCAAATTTTAAACTATTAAAATTTCATGCAAAAAAAGAAAAAAATCTTTTGTCCAACAGGAACATAATTTTGAGAAGGAATAGTCATCACAGAAGGCCTATCCTTGGAGTCAGCTTCTTAATTCAGTCCTATTTTCTCAGTTTTGCCTCTTCCTACATCCAAACACAAACATTCTATTAAAGCACCATATTTTTTCACAATGGTTTCCACTATGGAATGAGAAGGATCCAAGAGACTAAATATAAGTACCTTTAATAGAAAGGTTTCCTGTATTCCTATCTGAGATAAACCAAAAGTGATCAATATATGTTTTACATTTTTTGGTATCAACATTAAATTTAGATCATATTCTGTCAGACACACAGACACATACATTAAAAATGCTTACCTTACATCTTAAGATTCAATACTGTAGAAGAGTAGTAGGGCTAGGCAATGGAGATTAAGTGAATTGTCCAGTCATACAGCTAGGAAGTGTCTGAGGCCATATTTAAATCTAGAATCTCCCATCTCTAGGCCTACTTCTCAATACCCTGAGACACTTAGCTGTCCTCTTTCACATATATATTTCTGAGATTCATACACAGTAGATAGCTTTTTAGGAACTAATTTGAAGGAAGTTATGAAATTTCAAGATAATTACTTTGACAGCTTTTTTTAAAAAAAGTTTCATTCTGAAAGTCATGAACTTATAGTAGCATGCTGATAAAGAAAAGAGAGGTATTAAAAGGTTGTACGGGGGCAGCTGGGTAGCTCAGTGGACTGAGAACCAGGCCTAGAGACTGGAGGTCCTAGGTTCAAATCTGGCCTCAGACACTTCCCAGTTGTGTGACCCTGGTCAAGTCACTTGACCCCCCATTGCCTAGCCCTTACCACTCTTCTTCCTTGGAGCCAATACATAGTATTGACTCCAAGAGGGAAGGTAAGGGTTTAAAAAAAAAAAGTTGTACATTTAAGAATTAGATGACAGCAGATAATTCCTAGCTGTGTGACTGAGCAAGTCACTTACCCCCAAATGACCAGCCTTTACCTTCTTTCTGCTTTGGAATCAATACTTAGTATCAATTTAAGACAGAAGCTAAGGGTTTAAAAAAAAAAATAGATGACTGAAAGCTATAGCCCTTAGACAGTAGTGCCACTCTGGAATTGCTACAAACAGCTGTCCAAGGATAATTTATTTTCCAAGTGGTAGAACCAATAGCACATCACAGAATGCCACAGAATACAAGTAATGACCAGAGTTCCCAATTCTTGCTCTGAACCCTTAAAGATGATAGTATGTATCTCTGTTCCAAATACTTAAAGTAAATGCAACTTTCCCTGTCATGGTTTTAATATATCATGGGTTGGCATAAGAAATTAAATGGGAATTTTTAGGGGAGTTCTGCAGAAGCCACAGAAAAGGTTTAGAAACTCAGAAATGCATACTTAACCCAAAATTTACAATAAGATGTTGTAAACACCCCTAAAAGAAAAAGAAAAATTTCAGACTGCTTCTCTGGTACAAAGGGAGTGCCAAAATTTTTTCTACAGATTTTCCATATTGCCCCTAACCCCCTATGATTTGGAAAGGATAACTATAGGTTGTTTTTTTTTTAAAGCTTACCTTCTATTTTATTTTATTTTATTTAAACCCTTACCTTCCATCTTGGAGTCAATATTACCTTCTATTTTAGAATCACTACAAGTATTGGTTCCAAAGCAGAAGAGTGGTAAAGGATAGGCAATGAGGGTCAAGTGACTTGCCCTGGGTCACACAGTTAGAAAATGTCTGAGGTCAAATTTGAACCCAAGACTTCTAACTCCAGGCCAAGCCATCTAGTAGTACTGCCCCCACCTGCAGTTCTTTTAATAAAAATTAGTCTATATCCTACCCCTCCCTTTCCATAAAAGTAACACTGTACCATTAGAGCTCACTCCCCAACTAAAGAGTTATGTCCACATTCTGACAGTAGTATGAAGAAAATTTTAAAAATCAGAAGTTGGGAATGAGTCATGTCAATTACCTGCTTCACCTTGACTACAGGATGGTGAGGGCTACGGCTTCTCTTACTCCGAGATCTGCTTCTTCTCCCAATGGATTTATTTTTTCTTTTGGTTGGTGACCTTTAGAAAACAAAGCATACCCAGGAACTGGTGGTTAAGTTTTTAACTTCTACCCCAATTTTTCCCTTACCTAAAGAAAAAAGTTTTAGACATTCCCAGTTTGACCTGTTATGAGTTTGTATAGGCTTGCTGAAGCAACAAACTTTGCAAGCATAGGTGGATGGACACAAGGGGAAAAAAGTACTACATTAGAGCAATTGCTGGTTTTAGATTTGGCAATCTTAAGTTATTGTCTCAGATCTGCCACTTAAAATGTTGGATCATAGACTATAATAATTCATCTTTTTTAAGGCATTTTATAATTTATAAAATTATCTATCTCTTTATGATGATGAACCACATAATATGCTTGTCCCTACTTAGCAGATAAGAAAGTCTTAGGCAATATTCACACAGTTAAGAGTCACAGAAGGTTAGAGCCAGGACTCTGAACAAAGGTATTCTTATCTCAAACTCAGTGCTTTCCCCACAATATTATATTGCTTCTCCCCCAAAAAGGGGGGTGGTGAAGAAGGGAAATTAAGGGCAGGCCTGCAACCACACAGAGTTATGAAATTCTGTGACTTCATGGTACAGAAGATACTTTGCAATTAGCAAGTCCCCAAACTCTGTAGATCTCAATTTCTCCATCTATAAAATTCAGCGGGATGAAATACCTGGACTAGAACCAACCTTCAAATCTCTCTTATCCTTTCAAATGTCATCTCTTCTATTAAGACCTTCCCTGACCACCACCAACCCAACCTCTTAATACAGTGTCTTATTTCTTCTTTATTGTCTCATCTTTACTTAACTGAAATGAATGGTCCTTTCCAGCTTTAATGAAATCTCAACTCAGAGTACAAATTTTCCCATAACTTTTTCCTCATAACTGTTACCTCATTCCATTCCCTCATCCCTATCTGTTCTACTGAAATCTCCAATGCTTCCTCTAGGAGTGGAAGTGGCCCTGAATGTTTGAAGGCTATACCAGAAAGAGTAAATTTTACAGGCAGGGTTTCAAGTTCAGAATTAGTGATAAGCCTGTGTAATTGTTGCTTCAAGACCAGTCTACATAAAACTGGAAGTGGCTCATTACCAGAAGGCTGGCTCAACAGAAGGCCACAATAGACTGACCACAATTCATAAAATCCATCTATTATACTGTGGGGAATGTTTCAATCTGCATTAATACAGGATAGTAGTAGTGAAAGGGTTGTAAAAAAATAGATCCTTCAAGAGGCTTAAAATTTTTTGTGGGCACTGGGGAGTAGTGGTATGAATAGCAACAGCAGATTAGTTAGCTGTACAGTTTACAATTTGCTATCCTCCTAACAGCCTCATAAATGAAATGAATTGAATCTAACTGCTCCTACTTCTATTTTCTAGGACAAAAAAAGAGTAACAACAAATAATGATAAAAGTAATCACTCAAGGGGCATCTATCTCAGTGATTAGAGTACTAGGCCTTGAGACCAGAGGTGCTGTGTTCAAATTTGACCACAGATACTTTCTGGCTATGTGATCCTGGGCAAGTCATAACCTCAGTTGCCTAGTCCTTACTTCTCTTCTTTCCTGGAAAAAATATTAAGTGCTGATCCCAAGACAGAAGGTATATGTACTTTGGAAACCTTTACCTTCCATCTTGGAATCAATATTGTGTATTGGTTCCAAGGCAGAAGAGTGGTATGGCTAGGCAATGGGGGTTAAGTGATTTGCCCAGGGTCACACAGTTGGGAAGTGTCTGAGGCCAAATTTGAACCCAGGACCTCCTGTCTCTAGGCCTGACTCTCAATCCACTGAGCTACCCAGCTGCCCTAGGTAGAGATATTTTTTAAAAATAGTAACCACACAACCATTTAGTCCTTTAGGCTTACAAAGATTTAATATACAATAGCTCAATTAATCCACAAAAAACCAAAACCCCCACAAAAAAACTATCTCTAACACAATAGGACAGAACTGAGTCTGGAATCCAGTAAAACTTGAATTCAAACCCAGCCTCAGCCACTTAACTAGCTGTATGACCCTGAGCAAGTCACTTTACCCTATTTGCCTCACTTTCCTCATCTGTAAAATGAATCGGAAAAGGAAATTACCAACCACTCCAGTATATTTGCTAAGAAAAACCCTAAATGAGGGGTCACAATGGGTCTGACACAACTGAACAACAAAGACATAATCAATATAAGCAATTTCATTTTACAAATGAGAAGACTGAAAGTCAGACAAACAAAGCATCTTGGACAATGTCACAAGGCCAGTTAATAAATGACAAGGCCAGAATTAAAACCCAGGTCTCTTATGTCCCAGGCACTTTCTACCCCACAACAGCTACCTCTCCTCTCTAAAGAGAATAAACGGCCCTACAAAAAGCTGTAAGACAGACCAGACTAGGTAATAAAGCAAAGAAATGGTCATATAAAGAACCATTAAAGTCTGAGGACAGTTGAGAAAGAAAGTAAGGAAACATTCGCAGAAGAGGGAGGGCTTGCTTGGGGGCTGGAATCAGAAAAGGGAAGAGATGGATTAAGAGCCTTGGAGGGATGGTGAAGCAGAGCAGACAGAACGCAGAGTGTATGCACCAAGGGCCGGAGTCCCCAGACAGGGAGAAGAGGAAGATCCCAAAGCTTAAAGGGAGGGAACAAGAGGGCTGAGACAGCAGGCCCACCCAAAGGGGTGGGGGGCAGGGCAGGGACAATCACCATAAACCAAGTTCTCACCGGAGTTGCGGGGCAAGACGGAGAAAGCACGAAGAGGGCGGTAGGGTCAAGTGGGTAGCTCGGAGAGGGAGAGAGCCTGTGCCTGCAAGCGGAGGAGAAAAGGAGGTCGTACCTGCTGCAGCTGCCGGCGCGGTCCCCAGAGGCGCGAGCGCTGCGAGCTCGCGGGGCCGGCGCCGGGGGCGGCAGCGAAGCCTCCTCGTCAGGCGCTGGGCTCGGACTTCCCGAGGAGCCGCGCCGGGCCCGGGACCGGGGCCGGGACCGGTGAGAGCGAGGCGCGGGGCTCGGGCTACGCCGTTCCTGCTTCACCAGCGACAGATCCGGCACTAGCACTTCGTTCCCCGCCGCTTCTCCCGGCTCGTCCTCGTCTTCCCGCCGTCGCCGGCGTCGCCGCCGCTGCCTCCGCTCCCGCTCGGGCTTCGCCTCCTTCATCCTCGCGGCCCGGGCCCGTCGGCTCCTCAGCGACGGCCCGAGCGCCCACTTTCTGCTTCCGCTTCCGGAGCAGCTTCAAGTCTTCTTCCGCTAACCAAACGGAAGTCGGACTTTGGGCCTTGCTGTGTTCGCGCCCCCTAATGGGCGCTGCCGAAAGTAATGCGGCTCTCGACTAGGTGAGAGAAATTTGTCTTCTAGTATCGATGAGCCTCGGGGATTGGGGTTTACAGGTGAACACAAGCATCTTTGGTCCTAATAGTGAAAACAAACAAACAAAAACTAAAAAAAAAAAAAGTTCCGTTGACCTGTCTCGCCCTTTGTCTTCTCCTTACCACATACACGTCGTCTTTCCAGTTTATCCCGTGTTTCCTGTGGATGTAGGTCCCTTAACCTACATCCAGCTGAGGATGCTTCAGTCTGTGGAGCTTTGTTTGGAAGCATCGGAGCTTCAAGGTCCAGAGGTCCTTGGGCACTCCATAACACTAGCTGCCATGTATTTGACCCTCCACAACAGTCCCGCCAACTGGTGCCATTATTGCCCCCATTTTCCACGTGAAGAAAATGAAGCAATGCAAAAGGGAAATGGATTGCCTAGAGTCACTGGACCAGTATGTGTCTGAGGCAGGATTTGAACTTGGGTTTACCCCTGATTCCAGGTTGAGCCCTCTGTGCCACCTAGATAGCTGCTCATTGTCACGCAGCTGGAAGTGGAAGAATCAGGATTTGAACCGATATGTTCTTATTACAAATCCCTTTTTCTTGCCCTTATATCAGATTGTATCATTGTTAGTTATCATTATTATTGGTGAAAAATGGGAAGAGTGGAGTAGAGGATGAGATGATCGTGTTGTGAGAAGGATCATAATTTGTAGAACTTTTTCCCCAATTGAATGCAAACTTTATAGAGCAGAGACTTTTTAAAACCAGTGCTAGCACATTGTGTTTAATAAATATAAGGTTCTGTGTTTAATAAGTACACGGAAGGAAGAAAAGTGAAAGGAAAGAGGAGAAAAGAGAGAAAGGAGGGAGGAAGGAGGAAAAAGGAACATGGAAAAAAGGAAAGAGGAAGGGAGGGAGGAAAGGAGGAAGAAAGGAAGGAAAGTGGGGCAAAGGAAAGAGGGAGGAAGGAAAGAAGGACAAGGAGAGAGGGAGGGAAAAAAGAAAGAAAAGGGGGGAGAAGATGGAGTCAGAGACAATTTAGAACGATTCCTTTATTTTACAGATCACAAGACTGATACCCAGAGAGGCTGAGTGACTGAGGCTACATACGGTAAGAACCAGAACCAAAATCCAAACTCAAGATGGTCTTCTGAACTTAAATCCATTCTTTCCAAGAGCTTTTGGTCTTTCCACTTGACCACACATATTTTCTTATTTAGCATGCTTGGTTAAAACTCTGCTTTGTCTAGACCCAAGAAACAACCTGTGCTTGCTCTTTACAATATCCAGCATACAATTGCCTGATCTCCCTGGAGGGATTTTTATCTTCACTTGTCATAGTCTACCCTAGTGTGTCTCAATAGGAACTTTGGCTGCCCCACAAATGACAAGAATAGCAGGACTTCTTGAGTTGGAAAAGGGGAAAAGGGTTCAGGAGTCAGGCCACAAGTGAAAGGCATGGAAGGCATAGGATCCTGGGTAGGAAGCTTAGCACCAAACCCACTCATTCATTGCACAAACCCTTTTATATTAATTGAGTTTATCTGCTGAGTCCTGGGCTTAGTGCCAGGGAAAACCAAAAGTTCTGATGATAATAAGTAGTGGAACACCTTAGTGTAATGAATAAAGGGTCAACCTTGGAGTTAGGATGACCACCTCTGACCCATACTTACTATAGAACTCTGGGAAAGTCACTGAACTTCTCATCTCTAGGCAGCTGTCTCTGAATCCACAGAAGTTACAGAAGGATTGCCTATCTGAACCATTGAAGGGAATTTTACCATCAGAAATTCTCTATAAATGAAATGTCACAGCCAACAAATACAAACCCAAAATAGAAACAACAAAAAAAAAAACCAGTTCTCATTTGTTAATGAATAAGTGACTTGCCCAGGACCACACAGCAAACATCTTAAGCTTATTTCAAACCCAGGTCTTTCTGTCTGATGCAAGTCATTCCCTGTCCTCTGGGAGAAGATTCTTTTTAAACCTTTACCTTACATCTTAGAATCAATACTGTGCATTGGTTCCAAGGTAGAAGAGTGGTAAGGGCAGGCAATGAGGGTTAAGTGACTTGCCCAGAGTCATGCAGCTGGGAAGAGTCTGAGACCAAATTTGAACCTAGGACCTCCTGTCTCTAGGCCTGGGTCTCAATCCACTAAGCTACCCAGCTGCTCCCTCCCTTCCCCTCCCCCAAGAAGAAAAGATTCTTAACCTTTTTTTTTTTTTGTATCTGAGATCCCTTTGACAGTCTGAGTAAAGCCAATGGATAGCTTCTCAGAATCATATTTTAAATAATAATAGCATTTATATAGTACTTGAAGGTTTGCACATTCATTTTACAAACATCTCATTTGATCCTCACCACAGGCTGGGCATGTAGGTACTATTATTATTTTCATTTTATCGATGAGTAAATTGAGACACAGAAGTTACTGGACAAATCCTGATCACACAACTAGTGAGTTGTTGAGGCTGTATTTGAACTGGAGGCTTCCTGACTCCAGGCCCAGCACTCTCTATGCTGTGCCACCAGCTGATTAATGCCCCAAATAAAATATATAGGATTATAAAGAAAAACAGTTATACTAAAATGTAATTATCAAAATGTTAAATAAACACGTTCACAGCCTCAGGGTTAAGACTGCCTGACTAATATAAAGGAGCTGATGATTAACAGCTCCCATTTCCATGGCGCTTTAGGTTATACAAAGTACTTTTCAAAAGCATCTTTTGTGCCCTAGAGACAAGAGTTCTCTCCCCCAAAGTCACACAACCAGTTAGGTGACAGAAATGGAGTCCAACCTGGTTGCTCCATGGCAGGTGCCTAGTCCAGGTTTCTTTCCACTACCCCAGGACTAAGAAAAGAACTTGAATTTGAGGCTGACTGGATCCAACCAATCTCACATCTCTCTTGTCACCACGCCCTATCATCTAGTCCCGCCCAGTCTAGCCCCGCCCCCACCACTAGTTGCTAGCTGCTGGGCACGAGTGGTAGACTGGGGGTGGAGCCTCAGTTTCCATGGTGACAGTAAACAAGGCTGCGGCAGCCACTGCTGCAGCAGCCACCATGATTCCCCCAATTGACTCTCTGCTCAAGTATGATACCCCCGTACTAGTGAGCCGGAATACAGAGAAGCGGAGCCCCAAGGTAGAACCCGGGGCCTGAAAATGGGGGCTACAGGGAGGGAAGGAGGAAGAATAGATGAAGAGAATGTGGGAGGGGAGAGGGATAGAAAGAGGAGATAGGAAGAGGGGGAAAGGAAATAGGAGAAAGGATGTGGAGGAGGGGAATGGTGAAGAAAAGAGAAAGGAGGGAAAAAACAGTGGGAAGAGGGAGAGGGGGCAAAAATGGGGAGGGATAAACAAGAGCAAGGAGAGGAAAAAAGATGCATAAAGATAACTGAGGAGAAAGGAAGTTATGGTTGGGAGGGGGACTAGGGAGATGAAAGAGAGGGAAGAGGATAGAAAGAAAGAAAGACAGTGGGAGGAGCAAAGGGAGGATGGAGGAGAGGAGGAAAGAGGATGTGAGAGGGAACATATGAAAAAGAGGAAGGAAGAGGAAGAATGAAAAGGAAATGGGGAGGAAGTGAGAGGAGGGTGGTAGAGAAAGTGTGCAAGAGGAGGAATCACAAGAGAATTAAGAGGATAAAAGATGCTGGTGGAAAGAGGGGAAGGAAAAGGTGAAGTAGATGCATAGGAGAGGGAATGAGGAAAAGAGGAGTGTCATGAGAGGAGAAAAAACAAAAGATGAGAAGATAGTGAGAGAGAAGAAATGTGGGAACAGGGGAAGGAAAGGATACAGGAACAGAACCCAGGGCCATGTCTGCCCTGGAGCTGGTTCTGGGGACCACATCTGTGAGCTTCCCTGTCACCTTCTTCCCAGGCCCGTGCCCTGAAGGTCAGCCCTCAGCAGCCACTGTCTACAGGGCCAATCCCACAGCCTCCCAAAGGCAAGATCATCCCTTCTACTTCTGCTGCCCCAGACCCTGCCAAGCAGGCTGAAGAGATCCTGAATTCCATCTTGCCCCCCAGGTAAAAAGATCAAGTGATAATCAACAAGATGGAAAGTTGGGGGTAGTGAGGTGGCCCAGAAGATAGAGTACCAGGCCTAAAGACAGAAGGACCTGGGTTCAGACCCTGCCTAACTGTGTGATCCTGGGAAAATCACTTGACCCCTGACTCTTCTGCCCTAGAACCAATATGTAGTATTGATTGGAAGAAGGAAAATAAGGGATAAAAAAAAAGATGGAAAGTTCTGGAATGAATTGTATGAGTATTCCAAAGACTGGCTTGGCTAAATAAATAAAGGTTTTTCAGCTACATACTGGGCAGTGAGGTTTTTGATCATAGCAACAGTACTAAGATGTAGAGGGATTGCAATTCACAGTTATTAAGGGAATCCATCAAACTGCTGAAATAATAGACACTTGAAGTATTGATATGAGCATCTTGTGATCAGACTAGCCAATGGTTCTAGACAGATCCTCCCCAGGGTCCCAGAGATGGAAGATCACAAAATTGAAGATTTAGAGCTCTCAGAGACCTTAGAGGCCATTAGCCCAACTGCCTTATTTCATAGACAAGGAAACAGAAGTGAGTTTTGGAGGGCCTGAATTCAAACCTAGGTCCTTTGACTCTAAAGACCAGCGAGTGCTATTGGATACAAACAGGCATCAACTTTACACTCCCAGAAAAGGGAGAAGGATGGGGAGGAACAGGAATTCTAAGTCCCAAACATACTAGAATTTTTTTTTCACTCCAAGGTCACTTAGTCCCAGCACTTAAGGGTCTGAGTCTCCTCTAGTCTACCATTCTAATAGACTCCCCATTGTATGCCATATTTGAAAGGGACCTTAAATATTATTACTAAATCCAACTACTAACAAGGAACTTGAGTTCAGAGAAAGGAAGGAATTTTTTCTAAGATTCATTCATCTAGGTATCCCAGGGTTTCCAAGTAGCTCCAAGACATTTATATGCCTAATATCCTTTTTCCTGGCTTTTATCCTAATGGAATACAGGAATACAAGAATTGGAAGGAACAGCAAAACCATCTAGCTCCAACCTTTTTATTTTTATGTATGGGGACACTGAGGCTTGGGAGGCTGTCACTTGTTTTCAGGAAGCCCTGCTAAATCCTTCCTCAGATATTTACTAGCTCTGTGACCCAGGCCAACTCATTTAACCTTTGTCAGCCTCAGTTTCCTCATTTGTAAAATGTAAACCAAGAGTACATATTTCACAGGGTTGTTGTGAAGATCAAATGAGATAATGTGTGTGCTTTGCAAACCTTAAAGTGCTATACAAATGCTAGTTTGTATATCATAACTATTATTGCCCAGGATCACACTGGAAGGAAGCTCCAAGAAGGGATCAGACCATTGGTTGGGGGTAGATGGAATGATGACAAGAAACAATGCAAAGAAGGCAGAACTTATAGAATCTTACTTCCATTTTCTCTGTCAAGAATAAAGATCAATGGACTGGAAGGGTCAAGGGGAAAATCGAAATTAGGGAATCAGAACCCAAGATAAGTAAGGAGATAATAAGAAAGCCCTAGCTGGCCTTGCTTGTCTCTAGTGACTAGAGCCAAATGACCTCCCTCCAAGGGTAATAACAGAACTGGCTGATGTGATGACTGAATTGCTTTCAGTAACCTTCAAAATATGGATTTCCTCTGTAGTGACAAAGGCTTCCTCATACCAGATATGCCATCTCCTGACAGTGCATTTTCATTGGCTGTCCCTGTTGCTTAGAATTCCCTGTCCTCTTCTATCTCCTGGCTTTCCTCCAACTCCCAGCTAAAATCTCACCTATTACAAGCATTCATTAATGCTAGTGTCTACCCTTCCCCCCAGAGATTATCTCCAATTTATTCTGTCTATATCTCATTTGTACAGTGTTATTTGTATGTTATTTTCCCTATTAGACTGTGAGAGCAGGAAACTTTTTTTTTGCCTTTCTTCATATTCCCAGAATTTAGTACAGTGTCTGGCATACTGTAGACATTGTAAGGAGGAAATGGGGTTAATTTTAAAGGGTTGAACTTGATTATTTAAGAGTGTGGTCACCAGGATTTTAATTAATTCCAAAGAGATTTTATTTACAATTTGTTTACAAAATGTAGAAAGAATGAAGCAAGGAATCAGAGAGAGGATAAGGTAAGATATTTAACCTGAGCACTAAGTAGTTTACTCCTGGCCCCTCTGGGCAGGGAGAATTAGTTTCAGCAGGCCACAGCAAAGTGGAGGAACTGGGAAGTGTCTTTCAAGAGTAGGTCTCTCCAGAGGATATATTTTTTTTTAAAATTCAGCAGTTAAGAGTCAGCCTTTCACTCACCATGTGTCAGTCCAGTCAGCAGATTCCTCTGCCCCTCTTCACCAGCCTCAACCTGAAAGCATGAAGAATTCCTCCAGTCTACACTTCCAAAAAATGAAGAACTGAATCTCACAGGAAGTAACAGCTCCTTTTCAAGAAGCTTCTTTTGCATCACTTTCGGTGTCTTCCCCTAATTTTACATCTACCAATCACAGTTGACACTTTGTTTTGGAACTGTCCAGAAGGCAGTCAGTCAATTCTGATTCATCATCCACTATCATACATGTGGGTCACAGCCTTCCCCACTCAATGTGTGAAATGTGATGTTTGCACCTTTGGTGATTAAATCTAAAAATGGGTAGATCTCCATACTTAACTTTTAAGTACCGTGTTCTAAAAATAGACAGGGGTTACAATTTAATCTTCACAATCAGGGGAGAGTTAAGTATTTTCATTGTCATAATCAGGGGGGTCTTAAATTTAATCTTCACAACACTTAATAAATACTTGTTATTGTTGATATAAGTGATTTAGGAGAAAGAACACTGAAGAATCATAAGACCTGAATTCTAATCTAGGCTCTTCCACTAGCTGCTGAGCTACTACAGACAAGCCTCTTTTCCTCTCTGGCATACTTGTGATGGTCTTCATGATTCAGACATTTCTCTTCTCCATTTCATCCTCTACCCAGCTGTCAAAATAGGGAAGAAATTGGAGGTTTTGGGGATGCCTTTGTATCCTTAGCACTTGGTTCAGCAGCTTGCTTATTGTGCTGTAGGTACTTAATCTTCATCTAATAAATGGGTACAGGTGAGTGGAGATTGTAGCCAATAGAGGTTCTAAAGGATTAATTTTCAAAAAAGAAAGAGATTGGAATATAAATTATCAGTTGCCTTCAGTTCTTGGCATAATTCTTTTTTTTTAAAATAAAAACTCTTACCTTCCATCTTAGATTCAATACTATGTAATGGTTCCAAGGCAGAAGAGTGGTAAGGGCTAGGCAATGGGGGTTAAGTGACTTGCTCAGGGTCACAGCTGGGAAGTGTCTGAGGCCAGATTTGTCTCTAGGCCTGGCTCTCAATCCACTGAGCTACTCAGCTGCCCTCTTGGCATAATCTAGAACACAATATTAAAGTGTTAGTCAGTGTATGTCTAGAAAGGGAAGTGATCATAATCAACATGGTTTTATTATGCAGAGGTCATGCAATAGTAAGCTCAGTGTCTTTTTTAGTTAGAGGAGCCAACCTGTGGTAACGACTTATTGAGTGACTTGAAGAAAGGCAGAGTAAACATCTCTAGATTCTTCTCTTGCTACCTTTTTCCAAAGTAGATTTTTGTTCTTGCCAGGACAGGAAGTAGGAAGTTAGGACTGGAGGCCACTCTATCTCTTCCGAAGCTGGAAGACTGGGCTAGAAATAAATATCTATTTGCTCCTTCAAAATATTCATTTAGAGGTTATGATTAGGTTCAAACTAACTTCTGAACGCTTTGTCATTTCTTGAGGGGAAAAGAGACCCCAAACTCCAAATCCAAGATGACCTCTCTCCCACCTAATAGCAGTTCTGTAATAAATACAAATGGGAAATAGGGGGGAGAGACAGAGACAGAGACAGAGAGAGAGACAGAGAGACAGAGACAGAGAGAGAGAGAGAGAGAGAGAGAGAGAGAGAGAGAACTAGATCTTAACCCTAGGGGAAACTCCCTACAGATTCTATTATGACAAACTGAGAGTAGGGACATGATAAGAGATTGCTAATTCCCTTTGTGTTTTACCAGTCTTTTCCTTCAGCAACTTGAAAAGGAATTGGTCTCTTCTATCTTTTCTCTCTTAAAACTGGAAACTGAAAGCCCCTGGAGCAACTTGATACTGAAGAAAATTCAAAGCTTCATAAGTCCCTGGATGAGGGGGACTGGTCCTATAGAGTCCCAAAAGGGGACTGCCAAAGATTTGAGCTCTTTTTCTCTCACCAACTGCCTTACCCCTCACCCAGCCAAGGGTATTCATCTCCACCAATAAGGAGAGTGCTCCATACTCATGGACTTTCGGACAAAGATTTCACCTAGAATATAGCAAACCATTTGACAATTTCTCATGCTGTTTTTGTGGAGGAGATTGGGGGTTGTGACTTGGATAATAGTATAGCTTGGTGGATTCAGAACTAGTTATCAGGGGCAGCTAGGTGACTCATTGGACTGAAAGCCAGGGCTAGACACAGGTTCAAATCTAATCTCAAATACTTCCTAGCTGTGTTAACCTGGGCAAGTCACTTAACTCCCATTACCTAGCCCTTATTCTTTTATCTTGGAACCAGTACACAGTATTGATTCTAAGATAGAAGATAAGAGTTAAAAAAACTAATTGGGTGGCCTCTCCCCACTTCCCAAATACTCATGAGTATTAATGTTTAATGTTAACTTGGAAAGAAGTCTTGAGTGGAATGCCCAGGGATATGTACTTGGCACTGTACTGTTTGTTGTTTCAGTCATTGACTCATCTTAAAACATAGATAGAAGGCCAGATGTATAAATGGTATGGAAGCAAAAATTAAAAGTTTTGGCAACTGAAAAAGTGTACAGGGTAGGGAAGAACAAGGAGTAGATAACTATCTCTTTAAGAATTGATCATAATCTCCAGGTTTTTAGAAGGGAGAGGAGTTAAGCTTGGCATTAAGACATTACTAAGGGTAATGGGGTGGAAGCTACAGAGAGAAAAACTGAGGCTTAATATAGGGAAGCATTTCCTAGCAGTGTAAGCCCTAGAGGTGGAATAGGTTGACTTGGGAGCAACAGAGGCCCTTCTCACTGAAGATCTTCAAGCAGGAGCTGGATCACCAGTGGAAGTGTGGCCTAGATAATAATACAGTTTAAACAATTCAGAACTAATTGCTTGGCCAGCTAGAGGGGATTCTGGGACAATATAGTACATGGTTTCTGAGGGTCCATTCTAACTCTGATATTCTGTGAGTGTGTGTAATTATACAGGCAGATTTGGAGTTGTAATGAAATCTTTTAACAAGCAAGATGCAGGGGAAGGGGGAGTGTGCATTATTTGGGGATATCTTAGAGGAGAACTATTTGAGGGACATATTGAATTAGCTGGCCTCTCAGGTCCCTTCCAGTTCTCAGATTCTGGGATTGTTTTAAGTATCAAAATGGGCACTGTTACTCAGGCCTTCTGGCTCTACAGTTCAAAAGTAAGTATTTCCATCTGTCTGCACTTTCTTCTCCAAACCCTTCTTCAAGGTCATCTTCAGAGGTCTTTCTCCATGCCCTGGCTCATTTGTCCTCACATATCCTCAACTTGACTTGCACTGGGCACAGAAGGCCTTAAGAAACAGACAGGATTTCTCTGAAGTGAGCTTCTTATATCAAGACTCAGTCAAGATGCAATGTAGTGTCTTCTAACAAACAGAGTTGTCCCAAAGTGGGAAGGACTGCCTTGGTAAATAGTGGCTTTCCTCTTACTGGAGGTTTTCCAGAAGAGTCTTGATAATTGTAATTTAAGGATGTTGTAAGGGAATTTCTGCTTGGGTACAGGCTCAGTAAGTACAGTGGCCTCTCCCATCCTGATCCCACCACTAATCAGCGTGGACGTTCTGTCTTCAACCTTGGGATTCACCACATGGAGGCCAGACCTAGTGGGGACACCTGATTGACTTAGGCCACTGTGGTCCAGATTTCCCAAACTCAAGTGATCTACCAGCCTCAGTCCCTCACCACCACACCCAGTGATTCTGTGATTGTGAAGGAAGCCAGGCTTGTCAGAAACTTCATTAATGTGGTGAAACAAACTCAAGTGGGCCTTTTATCAACACAGACAATATAATCCAATGGAAAGAAACCTGGTCTGGGATCTGGGACACCTGGGTTCAGTTCAGTTCAATTCAACAAACATTTGCACCGAGCATGTGTGATCAATAGACACTGAATTCTTTTCCCAGGTCTGCCATATAGTTCTAGTTCTCTGACTCCAGGCAAATCAAGTCCCCTTTCCATACCTCAGTTTTATCATCTGTGAAATGGAGCTAATAATCCCTTCCCTTCTTTCCCTTGGGACTATTGTACAGTTAATAGCACTATATACATGTGAGCTATTGTTATTTTAATATTGGAGCTACTATGAAATGGGAAGGAATAGAAAAGCTTTATTAGCACCTTATTATTATTATAGTTTATCCTTCATTTTTGAAGGGGATCAATGGCATCATGACTTGTGCATCGGTTGGATTAAGCGAGGCGGAGGTACACAAAGTCATTAGCCAGCCTCTTCCAGAGTTATCTAAGTCCAATGGTAAGACAAGAAGACAAGATGACTGAGGATGACCTGGGATTCATTGGATGACCTTGGCATCATTGGTCCCTGACCAAGCTCTAAGGGCTCCACAGTGCCTGCTTCAGCTGCCTTTGTGACCATTGAAACAAATTGTTCTCATCTGAACCTTCCACCAGGGGAAATCTGCACATACTTGGGGTAGACATCTCCCTAACTGGGTTTGAAACTTGTTGGTTACATTCAACTTGATTTAGCCTGTTTGCTTTAGTTCTTCATCTATAAAATGAGCTAGAGAAGGAAATAGCAAACTATTCCAGTGTCTGCTAAGAAAACACCAAATGGGGTCATGAAGAGTCAGACACAACTGTGCAACAACCACAAAAGAGAGGAGATGAAAGGCCCAGTGGTTCTTAGTATATAGGCAAAAGGTAGATGAGAAGACCCTGTAGTCCTTAATATGTAGTAGAAGGCAGGTAGAAGCTTCTACAGGGTGGTGAGGGCATAATAGCAGGGCCATTATGGGTACCATTGATAGTAAGATTCAGTAATCTAGTATCTCATTAGAAGGGTTGTGACTCCTTGATCATATAAGCTATTTGAGTGGCCATGTCCCAACCAATGATTGTTTGCAAGAAATTAATTGGTTCCTGGGTTGGGGATGGGAGGTAGAGAGGGGCAAGGAGATCAGAATCCACTGGGGTGTATTCCTTCTGAGTGCAACAGAAATGTGAGATATTGTTATATTTAAAATAAAATGAGAGAATTGTTCCTGCCATGACATTGTGACCCTCTGTTGCAACTGATTATAACATATTTCAGAAACCTCTGATTCTGCTCAACTTTTATTTTTTCTTTTCTTTTCAAGCCATGTTAGATACATGGTGGGCTGGGTTAGGTACATGGAGAGCTGTCTGTTACACAGACTTTGACTCTGACATCATTTGCCTCCTGTTTGTGTGCACTTCTTGCATGCATAAGAAGCACAGCATGAGTAGATAGACTGAAAATATGCTGACTTATCAGGATGCAGGTAATGAGGGAGAATTCTAGGGTTAAAAAATTGGGTGGATAATCCACAATGTGTTTTTTTTCAAATGTGGATGATAGCAAAAGACTAACCACCTGGTCAGGTGTCTTACACACACTTGGTGCCTTCTGTTTTCCACCTCTTTGCTTAGGACATTTCTACCTGTCTGGAGTATTTTCTCCTCTCTCTTCACACTGTGCTTTCTATCTATTTTCATCTCTCCCCCTTCTCAAGTGCCACCTCCCCTGGAAAGCCTATTGCAGTATGGTAATCTATGCTTCTTCCAGCTATAACTTGGTCAGCGCACCAGACTATGAGTTTCTTATTTTTTTATTTTTCTCCTTTGACTGCTTCATTTCTGCCTTGACCACAACCATGAAAACAGAACTCTATATTCAAACATTTATCAAGTGCCTACTATAAGCAGGACACCATATTAGGTTTTTGGAGAAACTTTAAAGTTTAGATGAGGACAGTCCCTAATTTCATGGAGTTCATAAATATACAAACAACTATAATGTACAATATCATGTGAAAAGTGTTTTAGTATAGCATAGCACTTTATACGTAGTAGGAGCTTAAATGTTTATTTAACAGAATGAATTAGATTCAAAGAAAATTCAGTGTAAGATTGGGGAGAGATGGTAATTACTGATTAGGGGTTGTGATTAGGGACAGTTCTCTAGAGGAAGGAAGATGGTATGACTAGAACCACACTGGTATGAGAGAGCATGGTGCTTATTGCTAGAACAGAGAGTGTTCCAGTTGGCTAGCACTTAAGAGTCCATGGAGGAGAGGAGTATGAAATGAGACTGGAAAGGGAAGATGACACCACAGGTCTTTGTAACAGCAGAGGAGTTTGGACTTTATTGGACAGGCAATAGGGAGTCACTAAAGAAACTTGAGCAGGGGAATTACCACTTAATCTATGCATTAGAAAGATTACTCTTTAAGTTGCATGAATTTGAGGAATGGAAGAGAGGGACTGAGGGAATTATATCATATCTATCTTTCTCAATAAGAGGCTGGGTTATCTGCTTTCAGTTGATGATTGTGGTGGTGGTGGTGATGGGTGGTATTGCATGACCAAAATTGAAGATTAGAGTAAAGATTTGAAGATTTGGAAAATCTGGCTCTGATGCTTCTCTCCTCTTGGAGAGGTGATCCACTACAAGTGCTAAGTGAAGCATACATGACCAGTGTGTTGATTTCTTGTGAGAACAGTCGTCTTCTGTATGGCATTCATTTTGCTTAACTATACTTTTGTATTACAAGGGAGTGTATGTGTGTGTGTGTGTGTGTGTGTGTGTGTGTTTGTGTGTGTGAGAGAGAGAGAGAGAGAGAGAGAGAGAGAGAGAGAGAGAGAGAGAGAGAGAGAGAGAGTAAATCATTGGGAAGGAGTGGGGGAAGGGATCAATAAAGTATTTTTTATTTTTAAAATTAATTTATTTAGTCAGTTTAGAACATTATTCCTTGGGTACAATAATCACATTATTTCCCTCCCTCCCTTACCCCCACCCTTCCCATAGTTGATGTGCAATTTCACTGGGTATTACATGTCTCCTTGATCAAAACCTATTTCCATGTTATTGGTGTTTGCATTAGGATGTTCATTTAGAGTCTACCTCCCCAGCCATATCCCCTCGACCCATGTATTCAAGGAGTTGTTTTTCTTCTGTGTTTCTAATCCCACAGTTTTTCCTCTGAATGTGGATAGTGGCAATAAAGTATTTTTAAAAAGAAATGAATCTTGGGCTAAGTGGATAGAGAGCCAAGCCTAAAGACTGGAAGTCCTGGATTCAAATGTGGCCTTAGACACTTCCTAGTTGCCTGACCCTGGGAAAGTCATTTAACCCTGATTGCCTAGGCCTTGACATTCTGCTGTCTTAGAATTGACACTAAGACAGAAAGTAAGGGTTTTAGGGGGGAATAAAAGAAATAAACCTTAAGGAAAAAAGGAAGGAAAAATTTCTGTAAGGAATGAAATTCAAAAGTAGATGATAAGAGTAGAATGATTATCAAGAAGCAATTAGGGCCTGGCAGAGGTTATATATAGACAGTGAATTCATAATGACTGAAATTAGTTCAGTTTTGTGACTTCAGTGACATTTAGCAGCCTAGGAGTGAGAATGGAGAAACTGAATTTGTCCATGGCCACAGTAGATGTGACATTTAAGCACCTAAAGGGATTGGAGGAGGACAAGAAAGGAAGAAAAAAAGCATGAAAAGAATCCCAAATTAACGGTTTAAACATATTTTTCATTTACATGTAAAAAACAGTTTTTGATGATTGTTTTTTGACACTTTAAAACTCGTATTTCTGGGGGCAGCTGGGTAGCTCAGTGGATTGAGAGCCAGGCCTAGAGATGGGAGATCCTAGGTTCAAATATGGCCTCAGATACTTCCCAGCTGTGTGACTCTGGGCAAATCACTTAACCCCCATTGCCACAGTATTGACTCTAAGACAAAAGGTTTTAAAAAAATATCTCATATTTCTCCCTCTCAATGCCCCTCCCCCCGTAGTGAATAATTGGGTATAGATTATACCCATACTTTAATGGAAATACATATTTTCCTATTGCTCATGTCATGATAGAAGATACATATCACACATATAATAGAAATCTCATGAAGGAGGAACATACCTCAAGTATATGAATTCTGTCAAGCAGTTTTCCCACCATCAATTACATCCACAGGGAATTTCTTTTGACATCTTAATTCACACTTTAATGGAGAATCTTAAGACATTTTTAAGACAGACATGGATGTGGAACTTTATGCAATTATTTTTGATTTGTAATCCTATAAATATGGTAGAAATGGCATGCTCAGATCTACACTCAGATTCCAATAGTTTCTTCTTTGTGGAGAGCATTTTCATCATGAGTCCTTTGTGGTTATCCTGGAGACTTGCTTTCCTGATAATGGCTTAGTCCTTCAAAATTGATCATCGTACAATATTTCTTTTACTTTATATATTGTTCTCCTGCTTCTGCTCACTTCACTTTGTATCAGTTCATATATGTCTTTCCAGATTTTTCTGATTTCTTCCAGTTCTTTGTTCCTTATGGTGCAATAATATTCCATCACAACCATATACCACAACTTGTTCATCCAGTCCCCAAATGATGGACAACCTCCCAGTTTCTAATCCTTTGCCACTATAAAAAAAGCTACTAAAATATTCTGGTCCAGGCAGGTCTTTTCCCCTTATCTCTGATCTCTTTGGGATATAGACCCAGTAGTGGTATTGCTGGATCAAAGGGTATGAGTAGTTTTGTGGTTCCATATTGCCCTCCAGAATGGTTATATCAGTTCACAGTTCCACCAACAGTGTATTAGTGTCCCAATTTTCTCACATCTCCTCTAATATTTATCGTTTTCCTTTCTGGTCATGTTAAGTCAATCTGGTATGTGTGAGGTGGTATCTCAGAGTGATTTTAATTTGCATTTTTCTAATGGATAGTGATTTGGAGCATTTTTTCATATGATTTTGGATACTTTTAATGTCTTCCTTTGAGAACTGCCTGTTCATATCCTTTGACCTTTTCTTGATTAGGGAATGTTTTGTATTCTTATAAATTCGACTCAGTTCTCTATATATTTGAGAAATAAAGCTTTTGTCAGAATTCCTTGCTATAAGATTCCCCCCCCCCAAATTTTGTGTTTCCCTTCTAATCTTGGTTGCATTAGTTTTATTTGTGCAAAAACTTTTAAAATTTAATGGAATCAAAATTATCTTTCATTTTTTTGAAATGTCCTCTCTTGTTTGATAATAAATTCTTCCTTTATAAGTCTGACAGGTAAACTTTTCCATGTTCCTTTAATTTGTTCATGGCATCACCCTTTATTTCTAGATTAAGTATTAATTTTGAATTTATCTTGGTATATGGTATGATATATTGGTCCATGTCTAATTTCTGCCATACTGCTTTCCAGTTTTCCCAACAGTTTTTGTCAAATAGTGAGTTCTTTCCCCAAAAGATCTTTGGGTTTATAAAAAACTAAGTTGCTGTGGACATTAACTGCCATATTTTGATTATCGAATCTATTCCACTGATCCACTACTCTATTTCTTAGCCAGTATCAAATTGTTTCGATAATTACCACTTTATAGTATAGTTTGATATCTGGTACAACCAGGTCTTTTTCCTTCATGTTTTTTTTCCATTATTGGTATTGATTTGGAGAGTTATACTTTGATGTTCTTGACTAGATATTTTTCCAGATGAACTTTGTTGTTATTTTTTCTAATTTTATGAAATAAATTTTAGGTAGTTTGATTAGTATGACACCAAATTAGTTAAATTAATTGAATTAATTTAGGTAGGATTGTCATTTTCACTATATTGGCGTGGCTTATCCATGAACAATTAAAGTTTTTCCAATTGTTTAGGTATGACTTTATTTGGGTGAGAAGCATTTTGCAATTATGCTCATATAGTTGTTGGGTTTGTTTTGGTAGGTATACATACTCTTAGGCATTTTATATTGTCCAGAATAATTTTGAATGGAATTTCCTTTTCTGTCTCATTGTTGGATTTTGTTGATGGTAAATAGAAATGCTGATGATTTATGTGGATTTATTTTGTATCCTTTGACTTTGCTGAAGTTGTTAATTAGTTCTATAGTTTTTTGTTCATTCTCTAAGGTTCTCTAGGTATACCATCATATTGTCTGCAAAGAGTAATAACTTTGTTTCTTCATTGCTGTATCTAATTCCTTCAATTTCTTTTTCTGCTCTTATAGTTATAGCAAGCATTTCTAGTATGATATTAAATAATAGTGGTGATAATGGACATCTTTGTTTTACCCCCAATCTTATTGGGAAGGGTCTTAGTTTATCCTCATTACATATAATGCTTTCTGATGATTTTAGATAGATGCCACTTTGAAGAAGATACCATTTATTATAGTTTTCTAATAGTTTTTATAAGGAATGAATATATTTTGTTAAATGCTTTTTCTTCATCTTTTGAAATAATCATGTGATTTCTGTTGGTTTTGTTATTGATATAATTATACTGATAGTTTTCCTAATATTGAACCATACCTGCATTCCTGGTATAAAACCCACATGATAATGACAAATTTTTCTTGTGATAAAAGGGAGGTTGGTCTACAGTTTTCTTTCTGTTTTATCTCTTCCTGATTTATAGTTATCAACACCATATTTGTTTCATAAAAAGAATTTGGAAGAATTTCCTCTTTTCCTACTTTATAAATAGTTTATGTAGTCTTGGAGTTAGTTGTTCTTTGAATATTTGGCAAAATTCACTTGTGAATCCAGATGGCCATGGAGCATTTTTCTTAGGGAATTATTTGATGGTTTGTTTATTTTCTTTTTCTGTGATGAGGTTGTTTAAGTAGTCTATTTCCTCTTGTTAATTGAGGTAGTTTATATTTTTGTAGGTATTCATCTATTTCACTTACATTGTCAGATTTATTGGCATATAGTTGGGCAGAATAACTTCTAATAATTGTTTTTATTCTTTGGTTGTGATTTCACCTTTTTTAATTTTTGATACTGGAGATTTTGTTTTTCTTTTTAAAAATCAAATTAACCAATGGTTTATCTATTTTATTTATTTTTTAATAAAACAAACTCCTTGCCTTATTTATTAGTTCAATGATTTTCTTACTTTCAGTTTTATTAATCTTTCTTAATTTTCAAGATTTATAATTTGGTGTTTAATTGGGAATTTAAAATGTGTTCTTTTTTTTTTAGTTTCTCAGTTGCATGTTCAATTCATTAATCTGCTCTTTCCCTAACTTATTGATGTAAGCATTAAGAGTTATGAATTTCCTTTTAAGTACTGTTTTGACTACATCCCATATATTTTGATATGTCTCCTCATTGTCATTTTAAAAACAAAATTGTTAATTATTTTTTATTTATTCTTTGAACATTTGTTCTTTAGAATAAGATTGTTTAGTTTCCAATTAATTTTTTAGTTTTTCTGGTGCCCTTTGTTGAGTGTAATTTTTATTGCATTATGGCCTGACAAATATACATTTAATATTTCTGCTTTTTTACATTTGGATATGAGGTATTTATGCCCAATTATATGGCCAATTTTTATGAGGGTGCCATGTATTGCTGAGAAAAAAGTGTATTCCTTTCTATTTCCATTCAGTTTTCTTCAGAGGTCTATCATGTCCAACTTTTCAAAATTTCCATTTACCTCCTTAAGTTCTTTCTTGTTTTTTTTTTGGTTGGATTTATGTACTTCTGAGAGGGAAGGTTGATGTCCCCCATTTTACTATCTAGTTCCTCCTGTAACTCATAAAACTTTTCCTTTAGGAATCTGAATGTTATGCCATGTGGTGCATATTTGTTTAATACTGATATTGTTTCATTGTCTACAGTGCCTTTTATCACGATGTAATTTCCTTCCTTATCTTTTTTGATTAGATCAATTTTTACTTTTGCTTTATCTGAAATCATGGATGACACCTCTTCTTTTTTTTTTTACTTTAGCTGAAGCATAGTAAATTCTGTTCTAGCCTCTTTTACTCCATGTGTGTCTCCCTGTTTTTAATGTGTTTCTTGTAAATAGCATATTCTGGGGTTCTTGTTTTTAATCTACTCTGCTGTCCTTTTCCATTTTATAAGTGAGTTCCTCCCATTCACATTCACAGTTATGATTATTAATTGTGTGTTTCCCTCTATCCTATTTCCCCCCATTCTTCTCTCTCTCTCTCTCTCCCCTTTTTGATTTTCTCTGTTCATAGATGCTTTGTTTTCAACGACCACCTCCACCAATTCCAAATAAATTGTGTTTGTTTATATTGTGGCATGCATTGAGCCTAGGTGCTATACACAAACCCAGATCTCAAACAGAAAGGGGTAGTTAGTGGATGGGTAGAAGGTAAAACTACTCAGGAACCAACAGTGGTGGGGCCCAACATTCTTCCTCAGGGGAAGCAGGAGAGCCTCCTACATAGCCTTCTGTTGACTGAGTATTATCATGGAAGAATCTCTGAACAGGCTTGAGACCCAACTGTCATCTTTGCTCTCCTTCATCCCCCATATCCAATCTGTTGCTATGTTCTTTTGATTGTACTTTCATAGTATCTCTTGTATACATCTTCTTCTTTCCTCTGACCCTGCTACCATCTTGGTATAAGCCCTCCTCACTTCCCACCTGCACTATTCCAACAGCCTGCTAGTGAGTGGGTCTACCTGCTTCAAGTCTCTCCAGTGCATCCCTCAGCGGTCAAATCAATTTTCTTAAAAGTACAGATCAGAGCATGTCAATGCCATCTCCCAGCCCCCAAGTCAATAAATTCCAGTGGCTTCCTATCACTTACAGTGTCAAAAATAAAATCTTCTGAATGGTCTTCAAAGCCTTTCACAACTGTATATCCTTTCCCCTCCCCTGCTAGCCACTTTCCAGTCTTCTTACAGCTTCCTGCCCTTCACAGACTCCATGATCCAATGATGTTGACCTCCTTGCCATTCTTCACACATAACACCTCATCTCCCAACTCTGGGCATTTTCACTGGCTCTTCCCCTATTGCTAGCAATCTCTCCTTCCTTACCTCCGCCTCCTGGCTGCCTGGGCTTCCTTCAAGCCTCAGCTAAAACCTCAGCCTTTCCCAGTTACCCTGAAGGGCTAGTTGATGATCTCTGTTTGTTCCTGTGTATCTTATTTATTCATAGTTTTTTGCATGTTGCCTCTCCCACCATACTGCGAGCTCCCTGATAGCAAGGGCTGCCTTTGGCCTTTCTTTGACTCCCTGGTGCTGAGTGAGCAGAATGCCAGAGACATGGTAGGTCCTCAGCAAATACTCATTGGCTGACTAACTGGCTGGAGGAATCTGAAGACTTGGCTCCATTGCTAGCTATCACCTAGTTGTCTATGGGAAAGTCTCTTCCCCCACTTCTGAACTTCATCTGCCTCAACTGTAAAAGAAATGTTCTCTTCCAGTTTTGACATTCTTTAGTGCTATGAGTCTGTGATTCCCCAAGTTCTGGCTCTATTTCAAGTTTCACTGGGACTTGGAGCTGCTTGGAGCCCCACTGCTTTGGCTTCTCTGTGCACAGTGAGTTTGTGGGGCCTGCCTGCCCTTGCCCTTGCCCTCATCCAAGCATTGTGTGTTTGTGCCACAGAGAATGGGTGGAAGATACGCAACTATGGATCCAGCAGGTGTCCAGCACCCCCAGCACAAGGATGGATGTGGTGCATCTCCAGGAGCAGCTAGACTTGAAGTTGCAGCAGCGGCAGGCTCGGGAGACTGGAATCTGCCCAGTGCGCAGGGAGCTGTATTCACAGTGCTTCGGTGAGTGCTGGGAATAACCGTAGAAGGGCTGTGGCTGGGGGAGGGCAGGCGCAGCCAGGAACAGAGATATGGTGAGGAAGGGCAGCCAGACATCCAACTCTTGAAGCTGATGAAAATTGTGCTGAGCTCAGCTTGTGATAAGGGCTGCCTGGGACTTCTTAGACTCTGTCCTCTGAACAGATCAAGTGTTTCCTCCCTGGCATCAGTGACTCTGGAGATGTCAATGAGGAGAAAGATTATGCCTTTCCTAGTTGGGGACATTGAAGTCCAGAAAGGTTGTCAATCAGTCAACAGGCATTTATGAAGAGTTTATAATATGTGTCAAGCACTGTGCCCACATTCAAAGAATTCAAAGGATTCAAATAAAGGCAAAAGCAGCCTGAATTCTGATAGTGGAGACAACTTGCAAACAATTATGTACTGTGGGTAGCTAGGTGGCTCAGTGGATGGATAGCCAAGCCTGGAGACAGGAGGCCCTGGGTTCAAATCTAGGCTCAGATACTTCCTAGCTGTGTGACCCTGGGCAAGTCACTTAACCCCCATTGCCTAGCCCCTATTGATCTTTCTGCCTTGGAATTGATACTTAGTATCAATGCTCAATTGGAAGGTAAGGATTAAAAAAAAAATAAAACAATTATGTACATATGAAATATAAATGAATGATAGTCTCTGACAGCCATGGTGAAGATTGGGAAAAGCTTCTTGTTGAAGGTAGAATTAGTGCTGAGTCTTGAAGGAAGCCAGAAAGTAGAGGTGAGGAGGGAGGGCATTCCAATAATGGGGAGCAGCTAGAGAAAAGGTGGAGAATTGGGAGACGGGTGAGCAATAATAGGTCCAAGACTGTTAGGAAGATTTATTAGACTTAAAGAAACATCTGAGTTTCTTACAGATTCTTCTTTAAAAAAAAATCCTTACTTTCCATCTTAGAATCAATATTGTGTATTGGTTCCAAGGCAGAAGAATGGTAAGGGCTAGGCAGTGGGGGTTAAGTGACTTGTCCAGGGCCACATAGTAGGAAGTGTCTGAAGTCATATTTGAACCCAGGACCTTCCATCTCTGGGCTTGGTTCTCAATCCACTGAGCTACCCAGCTGCCCCTTTCTTATAGATTCTAAATACCAATCTTCTATTTGATATAGTCACTAAACATAATCACTGTTCTACCAGTCTGTTTCTTTGCCTTTAAAGGTATTGCTTTTTGTTACATGAAATCCTTAAAAAAAAAAGTTTATGTATAAACATAACTACTGATTTTGTGTCTTAACACCTTCCATTTTTTTGATTAACATTCATATACTTTCTATAGATGGGATAAATATTGTTTTTAAAAAGTGACAGGCCCAAAGTCATACAGCTCTAGTGGCAGAGGCTCCCAACTCCAAATCCAAGGTGTATCTCTGCTAAATTCACTCCTTCCTTTGTAATGAACATGTTGCCTTAAAGGAACCTCACTTTATGTTGGTGTTCATACATTTGGCTTCAGGAGGCCCTGGGTCACCTCCCTGATTCCCTGTGGTGTCTGCCCTACTGGGTAGCTTCAGGCAGCCATTCCCTTGGCATTCTAACCAGGAGTTTCATGAAGTAGTTCTCCTTATTTCTGGCCTCAGCTCATCCAGCCAGTATCTTCATTACAACTGGAGTCACTGCTTGCATTTAGAAGCTACTTGGAATGAGAAAAGAGAACTCTTTGGCGATTTAAAAATATACAATCCAACCACATTTAGACCACAGTCCAGAAACTTATTTCAAAAATTAATTTGCTTACCATTTGATAAACTGACTGGCGCCAAGAGGCTGCAACAAGAAGTCTCCTAAAAAAACTGGGCTTCTTGGCCACTCCCCAGCTTCTCTCTCTGGCTGGTCACTTACTGTTCAGTCCTGTATCTTAGGCCCATCTTCTGAACCCCAGGGAAACTGTGATGTATGGCAGCCCCCACCAGGCTCCCCATACCCAGTTCTCTGGGCCTTCACCAGAGTCCCAGACCTGCTCAGGCCAGTGGTCACTTGGGATTCCTTCCTAGTCTCATTCAGAGAAAATTGACTAACGTTATGAAATCAGATTCTTTTTTTTTAAATACAGAATCCAGTTGATAAACAGGTACAGATGGGTAATAAATGTTGAATTTCAGTGGTATCAGTGACCTGGGACTGAGGAGCACAGGGCTCAGATCCTAGCTTTTGTCATCAACTCTTTCATGACCTGAGGAGGTCACTTCTTGCTGAGATGAGCTTCAGTTTTCTTATATATTAAATGGGTTTAGATTTCACTAGTGCCATACCTTGCAAAGACCAGTTGAAAGAAACTAGGAATATTTAGCCAGAAGAAGACTTAGAATGGACATGATGATCCCATTTGGAAGAGGGATTAGACTTTCTCTGCTTAATCTCAGAGGAAAGAACCAAGAACAGTAGGTGGAGAATATAGAGAGGAAGATTTAGGCTTAATGTAAGAAAAATTTTCCCCACAATAAAAGATATCTAAACAGAATGAGTAAATAAGAGTATAAATCATAAAATCTACCAACAACTATGTAAGAGAGAATGACACTGAAACAACCTATCAAAATTGAAGGGGATTCAACTAACATGGTTCTCAGAGGAAAAATTTTCTCTGAAAACATAAACTAACAGAATAGAAAAGAAGAGGATCAATAAATTGAGCATTCAGACAAAATAAAATTCAGTGGCCTAGAAAATTAACAGATGAACAAATCCAGAATAAGGCCCAAAGTAATTTTGACACTTTTGCAAGGTTGCCTGTGGATACAGCAGGTTCTTCATTGCCTCACTAGAGGGCTTCAGGTAAAGGCTGGTTATTTGGGAGACTGTAGGTGAAATTCTGTGATACTGTGAGATGCCTTCCTGGAACCCTTTCAGCTCTAACATTTGTGGTTCTTTGATATCTGCTTCTCTGCTTCTGCCTGGGGAGGGAAGTGAGGACACAAAGTCATCAGCTTTGGACTTGGAGGCAGAAGATGTAGGTTCAAATCCCAGCCCAGCCATTTCCTGTGCCACATGGCTACAGAACTGTAGGCAAGGCTCTTAGCTTCTCTGGGAGGGTCTTCCTCTCTGTAAAGAAAAGCTCTATGAAAACTGGAAGGTATAGATATGGGAATACGAATTATACCAAGATCTGGGGCTTGTATCCTCAATGTGTCTTGAAAGCCTTCAATTCCAGAGAGGGGTGAATGCTGGCCTGCTATCAGGGCACTGTCCTCGGCTGACTTCCTGGTATTCTGCAAACCTCAGTTTTGGCATTCTGTCTCCATCAGAGAAGTGCTTGCTCTGGTGGGAATGGACTCTGTGAGTCATCACATTCCTTCCTCTCGGCCCCGTGAGACGTGAGAGGGTGCCACCCAAGTTTTCCCTGAACTATTTTTTTGACCTTGGACAATGTCCCCAGTTGAGGCAAAAGAGATCATCACTGTTCTCTGCATTCTCCTCAGGGAGAAACAAGGTCGGTAATACCCAAATTGCCTTTTCCAGCCTGCTATCTTCACTGACTTGAGTGTGTGTGTGTGTGTGTGTGTGTGTGTGTGTGTGTGTGTGTGCGCGCGTGCTCGCATGTGTATTTCCCCATGTCTTGGAAGATGAGCTGATCAGAGAAGTGACCATAAATTGTGCGGAGCGGGGCTTGCTGCTGCTGCGTGTCCGGGATGAGATCCGAATGACCATTGCAGCCTACCAGACCCTGTATGAGAGCAGTGTGGCCTTTGGCATGAGGAAGGCCCTGCAAGCGGAGCAAGGGAAATCGGACATGGAGAGGAAAGTGAGTGAGATGAGCAAACTCACCATGCACTCCTTGCCCTACATGCCAAGCCTACAGATACCTGCCCCCTCTGTCTTCTGTGCCCTTCCATTCAGCTTAGGTGGCAGAAGTCTCCTTGTTCTCAGGAAGCACATCATTGATCCAGGATAGTCTTCTCTGCTAGAAATCTGATCATTTGCATTTCAGTAGGTCACACTTGGTTTTTCATCACAATCAACTAAGCATATAGTGGGGTTTATTTTGGGTTTCTTTCCTAGGCTTCAGTGTCAACAATTTGGAATTCCACTGGGTGGCAGTAAAGATTCTGGGAAGATGGGATTTTCCCTTTGGTTTCATAAAGTTTAGATTTAACTCCACCTTTTACTTATACCTGCACCTACATAGACACCCAGACACCTATATACAATGCACACAACCCTGTCCAGACTTCCTCCCCTGTGCAGCTTCATGGAGAGATCAGATGTCATCTTTGTTCAGATTTCAGAATTGGAAACAGAGAAGAAAGATTTGGAGAGGCAAGTGAATGAGCAGAAGGCGAAGTGTGAGGCCACTGAGAAGCGGGAGATTGAGAGGAGGCAGGTTGAAGAGAAGAAACACAACGAAGAGATTCAGTTCCTAAAGCGGACCAATCAGCAGTTGAAGGTGAGGATGCTGAGGCTGGCCACTTTGGGGGTTAGTTAGCCTAATTCTCTGGAGGGCTGGATGTTCACTCTCAACCACAGCCAAATTACATTCTCCGTTCTAGGCTGGCAGGGGAAAGCAATGGTGTGGTTCCCTCCTCCTATGATAGTAGTTCCCTCTTCAAGAGAAATCTGTTCCCTAAGTGGGGTAGGAGAAACTGAGGTTTCCATCCCACCACAACTTATATCTTTAAGCATCTGGTTTTGGTAGCATTTCTCCCCTGGAATACCAAAATAACAGAGCCCAGGAAGTCCTCCTTGGCAAGTCACTGCATTTTCTCATCCTTACATTTGAGAGTTCCATTCAGAAGGGCAAGACCTCAAATGCACATACATGGATGTTGGCTGAGATGGGTCTGAAGGTCAGGGAAGGCCCTAGAGAGGAAAGGGACAAGGAAAAACCTTTATAATTCTGAGTTTCCATGCAGTATGCTGTCAGAAGATCTGACCATTTATTTCTCCCCTCCCTTCCCTGCAGTCCCTTTATCCTGCTTATATAGGAACACAGTCAGGGTGGAATAGCCAGTACAGCTCCTTTCCCCTGCCTAACACTGCTCAACTCTCTTGGGGGAATGCTGTGTGATTTTCTGGAAGGATATCTTTCTGAACTTTGTCTGGCACCAGCATTCTAGGGAGAAGGATCTTCCCACTGCCTGTCATCTCTTATTCTCAATGGAAGACCTCAAGGGAGCTCTTTAGCCCTGGGATTGGCAGGGACACCAGCTTCCATAATCCCCAAATACTCAGAATCTGAAAGGGTGGTGCTTCTTGCTGGTTGAAAGTGGTACCAGTCTTTGTTGCTGAAAATTGATTTGCTGTTGTGGCACAAAATTCTTTTTAAGAAGAAAAAATATCAATCCAGAAACCTTTAGTCAGATAGGAAAATTAGTCTTGAGAACAAACCTGTTCCACTCTTTCACAGATACTTTCTGGGTTCCTTAATATCCTGGGGAGTTTGCAGTAACAAAAGGAAGTTACCTTAGCATCTTTCTAATACCCACCTCTTAGCAACTACCTAATCCCTAGGATGAAGAATTCGTTAAGACATGAGTAATTTGTATTAGCCCAAAGCTGTCCTGCTTCTAAAGCACTGCCTGCCTGCCTGCTCTTCCTATCCCTTCCCCAAGATAGATATCTTTACCACAGTCATTTATTTCACTAGTTGCCTGAAGAACAGAACAAGTGTCTCCCAAGCAGTCAGCTTGACAGCCAAAATGAAGGCAGTCTATACACTAGTAGCGATTTTCTTTAATTGGGCGTCAAGTTGTCTCAGTGATGGAAAATGTGCTATTTCACATCCCCTTGTTCCACCTGGCATACAACTCCCAAGTTCCCAAACTGGAGGGCCAAGTGTTTAATTTAGCAGACATAGCCAAGCCTGAAATACGAGTCCTGAAATCACTGTTTCAACAACTTTTATTCAATTTCCTCTTCAATGCTTTACATTATACCCTGAGCTTGGTCATTGTATGGAAACCAGGGCAGCTCTGGTTTCTTCTAATGCAGCAAGACCATGCTGCCAAGCCAGAAACAAACTAATTCAGAAAATATGGAGTTAGGAATGAAAAAAAAAAGAAAACCCAAACCCTAAAAACCTTGGGCTTAGCTGTCTGGACTATTGCAGCCACCTCTTCTCAGGGACATTTTTCACTTTGGGGTGCTTGACACTGGGAGAAAAGCTCCACCCTAAATATGAACGGATTTCATTTTTGTTTTTCAGGCCCAACTAGAAGGCATCATTGCACCGAAGAAATGAAGATTTCCATGTGGGCCCCAGCGAGAACTATCCCTATACAAACAGCCCCCTGTAATAAAAAGCTACAGTTTAGTGAACCAGCCCAAGCCCATGCCCTCCAGAAAAACCACCATGCAACATTCATACCATTGCCTACATGCCCTGAAAACACCTCAAGATTTGCTAGTAATGCCCAAAGTTGGACAATGAGAATTCGTGGCTCCCAGGTATCTTCCATACTTGGCTTCCCAGACAGTTTTGGAATCAGTTTAAAACCTACTTGGCATTGCTCAATGTAGATCCTTGAGCAAGGGCTGTCCAGCTAGGGGGGTTGAAATGGCCACTCTTGCACCTTCATTCCCAGGTGCCAAGGGGAAGTGGCTCCTCCTTTGAACTTTAGTTTTCTGTATTTATCTTCATCAGTGCTTCTCCCAATGCTACCTTTCCCCCTGGCCTCCAAGAAGGTTGCCTTTCTGGGGTCTGTCTGTTCCTTCCCAGCCAAATGGAGTACTTGGGATCTGTTTTCATGCTTTGCTTTACCCAACCCTTCTAATCAACCCCTATGGCCTCTCAAGTTGCCAGCAGCTACTTCTCTTTAGAAGTCAGTAAGATTAAAATGTTCATGGTTTTACTTTGGTGTTTGCTAGAAAGAGATCTGAGTCATGGATGTTTATCACAAGGAGGCCACATGTAGACACCAAGGCAGTACAGCAACCCACTTCAGAAAGTATCTGTTGGGTTTGCTTTTAGCTCGTAGAAAGAGAACCTGCCCCTAAATAGCCATGCCTAATCAATCAGAGCTGATCAAACCCCAGGAAGCAACCTTGATTGATTTAGTACAGCTGATAAGCCAGTCAGTGAGAGCTGACCAGAGATGGCAGCTACTCTTGCTCTGAAGGGTAAACTTTCAAGTCAAAGTAAAATAAATCCAAATCAGGTTTCCTCCCCCCCTCCGGTTTGTGTTTTATTTTTATAAGGCTGTACTTAGTAGAGAATATTGCCAGGTAAACCAAGATCAAAGTCTTATTTGTATTGGGGGTCCAATAGGGCTAGTTAGAGGAAGCTGTTCAACCAAGCCTCCCAAATAGCATGGCCAAGGGGCTTTAACATGATAGCACTTGCTCTTCTCGGGGACTAGCACAAAGAGCCTTGCTGGGTAAGTGGTCTATCAGCATCAGGGGAGTATCAAAATCCCACTCACAACTATTCAGGCAGGGAGATTTGCTTGAAAAAGGTCACATCTTGCAGCAACTGTTTGCTTCCATTAAGGAAGGTACTATTTGTTAGCAATGCTTGATTCAGAAAAGCTGTTTTACCTCCCTTGGAAATCTGTTTGTAGTAAGCAGCACTGGACAGTTCTCAGACTCTGTACAAGAATTTGGCATGGGCTCTGAGTATCCAGAGTTAGAAGCACTCTACTCACTGAAAACTGAGTTCCAAATTCTGGACCTGCAGTTGATACTGTTTCTCCCTGAAGTTTGGGCAACATAAAATATTTTTTTGAAAGTCGTCTAATTTGCAAGGCTCTCATGCTTCTGTTCTAACAAAACAGTAATTAGACAACCCTTCTTCCTTTGCATCTGCCAGAAAAGTATATGATAGCTACCTCTTGACAGAACAAGGTTTCATCACTCAAATATGACTCCAACTAGTCAAGATTGCAATCTCTCTTTGTGTGTTTTCTCAAATGCGGGTGAGTGATCCCTAATGTCAGATCTTATAACAGTGGCAATATGACCTGGGAAATGCAAACTCTGTATGAAGAAAATGAGCACAATTAATTGTATATTTTTGTAAATTTTAATAAACAAATTAAGCTATTGCTTCCGTCTGAACCGTTTGTGGTGTTGCTGTTGTCCCTCTGAGTCGTTCTTCTTTTTGTTCCTATTCTTGTTTTTCACATTGTGAGTGTCATAATATCGAACTCCAACCTTTTTGGTTCTCTTCTGCCGGTCTGCTCGCCTTCGCTGCAAGAATGGAGGGGGACAAGAGTCAAATCTGGAAAGTTACAAAAAGGACCCCTGTTTCTGGACAGTGGGATGTTCCTGCATGGCCTTCTCCAGCTACCAGATAATTTGAGTTCAGTGATATGCCTGTGTCCAATCATTGTTTTGGCAACTTTAATTTACTTCTAGGATGTGTCAATATGCCCAAGCTTACTCATTCTTTTAAGGGGGAAGGTCTATGGGACTGTAGTCATAGGTCAGGGCTCTGGCTCCCTGACTCATAATTCCAAAAAGTCACATTAAGGCCAAGCAGATTTTCATTGTGGTCTCTCAAAGTGCACCTGGTGTAGAAATGAAGATGAGGAAAACTTACTGCCTTTGATGTAAGCTTTTGAGGTTTATTTTCAGGTTCCTCTTCTTCATGTGCTTTTCTCTTTTTTCCTTTCTTGGCAAATCCTGAAAAATGAATGTTAAATTGAACGTTCAAACAACTACAGGCCTGTGGACTAAAAGACTGGGCTCTTCTCAAAGAAGGAAATTAGAAAACTTTCTTTTGCATTTTCCATTAATCTTTGTGAATCTGCTAGTGAAGTTGAGATAATATCTTTAGATGAAGAGAAGGTAAGATAGGAAATGTTAAAATGCACAAGGAAAAATTCCAGTGATAAAATACAAAGGCTAACTTTACTATTACACAAAAATCATACATAACTCAAATTTCAATATTTCTTTAAAGTTTTAACCAAATACTTTCTTCACAAAATGACAGTGAAGGAACTACAGCTTGGAGTGATTAAGTGACTTTTAAAGGGTCACCCAGTAAGTGCCAGAGCCACAAGTCAACCCAGGGGGAACAAAGAATGCCTATTCCATTACTTTATGGTGCCAGGTTCAATTTGGAAACCATGTTTAGATAACTTTTACTTTACCTCTATCTTCTGCATCATCTTGCTCTTTGGATTTGGGCTCAGATTTGGAAAATACCTTTTCACTAAGCCCTTTGGGAATTCTGCAAGAGAAAGAAAAGCAATGAAATGACTCAGATCAGAGCCTCTCACCACATAATAAAGATAATAACAGCTTGAGCTATAAACAATATCAGCTGGCTAAAGAAAAGCCTGTTAGGAAAACTCAGCTGTCAACAAAGAGAAATACTCTAATTATTTCTATGCCAATGAGTAAGTCTCTGTAACTTGGCTAACTGAATGTTATTTAAATGTTGTTATTTGAAGATAACAGTGAACTCCAAGCACAGTGTTGTCCTAGGCACATATAACATGGGAAGGAAAGCAGATTTTATAACCAAACTGCAGCTGTCAGATGAAATGACACATTACCTAATTGCTGAAAACTTTTTGGCTTTAGCTTTGTTTAAGAACTTCTTGTATTTAGCAATTTTTTCATCCAGAGCTTTAATAACTGCTTTGGTGCCAATTTCTGTATCTCCTTCTTGGGATGCCTGGTTTAACTCCTCATGCTCTTCCTTAGACTGTTCTTCCTCATCCTCCTCTCCAAAGGAGTCATCAAATTCTCCATCACTATCTGAGATCTCCACAGGGACAAGATCTTCTCCTGTAAACTGAGGCACCACATTGATCTTGCCAAAGTTCTGTCGAACGCGTGCCAGGAGTTCTCTCATTTCAGCACTTGTGTCATTGTTCTCTTTCTCCTCCTCTTTCCTTTCAACCACAAGCATGGCTTCTTGAGCTTCAGTTTCCCCATCTTCCTCCTTGGTTTCATGGGGTGAGGCTGGTAAAACAGCCAAGGATGCTGGAAACTATTGAAAAAGCAAAAGGTAAGAACTAAGGTTGTGCCTTCAGGATCTCTAAAGTCTGCCTTTTCCATGGAAAGATCATAAATATTCCAACTTCAAAGTCATGGCCCAGAACTAGTCTAACTCAATATCAGTCCAAAAATAAGCATTTTATCAAGTGCTTACGATGGGCTAGGCAGTGTGCTAAGGGCTGGGGGTAAAAAGGCAAAAACATGGTCCTTGCCCTGAAGGAATTAATATTCTAGCAGAGAATGTGCATTCAACACTAAATACAACACAAAATCTATGTTTTGGACACAGGGAATGCAGTCTCAGAGACAGAATGATAGGAGAGAAGATCAAAAAGTCAAGCATTCAGGTTTTCAGTAAGCATCTGAGAAGAGGAAAAGTTATGGAAACAGTGTGAGGGGTTCTGAGTGTTTAGGAAGATGAGATGTAGATGATCTCTTTGTTGTTGCTGTTTGGTCATTTTTCAGTTGTGTCTGACTCTACACAACCACATTTGGGGTTTTCTTAGCAAAGATATGGGAGAGGTTTGTCATTTACTTCTCCAACTTATTTTACAGGTGAGGAAACTCGGGCCGAGTTAATGACTTGGCCAGGGTCACACAGCTAGGCAGTATCTAAGGCCAGATTTTAATTCAGGAAGAAAAGTCTTCCTGCCTTAAGTACCAGTGCTCTATTGACTGCTCCACCTAGCTGCCTTAGATGATCTCTATAGTCTCTTTAACTTAAAAATCCTATGATACCTATCACTTGGCAATTGATTATTGCAATACAAAATTCTAAAGCAGAAGGTGTGGCATTAAAAGGCAAGAAAGAAATACAATGTTTCTTGAGGGGTCAACAGAGTTTTTTCAGGGTCAAAAAAGACTCGGACATGTTTGAAAGGCAAAGCACTAATGGAAAGAAGTAGTGAAGATTCAAAAAAGGAAGGGGATAAACATGAGTGCAGGGTCCGTTAGAATTCAGGAAGAGAAAGGATAAAGAGCATCATCCGTTGTCTTTTGTCAGCCCAAATCAAAGTTTTTCATCTGAACCTCATATCAACACACCTGGATACATTCACATCCTCACTGTAACTGAGGCAATATGGAGGAAAGAACAAGTTTAAATCCTAGTTCTACCACTTACATGATTTTGTGACCAAAGGCAAGTGTAATATGCTCTCTGAACTTCAGTATCCTCGCTTACAAAATGATGATTCCTGCATTAAATATCTCACAGTACGGTTCTGGGGCGTTCAAATGAGATAATGAAGTGTCAAACACTCTATTTTGGAGCACTATGTAAAGACAGTTATTTTAACAAAAATTGCAGAAGCTATATTTTACTTTATTTTATTATTATTTTTTTAAACCCTTACCTTCCATCTTGGAGTCAATACTGTGTATTGGCTCCAAGGTAGAAGAGTGGTAAGGGCTAGGCAATGGGGGTCAAGTGACTTGCCCAGGGTCACACAGCTGGGAAGTGTCTGAGGCCAGATTTGAACCTAGGACCTCCCGTCTCTAGGGCTAGCTCTCAATCCACTGAGCTACCCAGCTGCCCCTATATTTTATTTTTTATGTTTTCAGTAAATACTTGTTATAAATAATTCCTAAGGCCTCATTCCAAATGGCCATGTGTTATTTGGTTACCTCACTCCTAATGGCCTAGAAAAGATGAGTGGATCCCAGGGCACAATAGAAGTGGGACAAGTAAAATTACAAGAAATCAAATGATATCAAGTGAGAGAAGCAGAGGAGATGAGCATGTAAGTCAGCATCACAATTTCCCAGTGGTCTCTCCTTCATTCCTACCTGAGAGGTTGACGGGGGCTCTGCATTGGGTGGCTTGACGAAGAATGGAATTCGGCCCCTCTGCCAATCATTGAGAACCATCTTGCCTACTGTCTGCAGGTCAGGCTCTCCACCCTGAAAAATCATACAACAGGTTTTCATCAGGGGCACCGAATGGCAGAGACTCCACTTTTCAGCTCCATTATTACTGATCACACAATTTCCACAATTCTTTGTTGAGCACACAGAAGATGGTCTTACCAGCATACAGACATTACATTGTGGGATATCCGCACTTACCTTTAAAAGTTTTCCAGTCCTGAAGGCTAGCTTTCCTAGGAAGTCCTCAGCATTTTCCCAATAATCAATTTTATATGTCTTACTGATATATTCTGGCTTTGCCCTTTCAAGCACAGCACTTATATGGTCTTCAGGACTCTTAATTTTTTCAACTTGAACCTATAAATTAATAAAGAAATTGATATTTGCAAGCTTCATCATAGTTCTTAAAAACATTACCCAGTTAAACTTAAAAACAAAAACATTAGCATCTGCAGAACAAGCTCTGTGCTAGACCCTAACTAGGTCAGAAAGCTTAGCCAGGATACAGAACCTGGCACTAGTTGTTAGCATATGTATAATGTTGATTTTAATCGTGTTTTTAAAAAACTTTAGATTCATTAGTATTGCATAGCAGAATGAGGTTCAGAGTAGGAAGAAATTACCACTAATATAAGTCAGGAAAAGTTTTTCTGGAGGTAATTTTAAAATTGGGCTTTAAAGGATGAATAGGAATTCAATAGGTACAAGGAAGACATTTTCTGTGCCTACTGACAGGAGGGTGTTCAGAGCAAACAGTGAGTGGTTCAGTTTGGCTATACAGATTTTGTGCATCTGGTCCAAACCTTTCATTTTACAGGTAAAGAAACTTGAGAAGTTAAGTGACTTGCCCAAGGTCATAAGGAATAAATGGCAGAACTGGGATTTGAACCTAAGTCTTACTTTCAAATCCAGTCATGTGAGAAAAAAGCTGGGATGAGGGTTGGGGGGGAGGGAGGGGAGAGGTGGCACCAGAATGAGAGGCCTTTGACATTTAGTCAAAGGAGCCTGAACTGTACTCAGTGGAGAATAAGGACTATAGAGTGCCAAGCACGGTTATAGCAGAATCATGGTTCAGAAAGCACGTCTGGCAACACAGGAAGAATGGTGAAAGAAAAAGGGAAGGCAAGACCTGTTGTTCAATTCCATCCAGAGGTGACATTAATAAAAGACATCAACATCCTACTCTTATCACAAAGCGTGACTCCCCCCCACAGTTTAACTCTTTGGTGCCTCTTGCTAGTCACCTATAGTCTATTATACTGTAGAACTGCAATAGCTTAAAAGAGGAAAGAGTGATTTAAAATGGAACAGGATAGGGGATAGCTTGGTGGCTCAGTGGATAAAGAGCCAGGCCTGGAAACAGGAGGTCCTAGGTTCAAATCTGACCTCAGACACTTCCTAGCTGTATGACCCTGGGACAGTCACTTAGCCCTCATTGCCTAGCCTTTATCACCCTTCTGTCTTAGAACAAATCAATATACAGTATTATTACAGTTTAAAAAAAAAATGGGACAGGAGATAGTTATGAACATCTTTTTTTCTTTTTATTCATGAACACCTTAATAGGCGTCACTTAATGGTTTTGGCTATATTCAGAAACAAGTAAGGATATAGCTAGAGCCCAAAATGACTCAACTCTTCAAACCCACAAATATGAACACAGGCCCAGAATAAACAGAGGACCAGCTTCTTTCTGGATCCTATGTGTAAACTAAGAAATCCTTTGTGGGATGATGCTGACCAGAGATGCCTAAGATTTCATCTACTCCTCAAATAGGGAAAAGTAAAGAAGTTGTCCTGCTCAGCATCATGCTGTTGAGGTTTGGTAAAGCAGACAGAATTCAAACTACTTTTGTATGAGTAAAGCAAAAGTCATCCAAAGCACTCCCCACAGAAGAATTCCCTCTAAAGGGCTTAACTGAATGTGATCCCAAAACACTCACCACTCCTTTAAGTACAATGTCTGTCTCAGAGTCCCCAGAAGGGTAAACCACACCTGGACAGTCAATAAGAAATATCCGACGCATCAAGGTGATGTATTGCCAGACCTGAAGACAGACCAAAAAGTCAGAACCAAAGAAGAGCAACTGTTTAACAGATCTACCAATTCTTTCTTGTATTTTGAGTCACATGACACTTTCACCTAGTAAACTAGTCTCCATAATCTGAGAATAAATATAATGCTGACAGAAATTTCTAATCATTTCAGAAATAAGTAAACCTTCCCGTGTACTTTAAAAGTGCCGAAATTTTAACAGCAAACCTGCTCCTTTCTCCTTCCATGTAGAAAAAAGCTGTTCCCCAAACACCAATGGCTAGAACCCAGACACTGGAATAACTGAGTTTCTTCTTCTCAAACCCATATATCATATCTTCTTAGGCTAAATTTGTTTTAGGTAGAAGCAGGATTGGCCTATAAAATGCTTTTAAGCTTTTATCACAGTATGTAAAAACTTGTGACATGCCAACAGGCTGCATATCTTGCCCTCATTTCTTGCTCCCAAGTGAAGTCTATGAGATTAAACTTTCCCAAGTAGGCTCATTCAGAAAATGAAAGGAGTCCCTCAGAGATCCAAGCAACTTCCATTTTTTTAGTAGTAGAGATACACAACCACAAGACTCCTTATCAAAACACCTACCTTGGTTTCTCCTGCAATGGGAGCTACATTGCAAACTTTCTTGGAACGTAGTGTATTTATCACAGAGCTCTTGCCAACATTTGGATAGCCAATGAATCCTACACTGATCTGCTTCTTGTCAGTGTGCAACTGTTAGAAAAACACAACCAATATATATATACAATTAAAAAAAAAAACCTTAATACATAGGTGATTTTTACTTCTTATCTCTGCTCCACTAAAGACCTAGCCTAATCCTACATCAGTGCAATAGTAAAACAAGGTCCTTTGGGTAATGAGGGGGCTGGATTAGATCCCTTGGAGGCACCTTTCAGCTTTCATCTAAGATCCTATGACATTAGTAAAACATAAATAGGGGCATGGGAGGAAGGGTCCTTCCCCAATCTGTGAAAACTCAACAGTATTTGGGTCAGATGAATGAGGCTCAAACCAGCTTGAGAAGATTATCACCAGAGTGTTGGCCACTAGGTGATGCATTTTTTCAGCCACAAGAACTCATAAAGTCAGTCTGGTCAGAATTCAAGAGGACAACCACACTGATGAATCAAAGATCATCAGAGTACTTGAAAAGCATTTGTATATGTCTAAATGGAAACAAACATAGATTTTAAATAAGTCAAAAGAATTTGCTTTGTATTCCATGTGCAATTACACGTATGTCTTAAGTTTAAAAATTTTCTGAATCCTGTGTATAAACTAAGAAATCCTTTGTGGGGTGATGCTGACCAGAGAAGCCTAAAATTTCATCCACTCTTCAAACAGGGAAAAATAAACCCAGAAAAAAGAAAAAACCAGGAACAAATAGGAAATCTCTATGGTTAAAAATTTACTAAAAAAAAAAAAAACACAACATGACACCACAGAGAAAGGATTAGTCATTGACTAAGGACTGAAAAAGTCACTGACATTTCACTGAGCCCGACAGAGAATCCCTAGGAACAATTGTATGTCTATCCCACTACCAACTCATTAGGCTTCTTTCTCAGGACCTAACACATTCATCTTTGGTCTCACATTCCAAAGAAAAACAACCCCAAGTAGCTTTGGAATTTCTAGATTACTTACCTCTCTAGGTAAACTAGATCCAAGAAATGTAGATAAAAGGCATTTGTACACCATTCATCTCTATGACTACTTGTTTCCTTACCAAATACTCAGTTGTAACAGCCACTCTTCCACAGAGAGCACCATTAAAAAGCATTCAACTTAACAAATGGATATCAGACCAAATGACTCCAAGAGAAACAGATCACATCTTAATACCTTTCCAAACTGACGTAAAAGTTGTATGAATGCTCCTTTGCCAAAGGGGTTGGTGAGACTTGCATGAAAGGCAAGTGTTGGATAATCTTGTGAGAGGACTGCAACCCATCGTTTCTAAAGAGAAAAGAGAAGAGATGTGTTGGTGAACTAGAAGATTCACAAAGACAACCCTAAACTCTTAACTGGTTTATTTATAGTACAGGACAAGATCAAAGTTTGGATTACAGGATTGTTTTTCAAATATAGTTAATTCTTTGTCTATTGCTTTATAAATGCAAAACAATACTCTAGAAATGACTTCACTGTGAGCTAAATGCAATTAACTTCACAAATATGAAACAGACCAGTGATTGTGATGGCTGCCTCCTAAAAAGGCCTGCCTATCTACTACTCAGGGAACATGAGTTAGTTGTCCCATGATAGAAGAGAGCCAGCATGGGACAATGAAGGGAGCATTTCATTAGGAATGAGGAGACTAGAGCTTTAGAGTAGTTGTAGGAGTTTGGGCAAGTCACAACTTCTTGCAATATCAGTTTCCTCATTTATGAAATGGGAATGATAGCATCTGCACCTGAAGCTTCACAGAACTGCTTTAAAGGATCAAAAGAAATCTTGTGTTAAAATGGCTTTAAAAACAATGAAGGGATCCATGACAATGTAAGTTATGGTGACTCTTTTACTGTTACCAGTCTTACAATCACAGGGAAAAAGAATAATTCTCACTTCTGTCATTCTAATTGCAATTTGGTTATATTTACAATAGCATCACTCCACTGATCACCAGAGAACAGATACATGGTAAACTAGTAATACAAGTATTCCTTCCACATTGTGGGGGTTAAGGACATAGTACTCCCATGATCTAGAAAATTCGTGTAAAATTTTATGGACCTCTACTCATACCAGAGGAGTCTAATTTTTTTCTTTTTCTTTTATAGGATGTTTACAGTAAAAGAATTATGTATATTTGTGATATTAAAAGATAAAACACATATAATACTATATATATACATATGTATGTATATGTATATATATATATATATATATAAAAATAATGCATTTCTGAGTTTCTAAACTTTTTCTGTGTCATCTACTGGTCTTTGTGTGTCGTCTGTGGCTTTTAGAAAACTCCCCCCAAAATTCCCATTCAATTTCTTATGCCGACCTGCAATATATCAAAACTGTGATGGGGAAAGTAGAGATGTGAAAGGGATACCTATACTTCCAACAAATGCCCCCAAACCATAGTCACTTCAAAGCTGAGAGACACAATAATTGTGAGGTTTGCAGACTACAAAGGGCCTTGGATAGAGAGCTGATAATACTTACTGTTGCCCAAGTTGGGACAAGATCACATTTGTTAAGAACAAAAATGAGATGTTTCCAGGGTTTTTCCTTTTTGAGGTAAGTCTCAATGTGAGGAGAGCGTGTGCCCATTGGGTCTCTGGCATCAAGTACTTGTACCACAACATCTGACGAGTCAATCACCTGAAAATCCAGAGGGGCAAAAATGGCTATCCACAGAATAATAGAAAAATTCAGGAAAAAGTGACATTTTTTGCACCCACAAGTAAAACCTCACTACCTCTGTGAGGAGGATGGATGGATAATAAGCAGACATATAATTGCCACCTAGTCTCATGGCCAAATTGAGTTTTTATCTTTTATAGTCTATTAAATAGCTCTCTCAGGATTAATGGAAATGAATTAATCTGATGCAAACTGAATAGGGAAAGCAGTATGTACAATGACTACAACAATATAAATGGAAAATATGGCAACACAAAACTGAATACTTCCTTTGAAAACTATGGAATCCTTCATGTAATATCAAACTGAATATGCTGGTTAGTTTTGATGAGCTGTATTGTTTTTTACTTTTTTATTCTTCACTACAATATATGGCTCTTTGGGGAAGGGTGGGAGGAGAGAAATAAAGGTGATGTAAAAACAAAAGAGAATTTTAAAAAACTAAATTGATTAATCTATCTGTAACTAATCTTGCTGTATGGCTCTAGTGCATTAACAAACAGTCCCTTCTCTTAATTTCTTAAAATGACTCATAACAAATAATACATTGAGCCTGAAGACAATATAAAAGTTCTTAAAACCCCAACTATGAGAAATTATGGGAGCCAATGTTATTACAAAACTGTTTTACATATATATATATATATATATATATATATATATATATACTCTCAGAAAACACATTGAGTCTGTTTGACCATGCCAAAACATGTCTACCTGTGACCATACCTGTATATACACATATAAATCTCCAGACATATACAAATGTGCATGCATATATATCTATATAAATCTTTATCCATATCTATCTATCTATCTATCTATCTATCTATCTATCTGTCTGTCTGTCTGTCTGTCTGTCTGTCTGTCTGTCTGTCTATCTAGAAAAAACCCATCATTTTCTGGGTAAGAAACAAATCTAAAAAGAAGTAGTATTGGAATTAGGGTACCTGACTTCAAATCCCACTACTGGGCAGATGTAAGTCATTTTATTTGTCTAATCTTCGGTTATTTATTTGTAATAAAGGAACTGAACTAGAAGATCTCTAAAATCTCTTCCAGTTCTAACAAGATTAGATAAACATGATCAGATAAATCTAAATAGCAGTATCACTTCAGCAGATATGCCAATTAAGTTGTGACCAGAGAATATCTCCAATTCTCCTAAGCAATTTAGTAGTTTAAAAGTAACATAACACCAAAAAGAGAAGAAAGAGCTACATTTGCCTAGAATAATTAATATCTCTTTCACTTATTTGGTTGCATTCAAACTCACATGGGGGTAGGAGGAATAGTATGGGAGGGGTATGTTCCCCTTGGAGGGGTATGTTCCTTCATTGAATTAAAATCACCTTTCTCAAAGAAGATCTGGTATGTCAAAGAAACTCAGCATTTAAGGGAGCTTTGAGATTAATGTCTTACCTTATAGAGCTCTCCCCAGATTCGTTTGGACTGTCCTTTTTTATATATCTCCTCTTGTGCTTCACTCCTAAATAAGAAAGGACATAGCTAAGTTAACTGAAATGGCAGAGTGCTTTCAAATGAATAAAAATGTTTAGGACATGCAACTCCATACCAGAGGTTAAAGTGATTAAAACCATTGATTTAGTGTTCATCAATCAGTGATGATGATGGACTGAATGCAAAGAGGACCAGGAAAGTGATATGGAATTGGCAAGATCTGAATTTAGGTCTTTACCACATCTTTCTAATAATTATTAATACTATCACATTATACTTATAAAGCATAATACAGCTTATAGGGATCATTATCTTATCTGAGCTTCATAATAAAGAAAGTGGATTCACTGGGGCAGTTATCAGATACTTTTGTGGATACTCCCTATAATAGATTAATCCATCCATCTACGCTTTCTTATCCTGTGTAATTCTCTCCATGTCCTTCTGTATGCACCCCACAGCATACTGGGTGTGCCTTCCTCTAAAATATTTGACATTGTATCCATACCAAAGGAATACATAAGCTGTCTATGAAGGAGTGAGGAAAGTAAGTACTTACTTTGTGCAAAGCACTATGTTAAATGCTAAGAATAATAGAAAAATAAAACAATCCCCACTCTCAAAGAGTTCATATTCTAAAGGGGGAATGGAATATGGAAGATTTCAGCTCAGAGTCAGATGGAAAGATCCTATGGTCCTTAGGTCAAAGTGGCAAAGCACATAATAAGGCATCAGCTTTAATGCCATTTCTACTCATAAAATTCTACCAGTTTCTCATGTTGAACCACTTGATAATGCCAAGTATTTTGGTGGCAAGAACACTCTTTTTTGGGTCTTTCATAGCTATAGCTATAGCATCCTTAGAAGCAGTTGCTAGGCCACACCTCCAAGGATTGTTGCCCAGAATGAGGGCAAGGACAGAAGCAGAATGAGTACCCTGGGGATGCTATCACTCTACGGCTTACCAGACCATGGGTGAAAGTCAGCATCTGGTGTTGGAAGTAGTAAAAGGGTCAGTCCCTGCTCTATAATGAGAAGCACAACAACCTAGTGAGGTATGATTAAAGTATGAGAACTGAAAGATACCCTAGAGGTTATTTGACCTACCTTCTGTATTGTACAGTGAATTATAGAAAATGGGGCCTGAGAAAATAAGGTACTTGTATATACCAATATGAGTAAGAAGTAGAGTTGGGATTCAAACCCAGATGCTCTAACTCTAAACATAGTGTTCTTTCCACTACACTAAGATGCCTCTCTAAGATTATTTCCATTTTATAGGTGGGAAAACTATATATGCTGTTTGCTAGGGAGCTACAGATTCCAAGTCCAGCACTCTTTGTACTACAAACTTTTAAAAAATGCAGATGTTTAAGATAATAAGTAGTGACTTTGCATTGAAAAAACAAATTAGATTTTTCAAAGAGGCATTGCCCTATCTTCCAGAACTCATTAGATCTTATTTTTAATTTCTTTATCCAGTGTCTTACCTCTCACCAGTGTCTTCTGTTACTAGGTCACGATCTTTCTTTTGGTCATAAGTCTCAGTTGAGGCTTCTGCATTTTCTATCAGAGTCTGTATGTCACTCACAAATAGAGTAGGTTTCTTTCTCTGTGATTTTGGGCCAAATGTTGTTTCAAAAGTTTCAGTGTCAAGAATATGCACTTTGGAATGCTAAAGACAAAGAAATCGTATAGTAAAAATTGAGAGTAGAAGGGAAGAGCAAAAAAATTGCAATCTACTTCAAAAAGGCTTTCTGTATTCATTTACAAGAGTGCAGCTTTAATGTGATTTAAAATCAGAAATGTCTAATTAAGCAGAATGGGCACTTGTTGAAGTTCACTAAGTTTCGTTGGAGAAATACCAAAGTAACACAAATAATCAAAACAAATATGAATAGTTTTGTAAGGCCAGCCAAAAATTCTGCTTTATTTCACTTATCATAAACTTTAGTCAAATGTAATTAAAGCTACAATGATGAAAATTAACTTATCTTTCTGATCACTTTTTTTTGGTTTTAAAAAACAAGTGCATAAAACTCGCCAAATTCACAGATTTTGTCAAGGACAATCATACTCAAATTTGTGTTTTTTTTTAAACCAACTGTAAATGCCAACTTTTTCTTGGAAGTTCATTTCTTTCATGGCTAAAAGGAATTGCTTGTTTTGTAAGATGCATTTTAGTTTCAGATAACATTTTCCCTAATTTAGGTAACATTTTTATTAAATACACATGGAAAGTTTTTCAGATGAAAAACATCTAGCAAAAGTCCAAAATAATAGTTTAGATGTGATAAAAGGAACCTGATACTAACTAAAACTTGATGTGTCTGTAAAGGGGTTACAGGCATAGGAATCTTTGAAGCAGGATGAAAGTGACTGTTTTGGTTGGGGTCTATCACGTAACAGGATGTTAGCAGCAGGGAGCACACATCCTTACAAACTCTTCTGCCCATCATTTCAAGTTTTTTATAAACACCAAATAATGAATGCTGCTAAAGGCACCTTTTGTCTTTTTAGCTCTATAACTGCGATTATTTAGAAATTTAAGTATTAGAACATTTTCATAGGCAGCAAGCTTCCTGAGACACAGACTCTTACTTCCTTCTTTGTAACTCCCAAACCTAGCATGGTTTCTCATATAGTTCTTGCTTTAAGTAAATTCACATTGTGCAAATCTGACTTAACATGAATTATTCCAAAAGAAATTCACATTCAACCCCCTCCCCATGTTAACTTTACTACATAGTTCTGTGTTTTCTCTCTGCTCCTGTCTTCCCTACCCCCCCCCCAAAAAAAACCACCCTTCTTCTTGGGACCTCCAGTGCCAAGAGAGGAGCTCTTTGACCCTCTCCACTCACCCACCCTTGTGTCTGTCTTTTGTTTGCCTAAGCTCAGGTACTGTATGTGTCTATCCTCCCAGCCATTGAATGTTGCCCATTTTCTTCAGTCTCTATCCTAGTCCAACACTCCTCAGCACCTCCTGTGCTTCCTCAGTTCCAAGACAGGTCCCAACATGTTCCTGTTCTTGCTTTCATTTCTCTGTCCCCAGCCACCTTCTTTTTCCCCTTCCCTACATCCTCAGGCAAATTCACCTTTCATAAAAATTGCTTTAGGCAGAGGTGTATGAAATGTTCCACTTATGTAAAGCAAGATCTGTATATGGTTGGTAATGTTTGTTGTAAATGCTGAATTGAAGATCTGTTTGGGGTTTTTTAAGAAGAAAAATAAGAAAATGCTGTTTATTAGGGTAGAATAAGATCCTCTAGGTCTCCCATGGCCTAGAATCTATCCTCAATCTCTTCACTCCTTTCATTGTTCCATATTCAAGTGGATCATTTCTAACTACATCATATGTCTTGAATCCATCCCCTCCTCTAAAATTACTCACTAGTCTACCACTCTTGATTGGGTCTTCATCACCTCTTGCCTAGGCTATTGCAATAATCTTCTGTTTGGTTTCCCTACCTTGTATCTTTCCCATCTAATCCAGCTTCCACACAGCTGCCCAAGTGATGTTCCTAATACACAAGACTAGTCATGTCACCCTACTAGGATGAAGTAGTGTACAAAATGCGCTAACCATCAGTTGTACTAATGACACTAAATATTCTCTTTACCAAAATATATAGGCCAAATATTTTAGTAGCACAGACCATCTGGAACAGGTAACAATTCAATCAATTCCACAAGCAGTTATTAAATGCCTGCTATGTGCCTGGTACTTGATTAAGGGTGGAGGACATAAAGACAAAAACAAAGCAGCCTATTCTTCAAGGAATTTCCATTCTGCTAGGGTGAATAACACATATACAATTAAATGCAACATACACACATTTTAGCACTGTGGGGGAGGGAATGTGTTAGCACTTGAGGTAAGCTTTAAACAGAATTAGAGAATCCAAGAGGCAGAGACAAAGAGAAACATGGACAGGGACAGACTGCGCAGAAACTCATATTATAGAAAGTCACAAGGAAGCTAGACCCTAAGAGTATGTTTTGGGGAGTGATGTGAAATGACAAGTCCAGAAAGAGGTTGAAGCCAGGCTGTGAGGGCCTTTCAAATAGCTAACAAAGGACTTTATCATTCATCCTAAAGGCATTCAAGAACCGGTGAAGCCTCCTAAGCATGGGAAGGGTGATACAACTAGACTTGTGCTTTAAGAGCCTCACTTGGCCAGTTGTGTGGAAGATGGAGAGGATGAGAAGGTACTGCAATAACCCAGGCAAGAGGGGATGAATTCCAAACAACGGTAGTGGACCAATGAATCTTAACTGAGAGTTTTCAAATGCAAGAGATGATGGATAGGCAGAATTGACCAACTTGGCATATATGTAGCAATGAGGGGAGTGAAGAGGTCTCAGGCTCCTAGGTTGTGAACCCAAATGACTACAAAGAGAGTGGTACCCTTGATAAAAATAGCAAAATGAGAAAAAAGGGATACATTTTGGGTAAAAGAAATATTTTAGATAAGCTAAGTTTGAGATGTTTATGGGCCATCCAGGCTGATAATGTCCAGAAAACAGTTCATTATTTGGGACTGGAACTCAGGGGATTAGTTAGATTAGGAATTAATTTGAATAGAGATGATAAATGAACCCATGGGCACTGATGAAAGAGTGATAGGAAAGAAGAGTCCTGAGATACACCCATAGTAAGAAAAAGGAGGACTCTTCAGACAGGTGGCAGGAAAAATCAGGGAAAGAGCAAAGCTATGAAAACCCAAGGAAGAAAGAGTAACTTCTCAAGAGAAAGGAACAGTAAACATCAAAAGCTATGAAAAGTAAAAAGGATTGAGAAAAAGCTATTCACCTATAATAAAACCTCTTTGTTCCTTCCCTATAAGGTAGATTCCATCTAATTTTAAATGGATACCTTTAGGATACCAGAAAATAGAACAATTTGTACATGGCTCATGAATTTACACTGGTATGTTTCTCTGAAGGAAGTCATTTCATTAACTGACTGCTCTGAAGAAATAACAATGCCTTGACTCTTATTTTGTTTAAAAAGAAACTTTTCATATCATCTTTCACTATATATCTTTCATGAGATTTCTATTGTATGTGTAATATGCATCTTCTGTCAAGATATGAACAATATGGAAATGTGTGTTATGTGAAAATATGACTATAATATATTATCAGACTATTTACTACTGCCTCCAGGGGTTGAGGTGGGAGTAGGGAAAAAAATCTAGATTTTAAAATGTCAAAACACAATTGTCAAAATTGTTTTTACACAAAACTGGAAAAATAAAAAAATAAAAACATTTTTAAAAAGATTTTTTCTTTAACTCTTGTGTCTTTCCCATAGTGGAAGTGAAACTGCAGGTACTAACTATATTTCTAGGAACTATTCAAAGCAAGTACAAATGTGAAAACAGTCCATTTCTCTGGTTCAGAGATGCATCAGTTACACCTAAGTGCCAGCTTAGGCATCCACATGCTCCATTTGGGTAATTATTAACTTTCCATCTAAAAGACAGAGAATTCTCATCTGAATGCTGTCCAAATCACAAATTCAAAACTTACTGAAGCTGAAAGTACTTGATCCAACTCAACACAATTTCCTCTATCAAGTTTTGTTTTGTTTTCTTTAAAAACAAACCAAAAAACAAATCCTACCCACACCAACCCTCTCTCTACTTCCCTCTGGACATTTGATGGAATTATCCTCTGAATGAAATTATTATTATTTATTATTATTATTGTAGTCTCTCGGTAACCGAGGATGACGATTGTCTTTTTTGTGCACAAAGACACTTGTGCATGAAGATTTAAGTGGAAAAGTAGATGCACAGAGACAGTCCCACTCTCTCGGCGTTGGAAGCCTGGGTCCAGTGGCACGAAAAGTCGTTACACCTGGAGACTTCCTCAGCTGCATTGGATGGCCATGTCTTTTGTGCTCCAACACGCCCTAAGCACTCCACAGTATATCAAGTCATGGATGACAAAAGGTGATAAGAAGACTGGAAATAATTCTACTACCAAATCAAACTCCCTTCTACCCTATGAGGAAAAACAAATCTGAAGGGATGAGTTTATCAGACCTAATTCATTTCCATATAAAGTGCAGATCATATTCTTACATGAGGCTGGATTCGGTCATGGAGGAGAGACATTGGCAATTTGCTTTGCTTCATGACAACTTGGTATGGATCCTTCATAACTTTTTCCATTTCTTCTTGGAATTTTTGTAGTGAGGACTGCTTAATCACACGTGTATTTCCTGTTTTATAAATGAAGGATGGTTCAATTTAATATGATAATATTACATTATAAATGGGGGATTCTGAACTTCCACTCCTTAAATACCTGCCTTTCAATAAACTAAGTGACTCTATATGGAACACCTATTGGAATGAAGAATGCTAGAACAAGAAGAAATGTGCCCAGCTACTTCATTCATTCATTTATAATAAAACCCTTACCTTCAGTCTTAGAAGCAATACTATGCATTGGTTCCAAGGCAGAAGAGTAGTAAGAGCCAGACATTTGAAGTTAAAATGTCTTGTCTAGGGTCACACAGTTAGAAAGTGTCTGAGGCCACATTTGAACTCAGGAACTCCCATCTCTAGAACTGGCTTTCTATTTACTGAGCTACTTGGCTGCCCCTATCCATGTACTATTACTTTTAACCATAAGAAAATAAAAGTTAAAAAGAAAAAGACTTTTTTCCACTCAGCCTTTAACAAAAGTTCACCCATTATTCAGAGAATTAATGGGTTTTAGTTTCTTGATCTTAGTATTTCATTAGATCTGCGATTCCCCTCCTTGTGGATGCTTCCTCTGACTGGGCTTACAATGTTATAGTTGAAAGAATTGAATTCTGTGGCCAAAAACATTCATTACCTAGTAACCTACCTTCTAGTGGGGCTTTTCTTAACTAGGCTAATTCTAGAGCAATAGACTTTCATTAACTAGGCTCATACAAAGCTTTCCAGCTTAGTAAGTCCTGCCAGAACTTGGATTCTGTTGGCACAGCATTCAAGAACCTACAATCCTCTCCACACTATGATGAGGCATCAGAGGAAGACATCCGTAGGGATGAAACTAGAAAATAAACATTCTTCTGAATGGAGTTGGGGTTGACAAATTTCCTTTCAGATAAATTTGGCAAGGGAACTGGCACTCAATCAGAAGCAAGTCAACAAGCATGAAACAAATAGAGGTTCAGTACAAAGTCACGTTTACTATCCCCAAGTATGGGAAGACTTGGAAGAATTACTAAGTACTGTTACAGGATGTTTTAAATCAATATGTTCATGCCAGGGAACAAAGTAAAACAAACATTAAACTTCCTTTGGACAGATATCATATAATTCTTAAATTTTGAGGAATCAGTGCAATTAAATCATGTTCTGCAATATAAAAGTATGACGAGAGAACTCAGGTCTCAGAAAAGAATTTTCTACAGTCAGCCATCATACAGAGTGCTAGTAGGCACCCTATTACAAGAGATCAAGATTCTTCTAAAGATGAACTCCAAGATTCTTGGCCTTCAAGTAAAGTAAGCAGATTAGCAGGGACAATTTGCTCTGATTCACCTAGGAGGAAGTCTAGTTATGTTAGTATTATTCTGTATGATCAATGACAGTTTAAAAGACACTACCATTAGACAGAGGGTAGTTTCAAGATAGAATTTGTATGAAGTTTTGGAACTCAAGACTGGGCTATCCTTTCACTGAAAGTCATAAACAAGTGTTATTGCTAATACTGTCTGTATTATACTGTATATAGCCAATCAAAAAAAAAAAAGATGCTTCAAAGGAACTTTAAACTAAATATTTTTTTTTTACTAACACGGTTGAAGTGTATTTGTCAAAGTGATGCTGTACCAAGAGACCTACATCAACAATAACCTCTTTAGTCAACCAAAAACCAGAAAGGTTTTAAAAGTTTCTCAGGTCATTAAAGATGTGTTTCTAGAAGACTGAAGCAATTAACGACAATCATATATTGAAATATTGTAGATGAAATACTACCATCATACCTCATAATCATATTACTGACTTGCCTAATATGGGTGCCTGAATAGTGTTACTTACTAAACATTTACTGTTATCAGAGAACTTGAATATTTTATTGTATCTAGCACTGAATGCATTATTCATAAAATAAATTATAAAGTAGGTGGAGAACACAAATACTCACCAAACCATTTAATATTGGGTTCCACTCTTGCCACTGTGCCAGAAGCCACTGATGACTGATACTGCAGAGGTCTAATCACCTTTCCACGACGGTTTCTAGATTGAAGAAATACATTTTAGTTGGTGATAAAAAGTCAAATGGTAATGAAAAAGTATGGATCATTGATGACTCTAGAATCTTTGATTTTGAAAGCTAAATGAATAATGGAGATTTCAATCACTTAAAAGTGTCCCATTTAGCTAAATCAGATGGCCAAAAAGCAATCTATTTACACAGTCATTTGTGAATTTCTCTTAGATGAGTAGTCAACAATGCTGATTTATAATCTGTGTACTTGGAGGGGAAGACAGGAAAAAAACACATTCTTGAATATTTTTGGTACAGGCTGGGCTGGTTTAAATGAATTAAGCAGTGGCTGACTTATGCTAAAACTCAAAATTATAAACCAAATTGCAAAATGAGTGACTAAGGCAGACTGATTTAATCAAAATGTTGGTTATAATGCATTTTTTAAGAATGGACAGAGAATCTAATTACCAAACAAATTAGGATCAGCTTGTAAAATGCCACCCTCAGCAAGTCACTATAGTAAAGGCTGTCTCAACAGAATCACAGCCACTATTTTCCAAGTGTCAGAATTTTTTCAATCTAAAATTTGACATTTAAAGGGTAGAAAAGAGGACAGGCTTTTGGCTGTTCTAAAACAATACTTTTTTCTTTTAAAGAAAATCAATTTTCAATCTAGCAGTTACCAAACTCTTACCTATCAGACCATGAGCAAAAATATTTATTGCCTTTCAATTTATACTGGAAAGGTTTCAAAGTAATTCTTTTTATTTTTATTTTAAACCCTTACCTTCTATCTTAGAATCAATACTGAGTATTGGTTCCAAGGCAGAAGAGTGGTAAGGGCTAGGCAATGGGGGTTAAGTGATTTGCCCAGGGTCCCACAGCTGTGGAAGTATCTGAGGTCAGATCTGAACCTAGGACCTCCCATCTCTAGGCTTGGTTCTCAATCCACTGAGCTACCCAGCTGCCCCCTTCAAAGTAATTGTTGAAAATCTAGAGATTTTATTCATGTCAAAAGATAGTTTACTTAAAGTACTAAGGTTTGTTAGGGATATGATATATAGCAGCATCCAGAGCTCACCTTCGTTCCTTTTGCCGATACATATTAAGGCGCCTAATTGTTGCACGGTCCCGCATGTTTTGCCCTCCAGCTCCTTTTACTCGATCTAAGGTATAAAAAAATTAGATGGCATACTGTCCAACTAATAAGTCACTTCTTTACCCCACTGACAATCAGCTAAGTCAGCTGAACATGTTTGTAAAACAGCAGCTTTGTCCCCTCAAAAGTTTCTTTCCATTTATCCTAATAATATGGAATTGTGATCATTATTTAAAGTCACATGAAATGAATCAACTTCTGCTTCAAACCTTGATTTGCTGTCATTTATGCCCTCAAAATATGTACTGATAAGCAAGGTAAATACTAGCCTGGTAATCATTTCTGCAGCTCTTTAACAGTAGAATGACCAAGCATATCAAATGATTAAAAAAAAACAAACATTATTATTTTCCTTTGAAATAAAAATTTTCTACCTACAATCTTGAGTTTCTTTGCATCATGCATCATGCATCTATACATAAAAATTACACTGCATTAATTTATATCTCTTCAAGGTTTTCTTAAATTCCATTTCTTTTTTTAAGCCCTTCCAATCTTGAAATCAATACTGGTTTTAGTTCCAAAGCAGAAGAGTGGTAAAGGCTAGGCAATGAAGGTTAATTGACTTGCCCAGGGTCACACAGCTAGGAAGTGTCTGAGTCTACATTTGAACCCAGGACCTCCTGTCTTTGGGGCCTGCCTCTCAATCCACTGAGTTACCTAGCTGCCCCCTTATATTCCATTTCTTTTAGTTAAATCATCTTGTTATTCTGAAATAGACCTAGACCTAAAGAAACTCTAAAAATTCTTCCAGCTCTGATATTGCAAAACTATCTAAATAAACTGAATTATGCATTAGCATTTGAGGAAAATCTCCAAAGAACATTGAACTGGAAAGTTAGGAAACCTGCCAGTTGTAATTGCTCTGCTATATCATTTATTCTTTGTTTGCCTCAGTTTCCTCAACTATAAAATGAACATAACAATAGCACGTACGGGGGCAGGGGTTGTGAGAATCAAATGAGATACTTGTCGCATTTAGCATGGTGCCTGGCACATAGCAGACACTGTAGAAATGCTTATTTCCTTCCCTTCCCCCTTCTCCTTATTAATGAGTTATGTGAACTCATGCAAATCAGTTCTCTTAAATCATGAACTTTTAACTTGAGATCTACCCATCAACTGCTAGATATCAGAGGGGTTTATGGACTTAGATAAGAAATAAAATTACATCTTTATTTTCATTAAATTCTACCTCTCTTTCATGACTTTGGTCTCAACTCAGGCTGAATTATTCACTCACACTTGGTGAAAACTCCCCAAAGTGCTTTAATATAATCAAGGGAGTTAATCTGCCTTTAAATACTTTAATGTAATATTTATTTCTAGTTTAATTTTTATTTAAACATCTTTAGTGTACTATTTTCTGCCTGGTCATCTTAACATATTACTTCCTCAACACAACTAAGAGTCAGGTGTTTCCAGAGTCCTAAGAAATTGTTAGTATTATAAAGTAATAAAACACTTTGAATAAATGGATCATCAAATATCACCTTGTTCATTCCTTTACCTTCAGGTAGTATTGAAAAAGAAAACATCTACTCTATAAAATCTCCAGGAAAAAAAGTTTACTATCTCTCTTAGTTTTTCTTATCTCTTTTAGTCTCAAAGACTTTTCAAGTATACAAATGTTTTTTAATAGTCACTAAACTTTACTTTTTAAAAATTTCAAGCATTTACTTTTTTTCTCTCCCTGTGCAGAAAAAAGGAAAAAAAAACCAATAAATAGTCAAAGCAAGTTCTCAAAATGGTCATAACCAAAAGTGTATGTCTTATTCTGAATATTTGTTCATCGCCTATCTGTCAAGAAGTCAATAGTATTCTACATTCCTAATCAATCATTTTGTTGATTAGAGTTCTTAAATCTTTCCAAAATTTTCACTTTTATAATACTGATGTTATAGAATAAGTGTTCTAATGGTTCTGCTCATTTCACTCCACATCAGTCCATAGAATCATACCAATTTTCACTGAAACCACCTCTTTCCTCATTTCTTATAGCACACTTCCATTTGTATGTTGTTATTTGTTCAACCATACTCCTTATAATGGCTGCCTCTTAGTTTCTAGTTCTTTGACACCACAAAAATTACAGCTATAAATATTTTTATCCAAATAGGATCTTTTCCTTTTTTTTTTTATCTCTTGGGAATATAGGTCAAGCAGTGGTATTGCTAGGTCAAAAGGTATGTAGTTTAGAAATTTTTAAGATACAGTTCAAAATTATATAGCTTTTCTTAAAGTCAACATTTCCAAAAGATAGAGGCATATTTTAGATCTAAAAATGCACAAGACTATCACAATACTTAACAATTATAAAATGTCTATGCTACTTTCCACATCCAGGTCAGAGTTGTCTGTCTCATCTATAAAAATGAGGTAGTTGGATTTAGATGTTTTCTTAATTCCTTTCCAGTGCTCTCAAGATTTTATGACTTGAAATGAAGTTGCACTTATAGATGAACTCTTTCAAAGAGGCTTCCATGTTGCAACTACAATTTTTACCATCTTCAGAGTACATTTGAAATGACAAGTGAAAACCGCTAAGTTTACTACAACAGTAAACAGCATAATCTCTTTAAGTGATCCATGTCTCTGTAACTGCTGAATTGGGTTTTTTCATTTGTTTTTGTTTTTAAGGGTATTAAAAAAGGAGATGATGCTAGGGACCAGATCTATTGTGTTTTTCCTACTGAGAAGCTTAAATTCAAATTAGATGCAAGCCTCTCTCACATGTAGGAGACTAAAACATCAGCATATCCTGCTTGGATATACATCTAACTTTCAGATTTGAAGTCACAAAAGTAGAGAATTTTGGAGTGGAAGGAATCTGAAGACTGTCCAGTTTAACTTTTATTTTAACAGGAATTTGTTCTGCAACCTCTCTAACAATCTGATGAGAAATACTACTTCTCAAGGTGGCCTATTTTGCTTTTGGATAGTTCTGATTGCTAGGAAGTTTCTCCTTATATTGAGCCAAAAAACCTGCCTTTGCAATTTGCACACATTGTTCTTACTTCTGTTGTCAAATCCTTTAGTTGGAAACTTAAATGACTATTTCCAATGATCTACCACCTAATACTACACAAGAAAAGTGGGGAGTTTAGTCATCATTCACAAGTCCTGCTCTTTGTATTTTCCAATTCTACTCAGCTCACAATCTGGAGATGCCCAACGTGCATTCCAGTTTCTATAGATACATTCTATGCAAATTCTAAATATATAATTTAAAAAACTGGATACTTTAAAATTCTTTAGCGTCACATGTCAGGAAGATGTTTATGTCCTATCTCTGAAATATAACTGTATAAAAGTCATTTGACCCTTTAGAGCCCCCTTCAGCAAATTACATTCTCGTTTCAATCTGCCATTAATACAACTTTAAGTAATAAATGTCAGTTACCATTACATTCACAGAACCTTAGAAACCATCAAGTCCAAGTTCTCTCATTTACCAGATGTGGAAACTGTGGATTATGGAGTACAAGTTCAGTTTTAAGGCTGAAAAGACTCTCTGAAGTTACCAAGCCCACCTTGATAACTTTTACAGGAGAGGAAATTGAGGTCCAGAGAGCGACTTGCCCAGAAGACCTCTTTCTCCCAAATCCAACGTTCCTTCCGCTGCTTCTATTCTACTCTACTCCTATGGCAAGTGACTTGTCCAAAGTCGCTCACGAATTACTGGCGCAGCCCTAGGTAGACACCCCGGAAGCCCTAGGGCCCTTCCCAAAACACAGCACTAGCCCGTTTCCCCTACCCCCTACACTGACTGGGAGCTTGGCTATCCCCTTGCTAAAGGGTCTCAGGGCTATCTCTTCCCCCCCCCCCCCATCCCCTAATCCTACCGTCCTTCAGGCTCTCTTTCCCAGAGAATTCCCAACACCTCCCCTCTGTCCCCGTACCTGGGTTTGTGCTTGAGGTGGACGGATTGATGGAGCTCCGTCCTTTGTATTTAGGCTTCACCATCCCGTCGGTAGGTAGGGGGCCGAAGCCTAGAGAAATGGGGACTCAAGGTTCAGGATTTGGGCCTAAGCCGGGGATTTTACAAGGAATTGGGTAACCACCACGACAACCCCAGCGCACCGGGAAAGACGTCACTTCCCCCACGCACGTAAGTCCCGGCCTCGCCTCTTGCCGTTCCCGAAGTTACTTCCGGCCGCCGGCCGCCAGCGCACGCGCAGACCGCTGCTTGGGTGAGGGGTGGGGGGAGTGGGGCACTCCACAACTCCTTAGCATGTGACATTTGTGATAGCCTCGTGCGGTATCTAGGTCTGGCCCAGCCCGAAGACCTGTAGAGCTTCCTCGTGGGGGGAAAACCAGCGCTTCCCTTCCCGAAATACCACTTTAATAATTTGTCTAAAATTCTCCAGTCGCTAAATCAGGCACGTTTCTGTGGATAAGCGCCTGCCCAGGCTCTCAAGGGCGTTTGCTTCTTGTTCCTCCAGACACTAGCAGGGCTGGAGGACACTTGACAAAATGCCTCTCGAATAAATGAATGAACGAATGAAAGAATAATCATTTAGGATCACCCTAGTGCAAACATCAACAACATAGAAATAGATTTTGATCAAGGGCACATTAAAAAACCAGTGGAATTGCGTGTTGGCTATGGGAGGGGGTGGGGTGGGGAAGAACAAGATTCTTGTAACCAAGGAAAAATGTTCTAAATTAACTAATTAAATAAATTTTTCAAAAAAAAAAAGAGAAGAAGAAATAATAATCGTTTAGGCAGGAAAGGACCTTAGAACCAGAACCTAGAATGTGAGAGCCTGAAGGGGCCAGATGAAGGGGCTAGAAGGGGTGGGCAGCACCGCAAGTCATAGAGAGTGGAAGGGTTTGAACTGAGGAGGTCAAAGCTGACCAGGGAGGATTTTAGACGATAGAAGGTCCAATAGCAAAGGACCTCAGAATGAGTAATTCAGGAATAGATGAAGCATTTGTTAAGTGCAAAGCACAAAATACATTTGTGTTTCTATTTACAAAAGAAAGATAGTCCCCTTCTCACAAGAAGCTCACATTCTAAAGGGGAGCCTGCACTGAAAGTCAGCTGGAAGACTCATGGTTCTCAGAGTACAGTGGCAAAATACCCTTGATTAATGCCATGGATTCCACTAATAAAAATCATGCCCCTTAGTGATGTTGAACCACTCAATAATTCCAGGGTTGATAACAAGAATTTTCTTTACTTAATATTTAGTAGCCATGCCTGTAGCATCCTACAGAAACAGTTTCCAGGATGAATCTCTACAAGGAATGCTTCTGAAAGTTTGCTATTTTAAAGGCTTTGGGGCTCAGGGCTATTTGTATCAAGATGAGAAAGGAGATGGTAGTGAAGGTAGGGATATTGGTTTGGTTTCCCTGACACAATGCTACTTCCTATCTCTACTTCTGGGTGCCCCCACCTTTCATTTTGGCTGGCCTGCTCTTGCTATTGGCAGCATCTGGCCAACAATCTGTTGGGATGACTGGCCTTTTTTCCTCAGAAGCTACCTCCCTGGATGATGGCTGTGAGGGCTAGGTTGGAGTCTGGGGAGTGTCAGGGGTAGAAGAGACCTAAAAGCATATAATTGTCAGAGGTGGAAGAAGCCTTTGAATTTAGAATGTTGGAGCTGACAGGAACTTTTTTTTTTAATTATATTTTATTTGATCATTTCCAAGCATTATTCATTAAAGACATAGATCATTTTCTTTTCCTCCCCCCCACCCCCCATAGCCGACGCGTAAATCCACTGGGCATTACATGTTTTCTTGATTTGAACTCATTGCTTTGTTGATAATATTTGCATTAGAGTGTTCATTTAGAGTCTCTCCTCTGTCATGTCCCCTCAACCGCTGTATTCAGGCAGTTGCTTTTCCTCGGTATTTCCACTCCCATAGTTTGTCCTTTGCTTATGAATAGTGTTTTTTTCTCCTAGATCCCTGCAAATTGTTCAGGGACATTACACTGCCACTAATGGAGAAGTCCATTACGTTCGATTATACCACAGTGTATTAGTCTCTGTGTACAATGTTCTCCTGGTTCTGCTCCTCTCGCTCTGCATCACTTCCTGGAGGTTGTTCCAGTCTCCATGGAACTCCTCCACTTTATTATTCCTTTTAGCACAATAGTATTCCATCACAAACATATACCACAGTTTGTTCAGCCATTCCCCAATTGATGGGCATCCCCTCGTTTTCCAGTTTTTGGCCACCACAAAGAGCGCAGCTATGAATATTTTTGTACAAGTCTTTTTGTCCATTATCTCTTTGGGGTACAGACCCAGCAATGCTATGGCTGGATCAAAGGGTAGATATTCTTTTGTCGCCCTTTGGGCATAGTTCCAAATTGCCCTCCAGAATGGTTGGATCAGTTCACAGCTCCACCAGCAATGAATTAATGCCCCTGCTTTGCCACATCCCCTCCAGCATTCATTACTTTCCTTTGCTGTTATGTTAGCCAATCTGCTAGGTGTGAGGTGATACCTCAGAGTTGTTTTGATTTGCATCTCTCTGATTATAAGAGATTTAGAACACTTCTTCATGAGCTTATTAATAGTTTTGATTTCTTTATCTGAGAACTGCCTATCCATGTCCCTTGCCCATTTATCAATTGGAGAATGGCTTGATTTTTTGTACAATTGATTTAGATCTTTATAAATATGAGTAATTAAACCTTTGTCAGAGGTTTCTATGAAGATTTTTTCCCAATTTGTTGTTTCCCTTCTGATTTTAGTTACATTGGTTTTGTTTGTACAAAAGCTTTTTAGTTTGATGTAGTCAAAATTATTTATTTTACATTTTGTGATTCTTTCTATGTCTTGCTTGGTTTTAAAGCCTTTCCCCTCCCAAAGGTCTGACATGTATACTATTCTGTGTTTACCCAATTTACTTATGGTTTCCTTCTTTATGTTTAAGTCACTCACCCATTTTGAATTTATCTTGGTGTAGGGTGTGAGGTGTTGATCTATTCCTAGTCTCTCCCACACTGTCTTCCAATTTTCCCAGCAGTTTTTATCGAATAGTGGATTTTTGTCCCAAAAGCTGGGATCTTTGGGTTTATCGTATACTGTCTTGCTGAGGTCGCTTTCCCCCAGTCTATTCCACTGATCTTCCTTTCTGTTTCTTAACCAGTACCAAATTGTTTTGATGACTGCTGCTTTGTAATATAGTTTAAGGTCAGGGACTGCAAGGCCCCCATCATATGTGTTTTTTTTTTTTCATTATTTCCCTGGATATCCTTGATCTTTTGTTCTTCCAAATGAACTTTGTTATGGTTTTTTCTAAATCAGTGAAGAAGTATTTTGGTAGTTCAATGGGTATGGCACTAAATAGATAAATAAGTTTGGGTAGGATGGTCATTTTTATTATATTGCTTCGTCCTATTCATGAGAAGTTAATGTTTTTCCAATTGCTCAAGTCTAGTTTTAGTTGTGTGGAGAGTGTTTTGTAGTTGTATTCATATAGTTCCTGTGTTTGTCTTGGGAGGTAGATTCCTAGGTATTTTATTTTGTCTAAGGCGATTTTGAATGGGATTTCTCTTTCTAGTTCTTGCTGCTGAGCTGTGTTGGAGATATATAGAAAAGCTGATGATTTATTTGGGTTTATTTTGTATCCTGCAACTTTGCTAAAGTTGTTGATTATTTCAATTAGCTTTTTGGTTGAATCTCTAGGATTCTTTAAGTAGACCATCATGTCATCCGCAAAGAGTGATAACTTGGTCTCCTCCTTGCCTATTTTGATGCCTTCAATTCCTTTATCTTCTCTAATTGCTACTGTTAGTGTTTCTAGTACAATGTCAAATAATAGAGGTAATAATGGGCATCCTTGTTTCACTCCTGATCTTATTGGGAATGCATCTAGTTTATCCCCATTGCAGATGATATTAGCTGATGGTTTTAGATATATACTGTTTATTATTTTTAGGAATGACCCTTCTATTCCTATGCTTTCTAGTGTTTCTAATAGGAATGGGTGTTGTATTTTATCAAATGCTTTTTCTGCGTCTATTGAGATAATCATGTGGTTCTTGCTGGTTTGCTTGTTGATGTGGTCAATTATGTGGATGGTTTTCCTAATGTTGAACCAGCCCTGCATCCCTGGTATAAATCCTACTTGATCATGGTGAATGATCCTTCTGATCACTTGCTGGAGTCTTTTTGCTAGTATCCTATTTAAGATTTTTGCATCTATATTCATTAGGGAGATTGGTCTATAGTTTTCTTTCTCTGTTTTTGACCTGCCTGGTTTTGGAATCAGTACCATGTTTGTGTCGTAAAAGGAGTTTGGTAGAACTCCCTCTTTGCTTATTATGTCAAATAGTTTGTATAGTATTGGGATTAACTGTTCTCTGAATGTTTGATAGAATTCACTGGTGAATCCATGATTTTTTCTTAAGAAGTTCTTTGATGGCTTGTTGGATTTCATTTTCTGATATGGGATTATTTAAGAATTCTATTTCCTCTTCTGTTAGTCTAGGCAGTTTGTATTTTTGTATATATTCATCCATATCTCCTAAATTGGTGTATTTATTGCCATATAATTGGGCAAAGTAATTTCTAATGATTGCCTTAATTTCCTCTTCATCGGAGGTGCTGTCCCCCTTTTCATCTTTAATGCTGTTAATTTGCTTTTCTTCCTTCCTTTTTTTAATTAGATTGACCAGTACTTTGTCTATTTTGTTTGTTTTTTCAAAGTACCAGCTTTTTGTCTTATTTATTAAATCAATAGTTCTATCACTTTCGATTTTATTAATTTCTCCCTTAGTTTTTAGGATTTCTAGTTTGGTTTTCTGCTGGGGGGTTTTAATTTGATCGCTTTCGAGTTTTTTCATTTGCATTTCCAATTGATTGATCTCTGCTCTCCCTAGTTTGTTAATATAAGCATTCAGGGATATGAATTTACCTCTGATTACCGCTTTGGCTGCATCCCAAAAGGTTTGGAAGGATGTCTCGCCATTGTCATTTTCCTCAATGAAATTATTAATTGTTTCTATGATTTCTTCTTTAACTAAACGGTTTTGGAATATCATATTGTTTAATTTCCAATTGGTTTTAGATTTGGTTTTCCATATACCATTACTAATCGTTATTTTTATTGCCTTGTGATCTGAGAAGGCTGCATTCATTATTTCTGCTTTTCTGCATTTGTGTGCTATGTTTCTGTGACCTAATGTATGGTCAATTTTTGTGAATGTGCCATGTGGAGCTGAGAAGAAGGTATATTCCTTTTTATCCCTATTTATTTTTCTCCATATGTGTATTAATTCTAATTTTTCTAAGATTTCATTCACTTCTTTTACCTCTTTCTTATTTATTTTTTGATTTGATTTATCTAAATTTGATAATGGTTGGTTTAAGTCTCCCACTAATATGGTTTTACTGTCTATTTCTTCCTTCAATTCTCCTAGTTTCTCCATTAGAAATTTGGGTGCTATATTATTTGGTGCATACATGTTGATTAATGATATTTCCTCATTGTCTACAGTCCCTTTTAACAAAATATAATTACCTTCCCTATCCCTTTTGATCAGGTCTATTTTTGCTTTGGCTTTATCAGATATCATGATTACCACTCCTGCATTCTTTCTGTCAGTTGAGGCCCAGAAGGTCTTACTCCATCCTTTAATTCTGACCTTGTGGGTGTCAACCCGCCTCATGTGTGTTTCTTGAAGACAACACATGGTAGGGTTTTGGATTCTAATCCATTCTGCTATTCGTCTACATTTTATGGGTGAGTTCATCCCATTCACATTCAAAGTTATGATTGTCATTTGTGGACTCCCTGGCATTTTGATAGCCTTCCCTAATTCTAACCTTTTCTTCTTCGGCTCTACCTTTTAGTCCAGTGATTTACTTTGAATCAGTCCCCCTTGTCCCCTCCCTTGATGTTTCCCTTTTTAGTCCCTCCCTTTTTGTTCCCTCCCCTCCCCCCTCTCTTTCCCTCCCTTTTTGTTTTCCCTCTCCCCCTCCCCACCTTGGTTTTCCCTTCTCCCTACCCTTGTTGGGTAAGATAGAATTCAAGATCCCAATGGATCTGGATGTTTTTCCCTCTCAGAGTTGATTTCCCTGAGATTAAGGTTTAAGTAAAAAAAAACCCTCTCTTCCTCTCCTTCTTATAGGAGTTTTCTTCCCCTCCCCTTCCCATGTGAATCTTTGTGTGAGAAAGATTATTCTATTTGGTCTTTCTTTACCCCCTATTTATACATTACATTTTCCCCACATGTTAGTATACATAGATTGATAGAGATGTAGTCCTTATAGAAGAGAGTTTGAGTAAAAGAAGAAGATAACATTTTTCCCCTTTCCTTAATATTTACCTTTTCAGGTATTCCTTGCTCTTTGTTTTTCGATATCAAACTTTCCACAGAGCTCTGGTCTTTTCTTTGCAAAAAGTTGGAAGTCTTCTATTTTGTTGAATGCCCATACTTTCCCTTGGAAGTATATAGTCAGTTTTTCTGGGTAGCTGATTCTTGGTTGAAGACCCAGCTCTCTTGCCTTTCTGAAGATCATGTTCCATGCCTTACGATCATTCAGAGTAGAACTTGCAAGGTCTTGTGTGACCCTGATTGGCATTCCTTTATATCTAAATTGTCTTTTTCTGGATTCCTGTAGGATTTTTTCTTTTGTTTGAGAGCTTTGGAATTTGGCAATTACATTCCTGGGAGTTGTCTTTTGGGGGTTTAGTGTAGAAGGTATTCTGTGAGCTCTGTCAGTGGCTGTATTACCCCCTTGTTCTAGAATTTCTGGGCAATTTTCTTTGATTATATCTTGTATCACGATGTCGAGTTTGGTGTTTATTTCTGGCTTTTCTGGGAGTCCAATTATTCTTAAATTATCTCTTCTCCCTCTGTTTTCCAGATCTGTCACCTTGTCGGTGAGATATTGTGTGTTCTCTTCTAATTTCTTGGTATTTTGGCTTTGCTTTATTAATTCCTGGTCTTTTACACGATCGTTGTCTTCCAGCTGCCTGATTCTGGCCTTTAAAGCCTGGTTTTCCTTGTCACTTTGGTCAAACTGGTTTTGTAGATGCGTGAATTTCTTTTGCATTATTTCCCACTTTTCCTCCCAGAAGGCTTCCATCTTTTTGGTCATTTCTGATTCAAATTCTTCATGTGTTTGTGGAGAGTTTCCATTTCCTTTGGAAGGTTTCGGAGCATTTTCTTGTGCATCGTCTTCTATCTCCTCTGTATTTTGTATTTTGGTTCCATAGAATGTGTCCAAAGTTTCCCCTTTCTTCTTATTTTTCTTGGGATTTTGGGGCTTCTGTGCTTCTGTGGAGTTTGCCATCTCTGAATCGGGAGGATTAGCTTTTCTTATCTCTGTCTGGTGTTCAGAGGCTTTAGTCCTGGGCAGATTGTCGGTTCTATGAGCTTTCCCTGGGTTAAATTGAGTGTGCCTTCCTGCAATGACTTTCACTGGAACTGGAATGGAAGGGTCGGACCAGGGGGCCACACTCTCCCCTGGCTCTATCTGCTTCCCTGCTGCTAAGGTGCCCCCTCGACTGGACTGGGTCGGGTTGCTTTCCAGAAGTTGCCTTCAGAATAGCTGGCCGTGAGGCTGTTTCGTTGGCCCTGAGGGTTGCTGTTGTTTCAGACGACCCTGCTCTCTGAGCGGGGCGGGGCCGCGGCTTCCTGGAGCCTTGGACTCTACACTCCTACCCCTTAGGTCCGAGTGATCTCGGGTTCTGGCTTTTGAGGGGGGCTGTACCTTTTGATCCAGGTCCAGGTCCAGGTACAGGAGGAGGATTCCCAGGGTCTATGCTGTTGATCGTTTTGAATTTCGGTGCCTTAGAAGCTTATAGTTTGAGATCGGTCGGGAAGGGTTTTCCGTAGATCTGAACTTTAGCTTTCTCTAAGCCGCCACTTTGACTGGAAGTCCAAGGATCCCTCCTGACAGGAACTTTTGAACACAAAACTTTGATCACCAAAATGGAACTTGATAGCCCTGAACATATATCCGAGTTGGAAAGGACTCCAGAGATCATCTCCTCCATTTCCTTCTTTAAAAAAAAAAGTTTCATTGATGCATTTTGGTTTCATAGAACAGTTACTTTCCAACACCTACCACCTGTGTTACAGAGCACATTCATATACACATACAAAAGAAAAAATTAACAATATTATCTGACATTGTTTGTAACTGAAAGAACATGAAATATTCCCCATTTAATTTCCTACTTGAAGACAGAAATGTGTTTTAACATCAGTCACCATTCAAGAACCAACATTGTTCATAGAATTTAATCAATTCTTTTGTCTTTTAATATTGTTTTCATTTGTATTATTGTATACATCAAATAATCAATAAACATTTCTTAAGCGTTCACTATATGTCAGGCACTGGACGTTGTTCTCTTGGTTCTGTTTACTCCACTCTTATCAGGTAATAAAATTCTTCCACAGGCTTTTCTGGATTCTTCGTATTTATCATTCTCTAGGTTATAATAGTATTCTATTACATTCATTTTGTTCCATCCTTCTTCCCTCACCCCCATTAATCAGCAAACACTTTGTTTCCAGCATTTTGCAACTACAAAAAAATGATGCTACAAAATTTTTCAAAAAGTTCAAAACTTTCTTTCTGTCTTTTAACTCCTCAGGAATAAATGCTCACTAGGAGGATTGTATATGGATAGGTTATGGTGGATAGATTGGAAACTTTTCTGGCATGATTCCAAGTGACTTTTCAGAATGTCTAAACCAAGTTATAGCATCAACAATGTACATTCCTATCTTACCACAGAACAACACTGATTATCTCTAACTTTTACCATCTTTGCTTAAGTGAAGCACCTCCTTCATTTCCAAAGCTAAAGAAAAAGTGAAGTTAAAGAGATTTCCTGAGACAAATAGTAGATAGCTGAATTTGGATTTGAACCCAGGTTCTTTAATTTCAAATCTAGCATTCTTTGGATGCCACTACATGATAACACTACAAGGTGGTATTCTTCCTCTAGGAGGAGATACAAAATCTTCAGCTGAATATTTAAAATCATCTACATCCATTTACAAAATTACTCATTTTAATTAAACAAATTTAATTAACTTTAATTTTAAAACACCAGTTCTTTAGCTTCTAAAAAAACCCAGAAAAGTCACTTAACCTAGTTGCCTAGCCTTAACTGCACTTCTGCCTTGGAAATGATTTTTAGTATTGCTACTAAGACAGAAGATAAGGGTTTTGTTTTTGTTTTTGTTTTTTAACAGAGTGTTTGCTCTTAACACCTCGACTTCATATTCTCTTCTTAAAAGTGATAAGTTCAATAAAATCACTTTGATCCACATTTCTTGAGATGATCTTTAAACTGGGGGATGGTGGTTCTTGCTCCTTAAATAAATGACGATGTAGTGGTAGATTCAAAATGTCAGCTGTTCCTTGTTGAACATTCACTTTTTCCATCTTTCTGGATAATTTAAAAAAAAAACCTTACCTTCTGTCCTGTAATCAGTACTGTTTATTGGTTCCAAGACAGAAGAGTGGTAAGGGCTAGGCAATGGGGGTCAAGTGACTTGTTCAGGGTCACACAGCTAGGAAGTGTCTGAGGCCAGATTTGAACCTAAGACCTCCCATCTCTAGGCCTGGCTCTCAATCCAGCTGCCCCCCTGGATCATTTTTATTATAAATCGTGACTCAAGAAGGTATTTTAAAATATTATTTTTATTTTATTCTCTTGCAAAACACACTTCCATATTGTTTACTGTTGTAAGAGTACACTTGGACAAAACCCAAACCCCAATATAAAATCATAATTACATGAATGTGAAATACAGTATGGTTTGATCTGCATCCATTCCACTCCAACAATTCTTTCTCTGATAGTGGTTAGCATTCCCAGTCATAAGACTTTCCAGATTGTGCTAGAACATTGCATTGCTGAGAGTAGTCAGGTTTTCAAAGTTGATCATCATTGTAATAGAGGGTTAAGTCTGGTGGTAAAGAGAGAGAAGGAGCCCTCTCAAATTGGGGTTTAGGGGGAGACAGCTGTTGTTTAACTTGCCAAGGGAGAGGAGAGGAGGAGTGAGTAGTTCCGGCTTCAGCTTCCCTTCAGCTATGGCTGCTCAACCCCAAGCTGCCTCTTGACTTCCCTCTACTACTAATATTTTTCCTTAGAGAGAGAGAGAGTTACTCTCCCCCTCAAGTTGGAACTGTTTCCCACTCACACGAGAGCCAGTTGGGGAAAATGACAAACTTTGTCTAACTGAATCAATTTGGGAATAACAGAGAAATGGCTGCAGGAAGGGGTTTTGTGAGGAAAGAGGGAAAAAAAAGGTGTCTCTATTCTAGCTACACTTACCTCCCTCCTCAAGTTGGGGAACCCAGGCTTGGCAGTCTTGGGCTCTGAGAGATTCAGGCTTGTATGGCCCTGGTCTTGGTCCAAGGGCACAGTTCAGACCCAGGGTACCAGGAGCTATGAGGTGATCTTGTCAGCTGCTTGGCTGTCTTCTCCAACTGCCCCTTCAGTTGGGAAATTGGTGGGGGGAAGTGGTCCAAATCACCAGGAGAAGAGTTAAGTCTTTCCTCAGGAGCAAAGTCTTGACCAGACCTCTCCTTGGGCTGTCTCAGGATTGAGAGCTAACTGCCTCTCTCTGACAGAAACTTTTGCTTTACCAAGATTCTAGAACATCTCCTGGGGCCCCTCCCCTGATGTGGCTGAGACTCCATCAATTTCCCAGACTGTAACTCCAGTTCTAGGGTTTGAAACCTCTATCACATCATCTAACATTGCTGTTATTGTGTGCAGTGTTTTTCCAGTTTGTCTCATTTCACTCTGCCTCAGTTCATGAAGATCTTTCCAGCTTTTTCTGAAATCATCTTGCTTATCATTTCTTATAGCACAATATTATTCCATTACCAATATATACCACAATTTGTTCAGCCATTCCCCAATTGATGAACATTTCCTTAATTTTCAATTCTTTGTCACTACAAAAAGAACAGCTATAAATATTTTTGTACTAGTAGGTCCTTTCCCTTTTATCTTTTGGAATACAGATCTAGTAGTGATATTGCAGGATCAAAGGGTAGGCCCTGTTTTATAGTCCTTTGGACATAGTTCCAAATTGCCTTCCATAGTGGTTGGATCTGTACTACTCCATCAACAATGCATTAGCATCCCAATTTTGTCACATGCTCGCCAACATTTATCACTTTACCGTCATATTGACCAATCCAATAGGTGTGAGGTGGCACTCCAGAGTTATTTTAATTTTCAGTTCTCTAATCAAGAGGGATTTAGAACATTTTTTCATGTGATTATTGATAGCTTTGATTTCTTCATTTGAAAATTGCTTGTTCATATCTTTTGAGCATTTGTCAATTGGGGAATGACTTGTATTCTTATAAATTTGACTTAGTTCTCTGTAGATTTGAGAAATTACACCTTTATTAGAGAAATTTATTGTAAAAATCCACCCCCCCCAGTTTGTTGTTTCCCTTCTAATCTTGGTTACATTAGTGTTGCTTGTACAAAAGCCTTTTAATTTAATATAATGAAAGTTATTTATTTTATATCTTAGAATGCTCTCTATCTCTTGTTTGGTCATAAATTCTTCCCTTTTTCAAGGACATGCCAGATAAACTATTCTATGTTCCCCTAATTTAGTTATGGTATCACTCTTTATATCTAAATCATATACATTTCAACTGTATCTTTGTATTGGGTGTGAGATAGTATTAGTTTATTTCTGTTTTTTGCCATACTGTTTTTCCAATTTTCCCAATTTTTTGTTAAAAAGTGAGTTCTTTCAAAAGCTGGGGTCTTTGGGCTTATCAAATACAAGGTTGCTAAGATCATTTACCTCTGTATGTTATGTATCTAACCTATTTCACTGATATACCATTTTATTTCTTAGCCAGTACCCTACTATTTTTGATGATTACTGCTTTATAGGGCAGTTTGAGATCTGGTACTGCTAGGCCACCTTTCAAGGAGGTATTTTGTATGGAAAGAATTTCAGTATTTTTTATTCTTAAGGCACAGAGAATCAAAATCCTGACTAGTAGCATGAAGATGCACATGGCTCATACTGGGAATAGCATGGTAACCCAGTTTTGCTGGGTTAATTAGAGTCAATCCACTTTTCAACCATCTTTTCTCCTATGGCATACATGTGTCTGAGGAGCTCCACATGTTTTTGGTTTAGCTCCCACCTACCTTTCCAATCTTATTTGATATTCCTTCCTATCATACATTCTCCATTTTGGTGAAACTGACTTGAATGCCATCCCCAGTTGGTGACATCCTATCTTCTTGCATCTTTACCATAAATAGTCTTTTTCCCTCCATCCTCGCCCTCCACCCCAACACCTTGACTTCTGTATTAGTATCAATTCTAAGGAAAAAATAAAGCAGCGAGGGCTAGTCTAGTGGGTTTAAATGACTTGCCTAGGGTCACACACAGCTGCCTGAGGCCAGATTTGAACCTTGCTCCCAGAGTCCAGACCTGGCACTCTATCTACTGTGCCACTTGTCTGTCCCTCATAAATGGTCTTTTATATAAAAAATTCTCTGGGCCAGCTAGGTGGCTCAGTGGATTGAGAGTCAGGCCTGGAGATAGGGAGGTCGTAGGTTCAAATCTGGCCTCAGACACTTCCTAGCTGTGTGACCCTGGGCAAGTCACTTAACCCCCATTGCCTGGTCCTTGCCACTCTTCTGCCTTGGAACTAATACATAGTATTGACTCCAAGACAAAAGGTAAGGGTTTAAAAAAAGAAAAAGAAAAGAAATGCTCTACTTGCTTACTTCTCCTGTTGAATCTCTGTTGTCTTCAAGTTATTTCAGTTGTTGTGTCTCTTTGTGACCCTGTTTGGGGTTTTCAGTTGCCACTATCTATACAGTGTCTTTCCAGTTATCTTTCCTTCTTCCCCGTTACTAGTACCCATTCTCTCTAGAAATTACTCTATATTATTTCATTTTAAAATTGATTTTATTCTATAATTAAATCCTGCTATTTAAAATTTATTTGTTTACATACCTACACACATACACACACATACACACTCCTAGAATATGGACCACATACTTTGTCCTTACATTCCCATGTTTGGCACAGTACCTCGCCCGTAGTAGGTACTTAATAAATGTACTTTGAATTAAGTTGGAATAAGGCAATTAGACAAAATGAATGTTAAGCTACTTTCTACCAGGGAATCTTAGGACAATAGACCTTTTCGCCTCTGTGTAAAGCAGAATCAGACTCCCAAGGATCTGAGGTTTCAAAGGAAGTTAGGAAACAGGCAAATACTTTATGGGCCTCCATTTCCCCATCTATAAAATGAAGTTGTGGGGCAGCAAGGTGGACAGAAGGGACAGGTATCAGTGGACAGAGAGCCAAGACTGAGATCTGGAGGACCTGGGTTCAAATGGCCTCAGATACTTTCTAGCTGTATGACCCTGGGAAAGTCACCCTCAATTGCCTAGCTCTTACTGCTCTGCCTCAGAACCATTACTTAGTGTTGATTCTAAGATAGAAAGTAAGAGTTTATTTTATTTTATTTTTTTTAAACCCTTACCCTCCATCTTGGAGTCAATACTGTGTATTGGCTCCAAGGCAGAAGAGTGGTAAGGGCTAGGTAATGGGGGTTAAGTGACTTGCCCAGGGTCACACAACTGGGAAGTGTCTTAGGTCAGATTTGAACCCAGGACCTCCCGTCTCTGGGCCTGGCTCTCAATCCACTGAGCTACCCAGCTGTCCCCAGAAAGTAAGAGTTTAAAAGAAAAATTAAGGCACAGTAACAGATCTCTTCTAGTTCCAATTTCTATTAAATGTGTTGTGCCCTGAAGCTGCTCATCAAGGTAGGCCTCAGCAAAGATCAGTTCTGAAGTTGATGGTTCCACTACAGAAAGTGAGAACTATTGACAGCCCTATGATCCTAGAGTCTGGAATTTAAAGCCCTTTAATCTGGCTCCCATCTACCTTTGCTTCAGAAAGTATCGTGTCTTGGTTCCTTGAATCCCAAACTCAAAAGATAGCCCTCACCACTCAGGCCATCTCTTAGTATCTCGTGTATTTGTCAGGGTAGACCCAAAGAAAAAAATTGTTGAGCAGGGGTGTGAGGCCAGGGTGAGGGTGAATTGGGGCCTTTGTTACAGCTCATTCAGCATAAACAAACAACTTTTTATGAAGGGAGGCACCCTCATTTGGGGGAATTTGGTGTTTTATTTGTTTCCCTGTGTCCAAAAGAAAACAAACAAATCTAGTACCCAATCCCAGAAACATTCCTCTTAGAGCAAAACCAGACCAAATCCCAGCCATGAGCTGGAAAGATCATCTCTTCTCCTATTCCACCAAGGTCAAGGCCAGAGCTGGGATTAAACTCAAATTTAGTCCAACGGTCCTACCTCCAGTGCTGATATGGAGAGAAATTTAGAAAATGAACGTGAAAGTTCTTTCATGGTCTGTAAGGATCAATGATACTTTTTCAGACTCTCAAACAACACTTTTTGACCCCAGGATCAGAATCCCAATAGATTAGTCCCCAAGCGATGAACAGGTTAAAGTACTATCCAATGCTGCAAATTGGTACAAAAAACCCAGAATAAACATGGATGGCAAAAATCAGCTCATGAGCTCATATGGTCTTTGATCAGGGACATAATTTCATTATGAAATTTTGAATCAGGCTGTTGTGAAGTCTTGCCAAGGAGTTTCATTTTCCCAGATGATATGGCGGGTTGTTTCTCTCCTCTTTTGCACTCCACTTGGGTTTATCATATTAACTTTCTCCTCTATTTATAGTGCCTAGTCCTTTGCTATGGCCTCTTCTGAACTCCAGGAATTGTCTCCAGTTTTGAACCTCGGCTAGTAATAAACCATAACGTGGTGGATCGATCTGCGGCATAGCTGTGGCCTGGCCCCCTATTCTCCTCAATCAATTAGAAAGTATTTATTAAATATTAATCCAATTCTAGGAGCTGTGCAAAAGCCACAAAGAGAAAAATGAAGCCGTCTTAGACCTCAAGAAGTTTGCATTCTTTAGGCATCTTAACCACCTTTTTTTTTTTCTAAACACAATTAAAAAAAATGTTGATAGTGTTTTCTACTGTCTGAGTGTCCAAAATCCAGACTCATAATATTATTCCATTGGTGACCAATGGCTGTGTTCCTTCCTGTCTCTGGACTTCCACAGTGGGACAAGATAATCTTTAAAGTCCCTTCCAGGTGTAGCTCTCGTAATATTGTGGGCATGTCCTTGAGAAGTGAATCTATTAGCTTTGTGATAATACTGGGCAAGTCACTAAAATGCTATTAGCCACAGTTTCCTCTTCTGTACAATGGGGATATTAGTCATCTCTCCCCCATAGGTTTTTCAAATCACATGAAATATTATGTGTAAAGTGCTTTGCAAATCTTAAACCATACTACAAATACTAGCTATTATTATTTTCATCTTTTAATGTGTGCTTGCCCTAAAGTCTTTCCTTTTGCCCTAATGCCAATTCCTTAATTTCCTATAATCCTCTTCCAAGTGACTGTAGTTTTAAAATATATATTTTATTAATATATTTTGTTTTTATATTACTTACATTTCTCCTACATGCCTTTTCCTACACTCTCCCAAGGGTCATCTCTTATAACAAAGAATTTCTAAAAGTAAGAAGAGAAAGGGGAAAAAACCCCAGCAAAACCAATCAACACATCAGAAATATCTGATGTTATCTGCAATACTCCATGCTTGTTAGACCTTCACCCAAGTTTGGTCTGATGACTACTTTAATAGAATTCAAAGACTCTGGATGAAAAGACCTCAACTTTAACCAGATAGAAATGCTACCTTTTAAAGGAAATCCAAAGCTAAAGGTTGGTCAGAGAAAAATGTTGGATGTTGCTACAGATGCCACAACACCATTTTTATCTCATTCAGTGTATCATAGTGCTTTGGGCCTTGGAATTGGAAGTAGTGAGACCTAGGTTCAGATTCTCTCTCAGATCTTTACTAGTTGTATGACCCTGGGCAAGTCTTTTAACTTCTAAGGGTCTCAATCTTCTCATCTCTAAAATAAGGATAATTAGAGATTATTTCCTTGGGACTTGGGGCAGAAAGAGACCTTAGAGATTACCCAATTCCCTTATTTTACACATGAAGAAACTGAGTCCTACAGAGATAAAATGATTTTTCTGTAGTCTTATAGGTAATGGCAAATGCAATATTTAGACCCAAGTGCTCTGACTATGAATCCAGTACTCTTTCATCTATTTTGCCAAAGTTACCCATATTATAAAGTCATTAATAAGGATTAAATGAGTTCAGGTATCATGTATGTAAGATTATATGAGAGTAAGGAGCAAAATCCCTTTTAGACTTTGCCACTCCTTGAATGATCAATTTATAGCTTTAAAGTTGTCAGACTTTGAACAATTATGTTTGTACACATAAGGATCAGGAAATATATCTGATAGTTGGCAGAATTTATAACCTAGTAGTGGTCTGACTTGCTTCCCTTTCTTTGCCTATACCTTTATGTGGATAAACAAGAGAAAATGAGTTTTAAAAAATTAAATTAAAAAATTTTAAACCTTTACCTTCCATCTTGGAATCACTATTGTGTATTGGTTCTAAGGCAGAAGAATGGAAAGGGCTAGGCAATGGGGGTTAAGTGACTTGCCCAGGGTCACACAGCTAGGAAGTGTCTGAGGCCAGATTTGAACCTAGGATGCCCCATCTCTGGGCCTGGCTCTCAATACACTGGGCCATCCAGCTGCCCCCAGAAAATAAGTTTACAAAAAGGAGAACCGACTCTAAGGGAGAGATTTAAGAAGAGAGTTTGACATCTGGAGCTGGGATCTTGATTTAGAAAAATAGCAAGCCTCAGAACTTAGACTCAGAAGAGGACAGTCAATTTTTTTTAAACCCTTACCTTCCGTCTTGGAGTCAATCCTGTGTATTGGCTGGAAGGCAGAAGAGTAGTAAGGGCTAGGCAATGGGGGTTAAGTGACTTGCCCAGGGTCACACAGCTGGGAAGTGTCTGAGGCCAGACTTGAACCTAGGACCTCTCGCCTCTAGGCCTGGCTCTCAATCCACTGAGCCACCCAGCTGCCGCTTGACAGTCAATTTTTTAAAAAAATTGGGTCACTAAGGACTCACTCTTTACCTTTTCTCTTGAGCCTCTTACAGAATGTAATAAAAAGGGGAAAGGGTTCCTTTTTCTTCTTCCCACATCTTGCAGAAGAAGTAGCTGGCCATAGTATAAATGTGCTTGTATGTATTCCAGGTCATTACTCTTGAACCTCAACCTTCTTTGTAGAGAATGGGAGATGCTTAATCCCTTAGATAGAATGATCTTAGAAGCTAGCCTTCTAGCAGAGAAAAGAGATTTCTGGGATGGTACCAACTTTGAAACTTTCATTGTGGCTAATTTCAATTTAAAGAGTTTCTGAGTTGAGCTTTTTAGGCACTGAATCTTCTAGAGAGAAAATGTTTTGATATTTCTTGTTTATCAGAGTAGGAAGATAGTCCTCCTGGTTTTTGTGCATGCCCTACTTGGAATACAGACCCACTGGGATTTTAGCTGAACCAGAAGCTACTATGAAGAGGAAAAAAAAAAAACAAGCAGTGCCCATCAGTGATCCATGAAGCAACATCTAACAGAATCTGCAAGTCCCAGGTCAGGAGGAACACTGCCAAGACTTCACTGACCTTGCAGCCCTGCAGCACTGGCGGTATGAATCCTTTCCTTGTCTGTGACTCAGTCACACACATTTCCTATATGAGTGCTTCTACTTATGACTTCTCTGCATATCAACTCTATGCTTGATGCAGGGTAATTTTGTGACAAAGTGATCCCCAAGTTCTCAGGGATAATGTTGTATTCTAACATCCTCTGACTATGCTATTTCATTAAATGCCTTTGCATGGAAATCATCTTGTCCTCTGACTGACCACTGAATAGTAAATGCCTCAATGAAGTCTCCTGAGCTATAGTATAAGGAACGTAAAGGTAGAGAATACCGTGAACTTGGGGTAGCCGGGCTCCAAGGAACATGATCTACAAGTGAGAGTCCAAGGTGGTGCGCTCCTGGAATGCTGTGTGTATGAAGCACTTTAAAAACCTTAACAATGTGGGCTATCATTATTCTTGTTCTTGTTCTTGTTCTTATTCTTATTCTCGTTCTCATTCTTATTCCTATTCTTTTTTTTTTTTAATATATTTTATTTGATCATTTCCAAGCATTATTCATTAAAGACATAGATCATTTTCTTTTCCTCCCCCCCACCCCCCATAGCCGACGCGTAAGTCCACTGGGCATTAGATGTTTTCTTGATTTGAACCCATTGCTTTGTTGATAGTATTTGCATTAGAGTGTTCATTTAAAGTCTATCCTCTGTCATGTCCCCTCAACCTCTGTATTCAGGCAGTTGCTTTTTCTCGGTGTTTCCACTCCCATAGTTTATCCTTTGCTTATGAATGGTGTTTTTTTTCTCCTGGATCCCTGAAAGTTGTTCAGGGACATTACACCGCCCCTAATGTAGAAGTCCATTACGTTCGATTATACCACAGTGTATTAGTCTCTGTGTACAATGTTCTCCTGGTTCTGCTCCTCTCGCTCTGCATCACTTCCTGGAGGTTGTTCCAGTCTCCATGGAACTTCTCCACTTTATTATTCCTTTGAGCACAATAGTATTCCATCACCAACATATACCACAGTTTGTTCAGCCATTCCCCAATTGATGGGCATCCCCTAGTTTTCCAGTTTTGGGCCACCACAAAGAGCGCAGCTATGAATATTTTTGTACAAGTCTTTGTGTCCATTATCTCTTTGGGGTACAGACCCAGCAGTGCTATGGCTGGGTCAAAGGGTAGATATTCTTTTGTCGCCCTTTGGGCATAGTTCCAAATTGCCCTCCAGAATGGTTGGATCAGTTCACAACTCCACCAGCAATGAATTAATGTCCCTACTTTGCCACATCCCCTCCAGCATTCATTACTTTCCTTTGCTGTTATGTTAGCCAATCTGCTAGGTGTGAGGTGATACCTCAGAGTTGTTTTGATTTGCATCTCTCTGATTATAAGAGATTTAGAACACTTCTTCATGTGCTTGTTAATAGTTTTGATTTCTTTATCTGAGAACTGCCTATCCATTTCCCTTGCCCATTTATCAATTGGAGAATGGCTTGATTTTTTGTACAATTGATTTAGCTCATTATAAATATGAGTAATTAAACCTTTGTCAGAGGTTTCTATGAAGATTTTTTCCCAATTTGTTGTTTCCCTTCTGATTTTAGTTATATTGGTTTTGTTTGTACAAAAGCTTTTTAGTTTGATGTAGTCAAAATTATTTATTTTACATTTTGTGATTCTTTCTATATCTTGCTTGGTTTTAAAGCCTTTCCCCTCCCAAAGGTCTGACATGTATACTATTCTGTGTTTACCCAATTTACTTATGGTTTCCTTCTTTATGTTTAAGTCACTCACCCATTTTGAATTTATCTTGGTGTAGGGTGTGAGGTGTTGATCTATTCCTAGTCTCTCCCACACTGTCTTCCAATTTTCCCAGCAGTTTTTATCGAATAGTGGATTTTTGTCCCAAAAGCTGGGATCTTTGGGTTTATCGTATACTGTCTTGCTGAGGTCGTTTTCCCCCAGTCTATTCCACTGATCTTCCTTTCTGTTTCTTAGCCAGTACCAAATTGTTTTGATGACTGCTGCTTTGTAATATAGTTTGAGGTCTGGGACTGCAAGGCCCCCATCATATGTGTTTTTTTTCATTATTTCCCTGGATATCCTTGATCTTTTGTTCTTCCAAATGAACTTTGTTATGGTTTTTTCTAAATCAGTGAAGAAGTATTTTGGTAGTTCAATGGGTATGGCACTAAATAGATAAATAAGTTTGGGTAGGATGGTCATTTTTATTATATTGGCTCGTCCTATCCATGAGCAGTTAATGTTTTTCCAATTGTTCAAGTCTAGTTTTAGTTGTGTGGCGAGTGTTTTGTAGTTGTGTTCATATAGTTCCTGTGTTTGTCTTGGGAGATAGATTCCTAGGTATTTTATTTTGTCTAAGGTGATTTTGAATGGGATTTCTCTTTCTAGTTCTTGCTGCTGAGCTGTGTTGGAGATATATAGAAAAGCTGATGATTTATGTGGGTTTATTTTGTATCCTGCAACTTTGCTAAAGTTGTTGATTATTTCAATTAGCTTTTTGGTTGAATCTCTAGGATTCTTTAAGTAGACCATCATGTCATCCGCAAAGAGTGATAACTTGGTCTCCTCCTTGCCTATTTTGATGCCTTCAATTCCTTTATCTTCTCTAATTGCTACTGCTAGTGTTTCTAGTACAATGTCAAATAGTAGAGGTGATAATGGGCATCCTTGTTTCACTCCTGATCTTATTGGGAATGCATCTAGTTTATCCCCATTGCAGATGATATTAGCTGTTGGTTTTAGATATATACTGTTTATTATTTTTAGGAATGACCCTTCTATTCCTATGTTTTCTAGTGTTTTTAATAGGAATGGGTGTTGTATTTTATCAAAGGCTTTTTCTGCATCTATTGAAATAATCATGTGGTTCTTGCTAGTTTGCTTGTTGATGTGGTCAATTATGTGGATGGTTTTCCTAATGTTGAACCAGCCCTGCATCCCTGGTATGAATCCTACTTGATCATGGTGAATGATCCTTCTGATCACTTGCTGGAGTCTTTTTGCTAGTATCCTATTTAAGATTTTTGCATCTATATTCATTAGGGAGATTGGTCTATAGTTTTCTTTCTCTGTTTTTGACCTGCCTGGTTTTGGAATCAGTACCATGTTTGTGTCGTAAAAGGAGTTTGGTAGAACTCCCTCTTTGCTTATTATGTCAAATAGTTTGTATAGTATTGGGGTTAACTGTTCTCTGAATGTTTGATAGAATTCACAGGTGAATCCATCAGGCCCTGGGGATTTTTTCTTAGGAAGTTCTTTGATGGCTTGATGGATTTCAATTTCTGATATGGGATTATTTAAGAATTCTATTTCCTCTTCTGTTAGTCTAGGCAGTTTGTATTTTTGTATATATTCATCCATTTCTCCTAAATTGGTGTATTTATTGCCATATAATTGGGCAAAGTAATTTCTAATGATTGCCTTAATTTCCTCCTCATTGGAGGTGCTGTCCCCCTTTTCATCTTTAATGCTGTGAATTTGCTTTTCTTCCTTCCTTTTTTTAATTAGATTGACCAGTACTTTGTCTATTTTGTTTGTTTTTTCAAAGTACCAGCTTCTTGTCTTATTTATTAAATCAATAGTTCTATCACTTTCGATTTTATTAATTTCTCCCTTAATTTTTAGGATTTCTAATTTGGTTTTCTGCTGGGGGTTTTTAATTTGATCGCTTTCGAGTTTTTTCAATTGCATTTCCAATTGATTGATCTCTGCTCTCCCTTGTTTGTTAATATGAGCTTTCAGGGATATGAATTTGCCTCTGATTACCGCTTTGGCTGCATCCCAAAAGGTTTGAAAGGATGTTTCGCCATTGTCATTTTCCTTGATGAAATTATTAATTGTTTCTATGATTTCTTCTTTAGCTAAACGGTTTTGGAGTATCATATTGTTTAATTTCCAATTGGTTTTAGATTTGGTTTTCCATGTACCATTACTAATCATTATTTTTATTGCCTTGTGATCTGAGAAGGCTGCATTCATTATTTCTGCTTTTTTGCATTTGTGTGCTATGTTTCTGTGACCTAATGTATGGTCAATTTTTGTGAATGTGCCATGTGGTGCTGAGAAGAAGGTGTATTCCTTTTTATCCCTATTTATTTTTCTCCATATGTCTATTAATTCTAATTTTTCTAAGATTTCATTCACTTCTTTTACCTCTTTCTTATTTATTTTTTGATTTGATTTATCTAAATTTGATAATGGTTGGTTTAAGTCTCCCACTAGTATGGTTTTATTGTCTATTTCTTCCTTCAATTCTCCTAGTTTCTCCATTAGAAATTTGGGTGCTATATTATTTGGTGCATACATGTTGATTAATGATATTTCCTCATTGTCTAGAGTCCCTTTTAACAAAATATGATTACCTTCCCTATCCCTTTTGATCAGGTCTATTTTTGCATTGGCTTTATCAGATATCATGATTACCACTCCTGCCTTCTTTCTATCAGTTGAGGCCCAGAAGGTCTTACTCCATCCTTTAATTCTGACCTTGTGGGTGTCAACCCGCCTCATGTGTGTTTCTTGAAGACAACATATGGTAGGGTTTTGGATTCTAATCCATTCAGCTATTCATCTACGTTTTATGGGTGAGTTCATCCCATTCACGTTCAAAGTTATGATTGTCATTTGTGGACTCCCTGGCATTTTGATTGCCTTCCCTAATTCTAACCTTTTCTTCTTCGGCTCTACCTTTTAGTCCAGTGATTTACTTTGAATCAGTCCCCCTTGTCCCCTCCCTTGATGTTTCCCTTTTTAGTCCCTCCCTTTTTGTTCCCTCCCCCTCCCCCCTCTCTTTCCCTCCCTTTTTGTTCTCCCTCTCCCCCTCCCCCCCTTGGTTTTCCCTTCTCCTTACCCTTGTTGGGTAAGATAGAATTCAAGATCCCAATGGATCTGGATGTTTTTCCCTCTCAGAGTTGATTTCCCTGAGATTGAGGTTTAAGTAACCCCCCCCCTCTCTTCCTCTCCTTCTTATAGGAGTTTTCTTCCCCTCCCCTTCCCCTGTGAATCTTTGTGTGAGAACCATTATTCTATTTGGTCTTTCTTTACCCCCTATTTATACATTACATTTTCCCCACATATTAGTATACATAGGTTGATATAAATGTAGTCCTTATAGAAGAGAGTTTGAGTAAAAGAAGATAACATTTTTCCCCTTTCCTTAATATTTACCTTTTCAGGTATTCCTTGCTCTTTGATTTTCGGTATCAAACTTTCCACAGAGCTCTGGTCTTTTCTTTGCAAAAAGTTGGAAGTCTTCTATTTTGTTGAATGCCCATACTTTCCCTTGGAAGTATATAGTCAGTTTTGCTGGGTAGCTGATTCTTGGTTGGAGACCCAGCTCTCTTGCCTTTCTGAAGATCATGTTCCATGCCTTACGATCATTCAGCGTAGAACTTGCAAGGTCTTGTGTGACCCTGATTGGCATTCCTTTATATCTAAATTGTCTTTTTCTGGCTTCCTGTAGGATTTTTTCTTTTGTTTGATAGCTTTGGAATTTGGCAATTACATTCCTGGGCGTTGTCTTTTGGGGGTTTAGTGTAGAAGGTGTTCTGTGAGCTCTGTCAGTGGATGTATTGCCCCCTTGTTCTAGAATCTCTGGGCAATTTTCTTTGATTATATCTTGTATCACCATGTCCAGTTTGGTGTTTATTTCTGGCTTTTCTGGGAGTCCAATTATTCTTAAATTTTCTCTTCTCCCCCTGTTTTCCAGATCTATCACCTTGTCGGTGAGATATTTTATGTTCTCTTCTAATTTCTTGGTGTTTTGGCTTTGCTTTATTAGTTCTTGCTTTAAAGCCTGGTTTTCTTTTACAGTTTGGTCAAACTGGTTTTGTAGATGCGTGAATTTCTTTTGCATCATTTCCCACTTTTCCTCCCAGAGGGCTTCCATCTTTTTGGTCCTTTCTGATTCAAATTCTTCATGGGTTTGTGGAGAGTTTCTATTTCCTTTGGAAGATTTTGGAGAATTTTCTTGTATATCTTCTTCTATCTGCTCTGTATTTTGTATTTTGGCTCCATAGAATGTGTCCAGAGTCGCCCCTTTCTTCTTATTTTTCTTGGTATTTTGGGGCTTCTGTGCTTCTGTGGAGTTTGTCATCTCTGAACGTGGAGGATTGGCTTTTCTTGTCTTTGTCTGGTGATCAGAGGCTTTAGTCCTGGGCAGATGTTGGTTCTATGAGCGTTCCCTGGGTTAAACTGAATATGCCTCACTGGAACTGGAATGGAAGGGTCGGACCACGAGGCCACACTCTCCCCCTGGCTCGGTTTCCGGAAGTTGCCTTCAGAATCCCTGGCCGTGAGGCTGTTTCGTCGGCCTGCGGGGGGATGGGCTGCCGCTTCCCCAAGCTCCGAGAGCACAGACTTTCACTGAGACTTGGATAGCAGGATCCAGCCCGTGAGGCTGTCTTGCCCGCCCTGAGGGTTGCTGTTGTTTTGACCAGCTCTCTGCAGCGGAGGCCCCAGGCAGTAACTTTCACCCGGACCGACCAGCTCTTTGCAGCGGAGGCCCCAGGCAGTAACTTTCACCCGGACCTACCGGCTCTCTGCAGCGGAAGCCCCAGGCAGTAACTTTCACCCGGACTGGGACTTGGGTGGAAGACCCTGAGGGTTGTTGTTCCTCAGACCCTGCTCTCTGAGCCCGGCGAGGCTGCCGCTTCCGGGAGCCTTGGACTCTGCGCTCCTACCCCTGAGGTCCGAGGGATCTCGGGTTCTGGCTTTTAAGGGGAGCCGTACCTTTTGAACCGGGTCCAGGTCCAGGAGGAGGGTTCCCAGGGTCTGTGCTGTTGATCGTTTTGAATTTCGGCGCCTTAGGAGCTTCTAGTTTGAGATCGGTCGGGAAGGGTTTTCCGGAGATCTGAACTTCAGCTTTCTCTAAGCCGCCATCTTAACCGGAAGTCTCTTATTCCTATTCTTATTCTTGTTCTTATCCTTATCCTTATTCTTGTTCTTATTCCTATTCTTATTCTCAATCTTATTCTTATTCTTATTCCTGTTCCTATTCTTATTCTTATTCCTATTCCTATTCTTGTTCTTGTTCTTCTTCTTGATCTTGTTCTTATCCTTGTTCTTGTTCTCATTCTTATTCTTGTTCTTGTTTTATTTTTTGTTCTTATTTTTGTTCTTATTCTCATCCTTGTTCTTATTCGTATATCATTATTCTTATTCTTGTTCTTATCCTTATTCCTATTCTTGTTCTTGTTCTCATTCTTATTCTTGTTCTCTTTTTAATTCTTGTCCTTATTCTTGTTCTTGTTCTTGTTCTTATTCTTATTCTTGTTCTTATTCCTATTCCTATTCTTCTTCCTATTATTATTCTTGATTTTGTTCTTGTTCTTATCCTTGTTCTTGTTCTTATTTGTATTCATATTCGTATTCTTGTTCTTATCCTTATTCCTATTCTTGTTCTTGTTCTCATTCTCATTCTTGTTCTTGTTTTAATTCTTGTCCTTGTTCTTGTTTTTATTCCTATTCTTATTCTTGTTCTTACTCTTATTTTTGTTCTTATTCTTATTCTTATTCCTATTCCTATTCTTATTCTTATTCTTGATCTTGTTCTTGTTTTATTGTTTTGTTCTTGTTCTTATTCTTATTCCCTCCCTGGCCAACATAGTGGCCAGCATTACCCGTCAGCAAAAGCAGCTGTATAAGTAGCCTCCTTGACAGTCATCTCTGGGGTAATTCTGATAATCTGAGCATCCCAAAGTAGCACGCTGCTACTATAGATAGAGAAACAAATAAACTAAAGTAGAGAATAAATAGAGAGACTAATAAATTAAATCTCCTTCTGTTTTCTCAGGAGAGTCATGAAATCCTTGGAGAGGAAGACTGTAGGTAGTAGTGGCTAAAATTTATACATACAGACTCTGAGAATACATGTCTTGGCTTTGTCCCAACTGCCTTGATGTTTACATTGCAGTGAGAGAGTCCTTTTCCCTGGGCAGCATTCCACTATCAGACCATTAGCCCTTAATTAGGGACAGCTTATTGCTGTGCACATCTCCAGTATAGCTGGGAGCTCAGACTTAACCAGTATATTCCCCTTATGGTTCTCCTTTAGCAATTTGATGATGAACTGACCCATTCCTGCTGGGGCTTGGAGCCATGCCCCTGAGAACAGGCACTGTAATGGGCTAAACTTTCCCAGCCCTATGGCAGGAGATTCTGGGGCCCCTGTGGAGCTTGAGAGGCTGACACTCAGTATCTGTTTTCAGGGCTTTCTTTTCTCCCTCCCTTTTCTTTCTTATCCCTAGAAGGATAGAGGGGAGAAACCTTTGTCAGGAAACTAAGTGCCAAGAGTTTACAATTGCAAGCAGATACAAGAATAACAAGGTGCCGGTAAATTGGGGCTTCATGGGCCAGCATCCCTTGGTTCTCTGTCAAGGACGTCTGAGTTTTTCCACGCCACTGGGGTGTTTGTGTACAAGGCTATGGCAGGCCACAGGGATGCTCATCTACTTCTTCGGAGGCAGACACTCTGGAGAGTTCAACTCTGAATTATTGAGGGTTTTTTCTCCCCCATAGGTTATAATTTGGTCTGGTCAGGCTTGTGAAGTAGGGAGGAAAATAGCTTCTATTAGTCTTGGCCTGCTTTGCGTGAGGGCTAAGGAGCTCTTCAAAATGATCCCTAAGATCAAGTTTTGACAAAATAACCAGCAGCACTCTCACTGCCTGGGAGATAGATGTCTCAGAATCTCTGTAGCCCTACTTAGCTCCCTAAAACCCAACATGTGGGTTTTCCAAGGCACGACAGAAGAGCTCTCTAATTTGGGGTCTGCTTTGGGTAAGCTGAGGCTGGTCCTGGGCAAATTGGTCCAGAACACATACTGATGTGAGAACTCAAAGAAGAGGTCCAAATTGTAGGTGATTGTTTAAGTTTGTATTAGGGCCTGGAGCCCCCAGTATCAGTGTGTTTTGATATTGATCCGTCAAGCTATCCTTTTGACTTTTAAGCCTGTGACACTAAATTGTTGTGTGATTTTATTTTACCCCCTGGCATTTCTGCCCACCTACCTCCATCCTTTTCCTTAGGAAAACACTTAAAATAGTTCACTAAATAACTTGGCGAGTTTCCAGAGAATAATGTGACTTTAAAGGACCTGAAAGTGAGCTCCAGAAACCAGATCTCGAACCATTCCTAGTAAGTGAGACCTTTCTGTCAGAAAGGTCAGGCCTGCCTTGGGGGCAGATTCTACCCAGGAAGACATTGGGGTCTTAGAGGGGCCATTGCACTCCCGGTTGCTCCAAGAATGAAATCCCACCCTAGACAGGCTTTAGGCTGGGATATGGAGGAGGGAGTGGGTAAGTAACCTGTGTTTCCAAAGTACCAGAGAGGTTATTGACGAAGAATGTTGATTCGCTTCAACTTAACAGAAGGAAAAATCTCCTCTTTTCCCTAGTTCAAAAAAAGGTTTTATTACTTTTAAAAATTAATGTTTTATTCATGCCTTTTGCCCCCATAGTTATTTTGATTTTTAATTTTTTTTTGTATCATGTAGTCATTAACTTCTGTTTGATCTATTATAGTTTTCAAGGAGTTTCTTAATTGGGTAAGGTATCTCTTGTATTACTCAATTAATTACTTCTAAGTTTTTCCACCTAATCTCTCATTTTCCCTCAAATCTTTCCTTGAATAAACCAATTTTATAAACATTTTAAAATTCTTGCTTATAGGAACTCTAGTTGAACATATCCAAACTGAGTCTTTCTTTCGAGGCTTTTTAAATAAATGTTTTAGAATAAATCTTTTCTTCAAGGTTTGTTTCTTGGGGTGTCCCTGTCATCATAATTGTTCTTTATGGTGAAATTCTTTTTCCTTACAAATTCTTCCAATATGACTTCCTGAATTGGAACTTTGTGTTGGAGGTAGATTCTGTGCGCTTCTGGAGGGAATGTCTAACCTTTTTTAGTTCTGATTTGTATTTTCTGGGATGCTTATACATTTGCTTTCTACAGGGATTAGGTGCTGTATTCTTCAATGATTTCCAGGAAGGCTCAGACTGGGGACCTATAAGCTTTCAGAGGTCTGGCCCAAAGCAAAATCTGATTGCTCCCCTTTAGGTCTGAGCTTTCTAAACTTCCAACCCCAATTTGGGTCTGGGCAACATAACTGTAGGCTTGTTTGGTTGGAGTTCCAGTAGACTGCTATTAGCTCCAACATCCTATTAACTAGCTGGAAGATTTTCCAGGTTGAGAGTGACAAGAGACAGAGAGACTGAGACAGAGAGACTGAGAGAGATATACACCCTGGGAGACAGATGGTATTATTGTCCCTATTTTATGGATTGGGAAACTGAGGAAGATAGGGGATAAACAACTTGTCCAAGGTCATAAAACCAGTAAGTATCTGAGATTGGATTTTAATTCAGGCCTCAATTACTTTATCCAGGTCTAGTATTCTATTCACTATTGTGCTCATAGAGTTATTTCAGGATTAGAAGGGTTGAATCTATAAGTGATTTAATCATAATTATTTCAATCTTTATTATTAAAAAAATATAGCAGCACCCTGGGGACATTTTGTGACTGAAGTGGACAGGCTACTTCTGAGGCTAGAGAAAAAAGACAGAAGCAGAGCACACTGTCTAAAGAATTGCAAGTAGCTAATGGTTTGCTGGGCTAAGCCCCAAATTTCCCATCAGTCTCTTTTTTTACAAACATACAGATTATGCACCAGTTATTGTCTCTCTGCAATTTATCTCTGCAAGTCTGCAGGACTCATTTCCCAGCTCCATTTGACTTCAGATCTATTAAAACCTGATTTTTTTTTTCTTGAGGGCTCTCATGGTCCCCAACAGTAGCAAAAGAGAACATTATTTCTTTGACCGAATTTTGTGGGTGCCGCTTATATAGAAGATGGCAACTTTTGGCTCCATGGTCCTCTGTGGTTTCAAGGAAAGCAGTTTTCCATTCCTCTTTCATTGCTCCTCAAGCTTTCCTTGAGCTTCTTCCTTCATTCAGATATGGGCAGCCAGAGCGTCTCTATTCCCTTACTTCTGAGGGAAAATGTTTTGGGAATTTGGTTTTCTTTGTCTCATTTTCTGTGCTTTCCAATCTTCACGATGCCAGGGAAGCACCAATTCAGGTCATCCCTGATCCAGAGGGCTTTGATCCTGATTTCATCACCAACAGTCCTCCTGAATTCATGGGGTCTTGTGCAGAAGTGACTGTGAAGACTGAGAGTATAGGGTATCTTGCTCTGATGGAGAGTAGATTACTAGGGACCATGGTGGGACAGCTGGGTGGATAGAGTCCTGGGTCTGGAGTCAGGAAATCCTGAGTTCAAATCTGGCCTTAGACACCTACTAGCTGTAGGACCCTGGGCAAGTCACTTCATTGCCTCCGTTTCTGAGCTGGAGAAAGAAATGGCAAACCACTCCAGAATCTTTGCCAAGAAAACTCCAAATGGGGTCATGAAGAGTTGAACAACAACCAGTCAAAATGACCGTTGTATTATAGTGATTCTGATTCTGGGGCGGGGGGCTGAGCTGGACCCCACTTCTTCCTGGCCTTCTTGTTTTGTGGATGCAGAAGCAGCCTGATGGGATTGTCGCAGACAGAATAGGTAGATGGCTTGACCTGTTTCATCTTTTTATCTGTTTGTTGTCTTTTGAGTTTTGGTCTTAAACACCCTTGGGATAATCTGATTTCACTTAACTCCTTTACAAAATTTCTGTGAATCTGATTTTCCCATCACTGTTTTGTTTTGTTTTTTTGCTGTTAGAGGGATAAATTCCACTCAAAATCTCCCAGCAGCCTCTTTAAGAATTTACAAGCAAGTTTATAGTATAAACAAGCTGCCATCTTCCATGTGAGACCTTTGAAAAAATTATTCTGAAGTCTATACAGGGACCAGGACCTTATGAAGTGAGTGATGAGGACTGTCGACACAAGATTATAGTTCATGAACTCTGACCAATGTGCTAATTTCTATGTGGCCCAGGCTAACTGTCACACTTTCCTATAAATACAACATGTATGGGGGCGGTGGGGTGGCTCAATGGATTGAGAGCCAGGCCTAGAGATGGGAGGTCCTAGGTTCAAATCTGACTTCAGACACTTCCTAGCTGTGTGACCCTGGGCAAGTCACTTAACCCCCATTGTCTAGTCCTTACTGCTCTTCTGCCTTGGAACCAATACATAATAGCGAACTAGGCTTGGAAATTAAAAGTCCTAGGTTAAAATCTGACCTCAGACAGTTTTTAACTGTGTGACATTGGGTAAGTCACTTACCAGTTGCTTAGCTCTGACTATTCTTCTGCCCTAGAACCAATATTTAGTAGCAATTCTATGTCAGAAGGTAAGAGGGTCAAAAATATAAAAGTGATCATAAAGGAAATCTAAAGCACTTTCTTATCCCAAATGCCTAACTCTTCATAGCAGCACCTTTTTTGTGGTAACAAAAATAAAATTAGATGTCCACTGGGGAATGGTTGAGCACATTGTAATATGTGATCATAATATATTCTTCTTCTTCTTCTTCTATAAGTAACGATGACTGTGAGAAATTCAAAGAAACATGGGAAAATGTATCAACTGGTGAAAAGGGAAATGAATAGAACCAGGAAAACAAGGAACATAAATAATAAAAATAAAAACAATACTCAAGGGCCTCTGAATTCAGATAAAAAACAAAACAAAACAAACTCTTATCTTTCACCTTGGAATCATTACTGTGTATTGGTTCCAAGGCAGAAGAGTGGTAAGGGCTAGGCAATGGGGGTCAAGTGACTTGCCCAGGGTCACACAGCTAGGAAGTGCCAGAGGCCAGAATTGAATGTTGGACTTCCCATTTCCAGGCCTGGCTCTCAATCCACTGAGCTACCCAGATGCTCCATAATTCAGATTAATTGCAATGAATTATCTTGGGAACTCCATAAGAGAATTAAACATATATCTGTCTTCTAGATAGAGAGGTGAGGGACTCTAAGTGGGGACTGCTGGAAATGCTGCATGTCTTCACAAGAGGGCAATAGCATTCTCCAAGTCTCTTTGGCTCCAAACCTAGATGCCATCCTCAACTCTTCACCATCGTTCATCGTCTACGTCACCTCCTTCCCCCTCATCCAGGCTGTTGTCAGGACCTGTCAATTTCACCTTTGCAATATCAGCCTCTTCTCTTCCTCAACAGGAATAGCCTGTTGGTGGGTTGCCTGCCCCAAGTCTCTCTCTTCCACCCCATTCACAATGCAGTCACCCCAGTGCTTTTTCTAAAGTGCACGCCTGATCACGGCATCCCACTACTCCCTGTCTCGTCCAGGATCTTCTACTTGGTAGAAAACGCCTTTCCTAACGTGGCCGCCTCCTATCTTTCTAGCCTTACTCCCTGCCATGCACTTTTCAATCCAGTGATCTCCTGGCTCTTCTACAAATAAGATATTCTATCTTGGCTTCAGGAATTTTCACTGGCTGACCTCCGTGCCTGAATGCTCTTCCTCCTCATCTCAGCCTGCTGGCCTCCCTGAATTCTTTTAATCCCAACTAAAATCCTATCTTCCACAGGGAGTCTTTCCCAGCCCTTCTTAATTCTAGTGCCTCCCTTATGTTTTTATTTCTTTTTTTATTCTGCGTGTAGCTTATTTGTGCCTATTTGTTTGCTTATTTTCTCCCTCATTCCATCTGGGAGCTCTGAGGGAAGGGACTATTTTGTGCCTTTTTTTGGTGTCCCCACTTAGCACAGTGCTTAGTAAATAGTGGGAATGTAATAAATGCTTATTGACTGACAAATATTTTTCTACTTCTAAGTAGAAAGTAGAAAGAAAGTAAGAAAGAAAGAAACTAAGTAAGAAAAACTAATTTTTTTTTTTTTGTTGTTGTTAAAAGGCATGGTCTATGGAGGCAGCTGGGTAGCTCAGTGGATGGATAGGCAGACCCAGAGATGGGAGGTCCTAGGTTCAAATCTAGCCTCAGACACTTCCCAGCTGTGTGGTCCTGGGCAAGTCACTTAACCCCCATTGACTAATCCTTATCACTCTTCTGCCTTGGAACCAATGCACAGTATTAATTCCAAGATGGAAGGTGAGGGTTAAAAAAAAAAAAGCATGGTTTAGCAGGAGAATAGGAGTAGTGGTAGGTAGAGTATTAGACTTGGATTCAGGAAGACCTGAATTTAAATTCTGTTGTAGACACTTACTGGCTGTATGACACTGGACAAGTCATTTTACTTCTCTCAGACTCAGTTTGTTCACCTAAAATTAGAAGGTTATATTTGATAACTTAGGTAGAGCTATGTGGCATATAGAGTACCAGTTCTGAAATCAGAAAGACTCATTTTCCTGAGTTCAAATCTGACCTGAGACATTAAGTGGGTGACCTTGGGCAAGTCACTTCACTCAGTTTGCCTCCGTTTCCTCATCTGTTAAGTGAGCTGGAGAAAGAAATGGAAACCTGCTCTGGTATCTCTTCCAAGAAAATCCAAATGAAATTATAAAGAATCTGATGATAGGACTGACAACCGAACAGCAACAACAAGCAATAACTTCCAAGGTCCTTTCTAGTTCTAAATCTATGATGCTCTGATTACATTAGGAAATAAATGTATATTTTAAAAACAAATTGTCACACAAATTTTCTGACTAGAAACATTACATATTTATCATATATTACAGTAATCACAATCCTTTCTTCTCCTTGGGGCCCCATATGACCTCACAGCAGAGGACTTCATTGTCTACTATATAAAGAAGAAAGGCTATTTTCTTGGGTTCCTTTTTCATCCCTGTACCTTACTGCAAAAATTCTATATGCTGTCCCTAATTCTTTTCTTCTTTGCTCCAGTTTCTGAAGAAGGGACAGGGCTTTTCTTTGCCAAAGGCCACCCTTGTACCCTTGATTCATCTCCTCTTAAAAAATAGACCCTTACCTTCTATCTTAGAAATATATATTTATCATTTCTAAGGCAGAAGATTGGTAAGGGTTAGGCAAGTGGAGTTAAGTGACTTGTCCAGGATCACACAACAAGGGAGTGTCTGAGATCAGACTTGAACCCAAGTCCTTCCAATTCTGGGTCACGTACTCTAAACACTGAGCCAACTAGCTGCCCAATTCCTTTTTAAAAAATTGCTATTTTTTTATTTTTAAAAATTTTCCATGGTTATGATTCGTGTTTTCTTCCTTCCCTCATCTCTTGCCCCTCCCAGAGTTGACAAGCAATTCCACAGGAGATATCTCCTGTGGAATTGCTTGTCAACTATATATCTATATCTATATCTATATATATATACATATGTATGTATATATATAATCACTCAAACTCATTTCCATATTATTCATTTTTGCAAAAGAGCAATCCTTTAAAACCAAAACCCCAAATTTCAAACCCATATAAACAAATAATAAACCACATGTTTTCTTTTGAATTTCTACTCCCATAGTTCTTTCTTTAGATGTAGATAGCATTCTTTCTCATAAGTCCCACAGAATTGTCCTGCATCATTGCATTGCTATTAGTAGCAAAGTCTATTACATTTGATTATACTAATGTTACAATCTCTGAATATAATGTTCTCCTGTGTTAAGGGTTAAAAATTTTGGGTAGGAGTTTGGAAAAAGTACGGAGAGCAGGTTGGTACAACACAAAACACTTATTTATTCTGAGGGAAAGCTAGGATAGGAAATAGGAGGGAGGAAATTCAGATTATAGCTCTTAAATCTTATACTCTGTCTAAAAATCCAAACCTTATACTAAAGATTCCAAGAAACCCAAATCTAACTGCCTTCTTGGGCAGGATTTCTTGTCTGGCAAAGTAGGCCTATCTCAACTACTCTGTGTAACTAAGATTATACATAATATTTTAGTTATATTATATATAACGTCATATATATAATATAATAATTATACTACATAATATAACATAATCTGACTACCTACACTAATTAATGAGCATTAACCATCAAACAACCTCCTTAAAGTAGTTATTCTCCCATAACTGTAAATAGTGACACAGACACTCCCTCAAAGTCCTGAGGAGAAAAACCCTTCCAACATCCTTCTCCTTTAAAGTTCTGAGGAGAAAGCCTACCGTAAACTCAATCCTTCCTTATAAATTCTGCTCTTAAAGAGACAGAGTGGGATTAAAAAACTCCTTTTAACACATGGTTCTGCTTATTTCATTGTGCATCAGTTCATGGAGGTCTTTCCAGTTTTTATAGAAATCAAGCATCATTCCTTATAGCACAATAGTACCCCATCACCATCATATACTACAATTTGTTCAGCCATTCCCCAGTCAAAGGAATCCCCTCATTTTCCAGCTTTTTGCTACCACAAAGAGTGCAGCTATCAATGTTTTTGTACAAACATGTCTTTGAACATTTTTTTTTATCTCTTTGGAATATAAACCCAGGAGTGGTATTGCTGGATTATAGGGCATGCATTCTTTTAGTGCCCTTTGGGCATGATTCCAAATTGCCCTCCAGAATGGTTGGATCAATTCACAACTCCACTAGCAATGCATTAGTGTCCCAATTTTGCCACATCCCCTCCAACATTTATTATTTTGCTTTCCTGTTATATTGGCTACACTCATTTCTATGTGGAAGGTGGTACCTCAGAGTTGTTTTGATCTGCATTTCTCTAAACAAGAGGGATTTTTTTCATGTGATTATTGATAGTTTTGGTTTCTTTATCTGAAAACTGCTTATTCATATCCCTTGACAATTTGTCAATTGGGGAATAGATTGATTTCTTATAAATTTGACTTATTTCTTTGCATATTTGAGAAATTAATGTTTGTCAGAGAATTTTGTTATTAAAAATTGCTTCCCAGTTTGTTGCTTCCCCTCTAATTTTGAACGCATTGGTTTTGTTTGTACAAAAACTTATTAATATAATCAGAATTACATATCATAATGTTCTCTATCTCTTGCTTGGTCTTAAATTCTTTCCTTTCCCATAGATCTGAGAGGTATACTATTCTATGTTCATCTGATTGACTTATAATTTCCTTCTTTATATTTAAGTCATTTACCCATTTTGAATTTATCTTGATATAGGGTGTGAAGTGTTGATCTAAACCTAATTTTTCCCCAAACTATTTTCCATTTTTTCCCAGCAGTTTTTGTCAAATAGTGAGTTCTTGTCCCAAAAGCTGGGATCTTTGGGTTTATCAAACACTATCTTGCTGAGGTCATTTACCCTAAGTCCATTCCATTGATCCACCCTTCTATCTCTTAGCCAGTACCATATTGTTTTGATGACCACTGCTTTATAGTACAGTTTAAGATCTGGTACTGATAGACCACCTTCCTTCACATTTTTTTTCATTAGTTCCCTTGATATCCCTTATCTTTTGTTCTTCCAAATGAACTTTGTTATAATTTTTTCCAAATTTAGAAAAAAAGTTTTTTGGTAGTTTGATAGGTATGGTATTGAATAAGCAAATTGATTTAGGTAGGATTGTCATTTTTATTATATTAGCTCATCCCCCCCCCCCCCATGAGCAATCAATGTTTTTCCAATTGTTTAGATCTAGTTTTAATTGTGTGGAGAGTGTTTTGTAGTTGTGTTCATATAGTTCCTGTGTTTGTCTTGGCAGACAGATTCCTAAGTATTTTATATTGTCTAGGGTGATTTTAAATGGAGTTTCTCTTTCTAACTCTTGCTGATGATTTTTGTTGGAGATATATAGAAATGCTGATGACTTATGTGGGTTTATTTTGTATCCTGCAACTTTGCTAAAGTTATTAATTGTTTCCATGAACTTTTTAGTTGTTTTTCTGGGATTCTTTAAGTATGTCGTCATATCATCTGCAACGAGTGATAGTTTAGTTTTCTCATTGCCTACTTTAATCCTTTCAATTTCTTTTTCTTCTCTAATTGCTACTACTAGCATTTCTAGTACAATATTAAATAATAGAGGTGATAATGGGCATCCTTGTTTTACTCCTGATCTTATCTAGCTGCCCAATTCCATCTCTTCTTGTCTCCTCTGGAAGCTCATCTCCTTCTTCACAGTTTCCAGGGCTTCCCCATCCTTATAAAACCTTAACTTGACTATTAAATCCATCTTGAATTCTCTGACTCTTTCTTTTGATGGCCACACTCTGAGAAAGCATGTCCTACCCTTCTTGTCTCCATTTCTCATCTCCCACTCACTTCTCAACCCCGTGCAATTTGGCTTCTGACTCCATTCCCCTACTAAAACTATTCTCACTACCATTACCAATAATCTCTCCACTGCTAAATTCAATGCCCTTTTCTCAGTTCTCAGTCTACTTTTTCAAACTGGTAACTAATCCTTTCTCCTAGTGGCTCTACTCTAGATTGGCTTCTGGGGCAGCTTCCTCCTGGTTCTTTTTCCATTGTAAAAGGAAATTCTTTATTCCTATTCCGACTTAATAGGGGACCTGGAGGTCCTTTTACCATAGAGATGTGTAAAGCTATATCAGCCCACAATGAAAAGAAGAAGAAACCAGAGACAGGAAATGATGTAGAGAAGAATACATAAAAGGCCAGCCAGCACGAGGACTGAGAGAGACTTGATTGAGGCTCATCTTGGGACACATTTGATTGGGGTTGGTCTTGGATTGGTTTGGATTGGGTTGGAACTTTGTGGGATGATTGTTATTGATCAGTCAGACTTTTTTCTAATGGCAGTTATAGGCAGATATAGGGAGTTACAGGTAGTTATAGGCAGCTAGTTAAGCAATTTCTCTTTCTACTTCTTTCTTATATTTCCTTCTTTTTACTATATTTTCATTAAACTGTTAACATATTAAATTGTTAAAAATTGTTAAAATTCATAAAATCGTTAAAAGCTGCTCTCCTATTTTGTCAAACTCCTAATTTAACCCTTACAACACCAATCCGACTTAATTCCACATGCATTTATTAGGCGCTGAGGATACAAAGATATAAATTTAAACAGTCTCAGCCTTTGGGGAAGTTTTTATTTATTTATTTATTTTTTAGTGAGGAGAGGGGCAAAATACAAACTAATTTGATAGGGAGAAAACTAATAATCAGGGGAATCAGAATATGCCATGGAAAGGAATTGGCCCTTGAGCCAAGTCTTGACTGAATGTAGGGATTCTAAAAGGTGGAGGGGAAGAAGAGAGATCATTTCAGGTCAGGGTTACATTACCATCACCCATGTCCTACTCAGTACATATGGACATTCCTCAAAGATCTGTCTGGGGCCTTCTCTTGTCTTGTCTTGTCTTGTCTTCTCTCCATTCTGGCTCTTGTGATCTCATCAGCTCCCATAGGTTACATCATCACTCTATGTGGATTACTCTCAGATCATTGAGCTAGCCTTCCCCCCTGAACTCCATTGCCGATAGCCTGGGTGTTTGGAGGGCTTCAGCGCTGCTCATCCACCTTTGGCATCCACCTGTCATCCAGCTCTCACTCGTGGCTCCCATACCCAGTGGCCACACCCTAGACAAACCATCCTGGCAGATGGGCTAACCTGTGCTGAGAGCAGTGGCTTAGGAGAATGTCTACTGCAAGCGTGTGCAGACTTCCCCTGCTTGAATTGGTTCCAACAGCCATGGAGGCAGCCGAAGCAGGCTTTGTGGTGTGCTGAGAGCATGGCCACCTATGAAATACCAGGATCGCCCCCTGCATCCCCGCCATCACCCGCCAGCCCGACTTCTGTCCTGCCACTGTACTTTGATGGTTCCTCAAAGAGAGGGTGAGGCCAAATACAGTGCAAAGCTACCTCCAGGACATTCGATTCATGCAAAAGTCAAGACATCACTCCCCTGCTCAAGAAGCCGTACTAGCTCTCTGTTGCCTCTAGGATAAAATGCAATTTCATCTGTTAAGCATTAAAAGCCCTTCGCAATCTGGCTCCAGCCGATCATTCCAGGCTAATCGCACATTGCTCCCCTTACACATTCTCAGTTCCAGCCAAACGACCTTCTTGCTGTTCCCTATACCTAACCTTCCGTGAGCTCCCACGGCTGGCAAGCTCCCTCCCTGGCTCCACTGCTTCAAAGCTTTCCTCGAGCACAGCTCCTTTTAGAGACGTCTTCTGAAGCCCCACACATAAGCATCCCCACCCCCAAAACACTTTGATTTTATTTTGTAAGTGTCCCAAGATCACATAGCCGTGAACGCACGTCTTCCTAGCACACAGGGGGGAAAGTGAAGGATTGGGAGTCAGAGGACGCGAGTTCAAATCCCAGATTTGCCATTTATAGGACTGCTTGTGTGTTGTAGTTTCTCTGCACTGCAGTGAGTCATCTGCAAAATAAAGGTGTTGGGCTAGATGGTATCTTATGTCCCTTCTGTCTCTTTTTTCAAGAGGCCATCAAGTTGGGAAAAGAGCTTTCTGCTGGGTCGCCAATAGATTGTTATATATACTCAGCAGCATGCCGTGGGCTCCTCAACATCAGGGATTGTCTCACTTTTAACTGTATTCTTAACTCTGAGTCTAGTAATGAAAGCACAATAGTTACCTGCTGAGTGATTTCTTTTTTTTTTTTAATCCTTACCTTCCGTCTTGGTATCAATTCTTTTTTATTTTTTTTAAACCCTCACCTTCCATCTAGGAGTCAATACTGTGTACTGGCTCCAAGGCAGAAGAGCGGTAAGGGCTAGGCAATGGGGGTCAAGTGATTTGCCCAGCTGGGAAGTGTCTGAGGCTAGATTTGAACCCAGGATCTCCCATCTCTAGGCCTGACTCTCAATCCACTGAGCCACCCAGTTGCCCCCTGTTGGTATCAATTCTAAGGTAGAAGAGTGGCAAGGACTAGACCATTGGGGTTAAGTGACTTGCCCAGCTGGGAAGTGTCTGAGGCTAGATTTGAACCTAGGACCTCCCATCTCTAGGCCTGACTCTCAATACACTGAGCCACCCAGCTGTCCCCTGTTGGTATCAATTCTAAGGTAGAAGAGTGGCAAGGACTAGACCATTGGGGTTAAGTGACTTGCCCAGGATCACACAGGTAGGAAGTGTCTGAGGCTAGATTTGAACCTAGGACCTCCCATCTCTAGGCCTGACTCTCAATACACTGAGCCACCCAGCTGTCCCCTGTTGGTATCAATTCTAAGGTAGAAGAGTGGCAAGGACTAGACCATTGGGGTTAAGTGACTTGCCCAGGATCACACAGGTAGGAAGTATCTGAGGCTAGATTTGAACCCAGGTCCTTCTGAATCGAGACTTGGTGCCCTCTCTACTGTGCCACCTGGTTGCCCCACTTGTTGAACGATTGATGGATAGATGGATGAAAGGACCAGATCAGGCTATTTCCTTGTCATCCCCTCACTCCTAGTCTCTCTGCTCCCAGCTTTTTCTCTTCCTTCTGTTCTGGGGTTTATTCCTTTTGGGGATGAGTACACTGTTGACTTTAACTCTCTTCAATGTTTCCCAGGAAAGCGTGATGGCATGCAGCCCACAGCCACTCCTTGAAGAAGAGAGGCCGGCATGTGCCAGGACGGTGTGCCAGGAGCATCAGAAGTTGCCAAAATGCCTCCCATTTTATGGACAGGCCTGGCTCCATCTGGCCACATCCCAAGTATTTAATCAGCAGCTTGTGGTACAGATTGGATTGCGGTGGGAGCCCCTCGGAAGTCGACTCTTCCAACAACAAAACCCCCCTTGAACCATGAATGAGTGTAGCCAGGCCAGGCCAGGCTTCTTCCCCGTGGGCTCTCCTGAGCCTCACCTGTGGATGGAGCAAGCTCCTGCCGATAATAATAATCAATAACCAGATTGTTGGCTGCTGCCGTGACCCGAGGGCCCCAAGGGCCTTGGCTGTGCCCTCCTCCCCACACAGGTCTGGCTCCAGCCAAGAATCCATCTCACCCACCTCCCTGCACCAAGCCCCAGGAGGATGAGGGAGGAACCATTTTTCACATACTTTCTTTTCAAAAAGTCGATGTGTTTTGCAATTTCCTACTTAAGCTCTTGAAAGGCTTTAGGGCAGAATCTGACCCACCTTTCCCTCACCAGAGCCTCCTCCTCAGCCCCCCAACCACTGGCCCTCTTCTCCATTTTCTGAGCACCACTAAGGAAGGGTAGCTGGAGGTAGCCTGAAAGCCCCAGGGATGGAGAAGCCAAAGTTCCTCACTGTCCATCCTCACCATCATGCCTTCTGCTCTCCTCTCCATCCTCTGGGGCCTTATTCAAGAGGCCAGTAAGGTGGAGACAAAGCTTTCTGCTGGGTCGCCAAAATTGAAGTTGAAGGAGGTTCAGAGGGCTCAATGAACTCCTATGGCTCCCTAGTACTTTCAGGATTAAACAGGAAATCTTTTTTTGGCTTTTAAAGCCCTGCAGAACCCGGCCCCTTCCTGCCTTTCTAATCTTCTTATTCCTTAGAATGTACGCTCCTCTCCAGGGGTGCTGATGTTTTTTGTTTTTTAACTTACATCGCCGTTGCTAAGTTGTTTCAGTCATGCCTGACTCTTCATGACCTCATCTGGGATCTTCTTGGCAAAGATATTGAAATGGTTTGCTGTTTCCTTCTCCGGCTCATTTGACAAATGAGGAAACGGAGGCCAACAAGGTTAAGTGACTTGCCCAGGGTCACATAGCTACGAAGTGTCTGAGGTTGAATTTGAACTCAGTTCTTCTGGACACCCTATCCACCTTACCCCCTAGAGAGCCCCTGAGCATCTATGGGCAATCTCTACCATTAAAAGATGAGCTCCTTGATGCCAGGGCCTACTTTTGTTTTTCTCTGCATCTCCAGTGCTTAGCACAGTGCTAGGCACATAGTAGCACTTCATCAATATTTGACTTGACTCGAGCCCAAGCCTTCACTTCCCTGCAGCATTTCTTTAGTGGGGAGGACCAGGAGGTTTACAGGACAGGGAACAAATTGACCCCAAAGCAGAGCACTGTCCTTCAGCCGCGGTGGGGCTTTCCTCTTGGCTAGTGTTCAGGGGCAGATTCACTTGGGCCCTTGGCAATTGATTCACTTAGGCAGTGAAACGGAAGCTCTCCTTTTTGCCTGGCCCTCACGGCCTCCCTGGGGTCCCTGGATGTGTGCCGTCTACATGAAGCCACGGCCGGCAGCCGGAGAGACAGCAGAGACATCCCCGGCCGCCGACCCCCATCATGGGAACGAATCAGGGGAGCCTCTAGAGACCCACCGGGTGTCCGAAACCTTTTCTGTCCACTCTCTCCGGCAGCTTAAAAAACAAAACAAACCCCCCCAAACCCCCCAAACCCAACACATCCAACAAAAGCAAACCCAGAACGCAGACAAATTCCCATCTCTAAAAGCTTGGAATGGAAAACAAGGCCATCGGCGGGGACGTGGTCTGGAACATACCAGAGCCGGGTAAGGTGGCCAGCAACGCCAGCATCCCGATGTGGTGCAATCCCGGGCCAGGGAAGGAAAGCTCACATTTTCCAAATAACACTGTGGGCAGATAGCAGCCACTTCCAGACCGTGCAGCATTTGCCGAAGACCCGGGGGAAGGGGAAGGAACCCGTGACAAGAAGGCGCTTGATGCAAGAGAACAGAGGAAAGCCCAGGAATGGGTCAGGAGCTAGCAGAGAGTTTGAGATCATCTAGTCTAATTCTCTTGTGTTACAAACGAGGAAACGGAGGCTCAGAGAGTAGAAATGACTTGTCCAAGGTCTCATAGGTAGTAGGAATGGGTCAGGAGCTAGCAGAGAGTTTGAGATCATCTAGTCTAATTCTCTCATGTTACAAACAAGGAAACTGAGGCTCAGAGAGTAGAAATGACTTGTCCAAAGTCTCATAGATAATAAGAATGGGTCAAGAGCTAGCAGAGATTTTGAGATCACCTACTCTAATTCTCTTATGTTACAAATGAGGAAACTGAGGCTCAGAAAGTAGAACTTACTTGTTCAAGGTCTCATAGGTAGTAGGTAGAAGAATAGAGATTTGGACCTAGATCTTTGACTCCAACTCCTACGCTATTTTCTCTATATCACACCATCTCCTAATGAATCCAGGAGTCATAGAAGTCCAACTTAACCAATTAAACTGCAATTGTATGTCTCTTCATGTTAGTCACTTATTGCTTTTGGGTTTAGAATGCTTGGAAGTTGGGGAATGGAAGAGAAGGGAAGAAAGAGAGGAAAGAGAATTCATTAATTTTTGGAATTGGTTCTTCCTTGAACTTTTTTCCTTGGGTCATTTTTTTTAACTTTGGGAAAGGCAGCTTGACATAGTCAATAGAGATCCAGCCTCAGAGTTAGTGAGACCTGAGTTTAATTCCTACCCCTACCACATACTGGCCATGTGACCCTGAGCATATCACTTGTCCTTTCAGTGTCCCCAGCTAACTCCCTAAAATTAAGTGGCATGGAAGGAACTGGTAGAGAAAGGCAGATCCTTATATTGGCAAAATCACAAGACCAGGCTTTGCCTGCTCCTCTCTTCTCTCCTTCTATACCCTCCCCCCAAAAGGAATACACAGGGAAAAAAAATAGCCAGAAATAGAGCTGGAGACAGAGAAATGTAGAAAAGTGAGAAAAGTAGAGAAGAAAAATAGGAGAGATAATGGGGCCTAAGATAGCACAGAATTTTAGAATTAGAAAAGACTTCACTATCCTTTGGTTACATAGAATCACAAAATTGCAAGGAAAGACCTAGTCTGAACTGTGTCTGAACAGAAATCCATTCTTCCTCATCCTTGAAAGTGGCCATCAGGAGCAGCTGGGTGGCTCAGTGGATTGAGAACCAGGCCTAGAGATGGGAGGTTCTAGGTTCAAGCCTGGCCTCAGACACTTCCCAGCTGTGTGACCCTGGGAAAGTCACTTGACCCCCATTGCCTAGCCCTTACCACTCTTCTGCCTTGGAACCAATACACAATATTGATTCCAAGATGGAAGGTGAGGGTTTAAAAAAAAAAAAGTGGCCATCCAGGGACAGCCAGCTGGTTCAGTGGCTATAGATCAAGTCTCCAGATGGGAGGTCTTGGGTTCAAATCTGAATCCAGACACTTGCTAGCTGTGATACCCTGGGCTAATCACTTAACTCCAATTACCTAGCCTTCCTAATCTTCTGCCTTGGAACTGATATTTCATATCGATTCTAAAACAGAAAGTGAGTTAAAAAAAAAAAAAGCAAAGTGGCTATCCAGTTTTCCCTTGAAGACCTCTTATGAGGGGAACTTGTTACTTTGGGAGTAGCTCTAACATTTAGGAAGTTTTCCCTCTAGTAACAGGGCATGCCCTGGCTATTGACCATATGTGATAGCTCCGGGCTTGGGTGCCTTAGGAATGATGAGGAAGGATGGACAGCTGACTCACTCGATCTTTACAAGGGGAGTGCTCTGGCCCTGTCAGTCTCTGATCCTTCCAGCTGAGAAGAGGTGAAGGGGAGGAAGGGGGTGTCGCTGTTACGGTGACTGAGGTCTCATAGAAGCTAACATGAATATCCTGCCTAGGCAAGCCTAAGACTGCATCTCGGCGTCCTAGCCCCTTCTTTTATTTGGTGCTTCTTCCCTAAGTATAGCTGACTCAAATATTCATCTTGAGGTGGACTTATCCACGCTTGGGGGAGACCCTGTGAGTCGGTGAGGTCTGGATGTCCAGGGTCATTAGGTAGAACTGACTGGGAAGTTTCTCCATCAAGTAAGATGACCTCCAACAAGAAGACATGAACCTTGAGGGGACAGTGCAGAGTGGAGGTGACATTTAACGATGCCTATTCAATAGTCCTCGTAGAC